>NC_136915.1:120380641-120720296 GCF_949752795.1 Hyperoodon ampullatus | reverse complement strand
TAGAATGGGGAGGATTTGGCTGAAATGGGGAGGATTTGGATTGAATGAGGATTTCTGTGGAGGCGTCCACACCCAGTTTGTGGATCTATTCCTGCAATGAGTTTACTAGGACTGAAACACAGTTAAATTCCTAAGCCGCTGCACGCAGTGACCTTTTATTGCATACGCTTTAGTCTGAAGGAAAGATCTGCTCAGGGAGAGCCTGAGAGCAGATTTTAGATGGAGCAGGGCAGAGGACAAGTGAATATAGCTTGGAGAGGAAGAAACACTATTTGGGGGAAAGCTCAACCAGAGATTGGGATTAACAGAGGGAAGTGCTGTAAGTGGTCCTAGGGGTACAAAGGGCCCATGCTTTCTTCTAATATCCTCCAACTTCCTATTTGAAAACTGGCGATGATGAACACCCCCTTACCTTTTCGATTTCAGAAAATTTTTTCTTTACACAGGGAATTATCTTCTCCACTATTGCCACCATTTTTCTTCCTGGGACCCATTTTAACCATTAAGTTCTATAATTCATGATTCTTCAGGAGAAAAAAGCAAAGGAGGAAGAAATATTAAGTATGGGCCAATTCCTTTTCCTTAGTTGAATTTTGGTGGTGGTGGGAGTTTGTAGGGGATTGTAAGAGGTACATAGGATATTATAAGTGATAAGGGTTTTAGCTCTGTTCTAATCTTCCACCTTTACATTTTATAGACAGTTTCAGAAAAGTATATGACTTATTCAAGGTTACTGAGTAAATAGTGACTGCACTTAAACTAGTCAGGGAAAATCTTTGACTCAGTATCCTGTAAGATTTGCATTAGAACTTTAATTTGTATTGGCTTAGAGCATTCCACAGCAAGATGGCTTTGAGGAATGGGGTGAAGGGACCTACTCTGTCCCATTTGGGTAGTTGTTTCCAAAGCCAGACTTTGCATTCCCTTTGTCACACCCTGCTTCCTCCACTTCAGACGGGACAGCCCTGGTGATGCTAAAGGAAGATGTCATTACAAGTTCACCACTTACAGGGCATGCTCTACTTTGGAAAAAGTCCCTTAAAAGCTCTCTTAGGTACCTGGCTGGTATTAGATCAGGAACACTGCTGCCTCTAAATTTCTCCCATGAAAGTAAAGTGATTAATCTATCTCCCCTCCCATCTTTGGGGTGTTGGGTTGAGGCTGTTTAAAGACCATATAGTTTCCAAGCAGCTTAGAATTCCTGTGCATTTCTCTCCCTTCCACCTTCTGAGCATCCCTGAAATCCAAGGTAACTGTACAGGCTGCTATTCTGTCATGATGCATGTCTTCCCTACCTGAATCACCAAAGCCCAGTGCCATGGTTGTGTCACCTGCCAAGTCTGCTACACCCTGCTCTTGCTTGCAAACAGCAACCTGGCTTTTCAGATAGCATAGCTCGGTGTGCTCACGCACATACACACACATCTTTCCACAAGACATGGCTCCTCCAACTTGCTTGACCCTCTTCTTCCAGGATCCCTTTAGGGGTTTGGGAATGATAATTGCAGTTGTCCAGAATGAATCACAAAGATGGCTGTAACTGGGAGCTGTGGCTAGGGCTCAGGAGTGAGCTATTTGGAGGATCCTGAACCCTCTGCTCAGCAGCCAGGTACACCTCTGTTGTGCAGGAGTAGAAAAAGGAGGGTGGTTAAGACACTTCACCATCCTCTTCCTTCTTCACCCTCAGAAGTCATTGAAGTTCTCCCACACAGGAAACTTTTCTCAAACTAGGGCTCTAAAGTGGGCCCGTGATATATTTTTAAGATATATCAAAAATATCAAGGGTTAGCAGGTGCTTCATCTGCAATATCAGGAGAGAGCTCATTATCATTGGGGTGGTGCTGGTACTTGTGAGAATTCATCAGAGGAGAAGCTGGAGAATCCCTTCTCCCCCCACAGCTATTGAAAAGGTCTCCCTTCTTTGTCTGAGACAGACCATAAGCACCATGATCAGTCCCAGGGCTGCCAGCTTATTTGCCTCTGGCCCACAGGATGACTGTGATTAAATTTCATTATAAGTTCAGTTTCCAGCTCTGGAAGTTTTGGGCTTTAGGTAGACCATAAGCTTCAGCTCCATTAAAGGGTTTTGACTAATGTGCACTGGTACTGAATCACAGTAGATTTTCACACATTCATAATTTCTCTTCTGAAGCAGCACATACTCACTGTTATCTCTGGATAAGAGGAGCAGGGAGAAGACAATGTAATTTAACTCCTTTCTTCTAAGATATGGAAGCAATCTGTGACCTAATTTTTTAAGTATCCTGAACTTCCTTGAGGCCAAAGAAAAGCACACAGTCTTGAAAGGCTGCCATAAGGATCAAACAAAGGAAGGAGATCTATCTCCACAGCCCTCAGACCACCACCACACACACCCCCTCCCAGTACCTGTGAGCAGCACTGCAGGTAAGGGCCAGAGTTTGCTTCACTGTGCTAGGCCTAGTGGTATACATAAAAATACAAAGAATTATGGATATAGGAGAGTTGACTGAATCTTTTTATTATACTGGCTTAGTTTGTTATAAAACAGGTCATTTTGGTTCTCAATATGCCCTGAGTTCCTTGTTAGTGAAACTAAGCAAGACCTTACTGGGCTTTCCCAGGGACGGGGAAAGACCCCTGTGTCCTTCTCCTCTTTTTTACAGAAAAGCTTTAGTATCCTAGACCTTCTTCCAGTTCCGAAGGGCAAACTTAATCAGAAAAGTGAGAAAATGCAGAAACAAAGAAAGACAGTCAAACAAGACAAAATAATAATAGTTTAGCCATAAAACAAAGTCAAGGACCTTTAGTTCCTCTTCAAGGGCTATAGATACTATCCTGAACCATATCCTTGAGTTGTTTTGTAAATATTGAAATCCCTGTCAGGGAAAGAAGTTAACTGCATGATGACCACCAGCACATAGACCCCAGAACGGTTGGAATCAAAAGATTGATGGTGTTAACTCATGAAATGCCACCCGGTTACCCCACCACCAACCAATGAGAAGAACGTCCATGAGCTGATCAGACACAACCCTCCCCCCAATGTTGCCTTAAAAACACTTCCCTGAAAATCATAAAGGAGTCTGGGTCTTTTGAGGATGAGCTGCCCATTCTCCTTGCTTGGCCCCATGTTGGGCACCTTGCAATAAAGACTGTACTTTCCTTCACCACAACCGAATGTCAGCAGATTAGCTTTGCTGGGGATTGGGCAAGTGGACCTAAATTTGGTTTGGTAACTTTAGGAGGATGTCTAACTCACGTGTCAGTTTCAAATCATGGGCACCAAATAAAGGTTAACAATGAAATTGAGTTTCCAGAGGAAGCACATACCCATTTAAGATTTGGAGGAAAAACTTAAAAAGCTCCTCCTAGATCTATGCCAAGCCAGGGGTAAAATAGACAGGAAACCTGATATTTCAATGAGTGACGAAGGAAGCCCAAATGATGGAGCCTACACCCCATACTCATACCATTCAATATCTCAAGCCAGATTTACGTTTGAGTAATTGATTTTCCAAACACCTAAATGCAGCAGGGCATTTTCAGCTGGGGTCCATATGATATTTATTACCTCTCTTCCACATACATTTCCTTCTCAGTTAAGTCTGCTTCTGTTGGTAGACATGGGAGTTTTTGCTGTGTAATGGAATAGAGGGAGAAATTTCAGTTAGAGAAACAGAGGCAGGGGAAAGAGAGAGAGAAACAGAGAGGATGGTGTAGAATCTTTTCCTTTATTTCTTCATCCTTAAGAATGCATACTCTGACCTCATCAACTAAGATTTGCTGTTTTATAGTCAAGGAATATTACTACCTGTAAGGAGGCACTCTAGCAAAATCTATTCTTTTTTTTTTTTTTGGCTGTGTTGGGTCTTTGTTGCTGCACGGGCTTTCTCTAGTTGCAGTGAGTAGGGGCTACTCTTTGTTGCGATGCATGGGCTTCTCATCGCGGTGGCTTCTCTTGTTGTGGAGCACGGGCTCTAGGCACACTGGCTTCAGAGTTGTGGCATGTGGGCTCAGTAGTTGTGGCTCATAGGCTCTAGAGAACAGGCTCAGTAGCTGTGGCACACGGGCTTAGTTGCTCCACAGCATGTGGGATCTTCCCAGACCAGGACTCGACCCCGTGTCCGCTGCATTGGCAGGCAGATTCTTAACCACTGTGCCACCAGGGAAGTCCCGCAAAATCTATTCTTATCTTTCTATTTTTCAGGAGGCCTAGAAAGAAGGAAGACTCCATGAAGGTCAGACAGCTCCTCAGTCAGAAACCAAAGTTAAAAGCATCTTCAGATTTCTACTTGTGAGCCCTCTCTAAGGCAGCATCTCTCTTCTCAGGTGCATTTACAACAGAAATAGGGACTCTTATAGGCCAGAAAATCCTTCAAGCTCCAAAGAAATGAAATAAAAACTATGGGAGTTCAGTTAGTGACAGAATAAGGCAGAGACATTCATATTCTGTCTACACTAATGCAATTTAGTAGCTTCTTAACGTGCTGGTGAAATGGCAGCAAAACCCTCTGGAACAAGTTGGAACAAGTTGTTCTGTCTCTACCCCTCTTCCACTCCACCCCTCCCCTGGGTGTGGGTGTCTGCAGGTGTGTGTGGACCACCTGGGTGTGGGTGGCTGTAGGTGTGTGTTGCATGCTCACCACTCATTCTCTATTTAGTGTTATTAGAAACTCCTTTCTTTCATAGTCCCTACTACAACAGAGGTGTTAAGGAAGGTGAACCCCAGCCTCTGAGTCAGGACACTTCACACTAATGTTTAATTGACTATGCATTAAAAGATGTGTGTTTTTACAAAACCAAAATATATATGACCTGAACTAGAAAACAGCATTTTTGAGCCCCACAAATTCTAATAAATTTCATACAAGGTGAGTAGGGATGAAATAACAGATGTGCAGCCAACTAGTTATTTCTACTTGAGGATGGTCTCACCACTCCCTCTCCAAACCAAAACTGTTCAGTGCTGGTAAAGCTAATTTGATCTGAGTTGCTATGGGAACAGAGAAAGAAGTTGCTAGAAATGCAATAATAATTGCTGTCATTAGAAAGGGCAGAGCTCTACTTCAATATCCTCCCATATGTTTGCATTAAGCTGGTGTTAGCAAATGGGTGTCAAAAGTCATTCTCATGCAAATTGCTGAGAGGAAAACTTGAAGTGTTGGGTGTTGCTCTACTGAGCTGATTTGCTAAAGGAAAAAATTTCCACTGTTCTTTCTGGATTTGAATTCTTTTTGCAGTCCTGTATGACTGGGCGGCCTGGCAGAGGATCCAAACATTCACCTCTCTCCAAACACGATTCTCTCACAGTCTGGGTCAGGCTAGAAGCTGCACATTTGCATGTGGTCAGAGTGTATAGCTTGGTTTTGCGTGCTTGACAGACACTGGAAACTCCACCCACCGGCATCTTTACTTAATGAAATGCTTATAGTTTAGAGGAGGTAGTGGGGGAAAGGGTGCCCATGGATACAGTGTTCAAAGAATCAACAGAATCAGAATCACAAGCCTGAAAAATAGCCTTTGGGGATCAACTGGCTCCTTGTTATTCAACATATGGCCCATGCACCAGCAGCATTGTCATGACCTGGGAGGGGGTTAGAAATGTGGAATCTCAAAGTCCACCCCAGACTTACTGAATCAAAATCTACATATTAACAAGGTCCCTAGGTGATTAGTTTACATATTGAAGCACTGTTCTGGTCCATCTTAATTTTACAGATAAGGCGACTAAAGTCCTGAAAAAGAGAAGTGACTTGCCCAAGTTCTTGTTGAGAACTTGTAACAGAACCGGAACAAAATTCCAATATCTCTGAGGGTGAGACTTTTGCCACTACTTCACATAGCTTCTCAGAGGCTGTGGTTGGGGCAGGATGTTAGAAGTGGCATCTATGAATTTCTAGCCTTGTCCCTAGTTGTATGCCATCCTAGGCACTGTCCCTTCCAACCTTAAATTTGCATGTATTGCTGGTCCTGGTGTACCCAGATTGGCCAGTTTGAACACCAATTTTGGGAGTGCTCCACTGGACTATGAAAGTAGCTGGTAACAGTTCCATTCATAACAAATGAAAGGAGGGCTTACCTGGTGGCGCAGTGGTTGAGAGTCCACCTGCCGATGCAGGGGACACGGGTTCGTGCCCCCGTCCGGGAAGGTCCCACATGCTGCGGAGCGGCTGCACCCATGAGCCATGGCCGCTGAGCCTGCACGTCCAGAGCCTGTGCTCCGCAATGGGAGAGGCCACAACAGTGAGAGGCCCGCGTACCATTAAAAAAAAAAAAAAAAAAAAAAAACTGAAAGGAAAGGCTAGCTCTAGTCTTTGCCCTTCCTCTCTCCTCTCTCAAGGCCCCTATCAGGGGACAATTGATAAATCATTGTGAATTACTCTAAACAGGAACACTTCTCTCATTTTCTGAAAGCTGGAAGCAAAGCTTTTTCCAGATAATAATATGAATAAACAAGTGAAAATGACAAGCACATAAGGAGGTGTCAAATGCTTTCTGCCTTCTCAGGACTCACAAAGCAATGATCTCTCTAGGTTGGAGCAAGTCTGGGCTCATTTTCCATGTTTCCTGTATGAATCAGTTGGGTATTGGTGGGTACACACTGTCATTGTTTTTGCCCCTCCCCTAGTACCCCTACTGCATCTCACCCAAAGATGAGTCTATTAGAAAGTGACATGTATCCTGTTTCTGCATCCTAGAGCTGCCTGAGAACATAATAATTTCCTGTAATTCTCAAAGCCTGGCATAAGCTTTGCTTCCTCATTTTTATTGCCCCATTTCTCACACACATTTCTGCATTGACTGTTCTAGACTAGTTAAGCATCACACTATTCCCTGCACACAATTTATTAATTCCCAGTTCCCTACTTTTGTTCTAGTCATTTATTTCTGATATCTATTGCTCCATAACAAATCATCCCAAAACTTAGTGGCTTAACACAAGAAAATTTTATTATCTCTCATGGTTTTATGGGTTCACTGGGTCTGCAACTGCACATTAATACTTCACATCAAGTCTGTTGGGTCTGTAGGCATCTGGTATTTTGACTGGTAGCAGCATTCAAGATGGGTCATTTTATATGCCTTGGCAAAGGTGGATGGAGAGCTGGGCTTTTTTGGGGTGTTGGTAGAACTGGCCATGCCCCCCTCCCCTCTCTCCTCTCTCCCTCTGGCTTCTCCAAGACTTTCTGCTGGTAAGGTAGGCTCTTTACATGGTGACTCAGAGCTTTCCAAACCACAAAATTAAAGATACCACACCTTTTAAAGGCTTAGTTCCTGAACTGACACAGCACTACTTGCACCATATTCTGTGGGTTAAAGTGAATCACAAGGGAAGTGCAGACTCTAGAAACCACAGGGTTCTCACAAAGCCCTCTGGAAACAACCAGTTTCCTTCTTTTTGCCAATGGCTGTATCTTACCTTCTTCAAAACTAAGAGATTTTACAGGTGAATTTCAAGAGAGTCTATTGATATTCAGAAATTGTATTTTTACACAAATTTTGAGTCTTGATGCATATGTACACTTCTCTGAGGTAGGATCCCATGCTTTCATCAGATTCTCAAAGGGATCCTTGATCCAGAAAAGGCTACATCACAGGAAATCCTATACATCCTTCCAAGTGTGAGTCACATCTGATTCTACATACCATCTGCTCAATATTTATGCCTTGATGTGAGTCTTTGGAGGATACATTGTAAGTGTTCATAGTGTATCTCGTTAACTAATTTTGAAATTCTACTGGGCAAGAATCATATCTGTTATTTATTCCCAGAATCCCTAGTTTTTAACAGTCTTTTAAAAGGATAGATGCCATATGAAGGTTGCAGGTTGATTTCCTATGAAGGATTTTTCTGGATCTTGATGTAAGCTGAACATAGATGTAACACCAACTACCACTATCATCTTTCTTATTGACTATTTGTGTCATTCTTTTCAGTGTAAAAAGCTTTCATCTTTTTATTTTACACTTATCTAATCTGATTCTACAAGTTCAGTGGAGCAGATGTTATCATAATGCTATTTTGCACTAAGGAAACAGAGGCTTGCATAATCTGTCTCAAGAACTTAGAGCTAGTTAGAGAACAAACAAGTGCTGAAGTCCAACTTTCCTGATTTCCACTTTCCCAGGCTGTGTGGCATAAACCTCAGTGATGAGTAGGAGTAATGACAAGAGAGATGATGTGAAAAGCTAGAAGGGTAAGAATTCAGATGCTTGGAGCAGAGAGGTAACTTTGGAAATTGGTAAGTGGAGTATAGTTTAGTCTTCCTAAGAAAAACCAGAGATGGTATTGTGTATGGACAGAGCTGACTTCCCATCCCTTTTCTGCTCCATCCTTGCCATGAGGCCTTGAAATGTCACTTCACTTTTCTGTGCCCCAATTTTCTTAGCAGTCAAGCCAGTGGAATGAACTAGAATAGTGGTTCTCATACTAACTGAGCGACAGAATCACCCAACTTCTTAAAATTATACATGTCCAACTCCTACCTCAGAGATATGGAGTATAAGTCAGCCATTGATATTTCTAAAAATCTCCTAGGTGGTTCTGATGACCTTGGGAACCCTGTACAAGATAACTTACAAGATTCCCTTCAGTCTAGTGACTTGAGAAATGTAGAAACCCTGGTGTGGTAGGAAGTGGCTAGCTCTGCACCAAACCCATTTCCTTTTCCTTCTAGACACACAACTAGACATTATTTCCCAATTTCCCTGCCTTAGCTGTGTTTAGATGTGACCATGTGATTGATTTCTGGCCAGTGAAATTTTGCCTAGTCCACAAAACTCTCCTGGGACACCCTCCACTTTTTATTTCCCCTATCTGCTGGCTATTGCTCTTCCACAGTAGTCAGTGCCCAAGTCAACCCTAGAAGCCATGTATTAAAGGTGGAAGACATTCTGTTGGCCTGGGTCCCTGATTGACGTGTAGAGTTCCTCTGCAAACAACTGGGATTTTTAATGAATAAAAAAAAAGACTTGTGAAATTTTAGGATTTATTTGTTACAGCAGCTAGTAATTAGTTACCTTAACTAATACACAAGAGCATCTTAATATAATCAAATTTTCCTTAATAACTGTTTTGATTTGCATTTCCCTGATGATTATTGATGTTGAACACTTTTTATGCACCTGTGGTCATTTGTATGTCTTCTTTGGAAAAAAAAATATCTGTTCAGGTCCTTTGCCCATTTTTTAATTGGGTTATTTATTTATTTATTTATATCATTAAGTTATATAAGTTTCTTATATATTTTGGTTATTAACCTCTTATCAGAGGTTAATATGTGGTTTGCAAATATTTTCTCCCACTTTGTAAGTTGCTTTTTCATTTTATTAACCATTTCTTTGATTTGGGGCCTACCGAGCCTCCACAATTCCTTTATATCTATCTATCTGTCATCTATCTATCTATCTATCATCTATCATCTTCTATCTATCATCTATTTATCTACACATCCTGTTGGTTTTGTTTCTCTGGAGAATCCTGACTAGTTCAGTATTCTTGGTGCCTATTGTAATGTGTGGCCCATGGTAGATACTCAATAAATGTATGTTTGAATTGATGAAATAGCTCATTAATTAACTGTATGACATGGGTGACAGCCGGCATTAGAGCCTTAAGAGGAAGTGGGCAATAAATGGAATGAAAGAGTCATGGGTGAGTCTATGGGATGCCCTTGATCAGGAATCAGTGCCAAGGTTCATATGCCTCCACCCTGATAGTTTGGGCCCAGAAAGTTTGCCACATGCCTTCTAAGCTTCAACTCAAAAGCCCTGGCTTGGTATCATATCAGAATCCTGGGGTTAGGCTCTAAATTCCTGTACATCAGTTTACAACCATGTCTCTGTAACTTTCACTACATGGCTGTACCTGCCTGAGTGAGTTTCTCTGTTGGTACTTCCCACTTTAATTCTCTATAGGGCTGGAAACTTGATCAGTTCTGTCATCTAGGCCCAAACCCAATGTCTAGATCTTCAAGTCTTTTTCTTCAGTGGATTTCCCTCCTCCCAATTCCCTTAGCCACTAATTGGGATTCTTAATTAACCCACATGGACCCTCAATCCAAACCAAAAGTCATTATCTACTAGAAGGTAAGTAAAGAGACTGGATATCTAATGTCTTCTCAGATCAATTTGATTCTGTATCAGCATACCTCTGAATTTGACCAAAGGTTGCTAACACAGCTCTTTGGACACTGTAATTTAAAATACTGACCTCTCTTTAGGGAATCTCAATTCCTCCACTATATAAGGAGTCTTCTCTCTGGGCCTTGGGATTAATATGGTCTAAGCTAGTGGTTCTCAAGCTTTAGTAAACATGAGAATTCTTGGAGAGTTTATTAAACAACAGGTTGTAAGCCCCACTGCAAGAGTGTCTGATTCAGAAGGTGGGGACTGTGGATTAGCATTTTTTGTAAGTTTCTAGGTAATGCATATGCTACTGCTATGGTCTGGGGACTACATTTTGAGAGACCCTGATCTAATCTGTGGACACATATGATAATAAAAATTTATCTGAGCCTACAGTTTCCATTTATATTCTGTTCAGTAAATGTCCAGGGTATGATGTCATCCATTTCTGTTCTGTACTTTTTACCCAGAAGAGAGAAGTTAGGAACCCCATACTCCCATCCTAACCAAACAAACACACCACGCTTAGATATTCCTCTCTTCTCCAAAATGAAGGAGAGACTCCTGGCAGTCAAATGCCATATCAGCCCTCTATTTTTCATTGCTATTAGAAAACTATGATGGAAGAGTTAAGCAGAAAGGTCAATAGAGTGGGCTTTCTAGAATGGGGAAATGAGTGTAAATGTTACCCCCTTGCCTCTGACATGAAATGGTTGACTGTATCAGAATTTGACAATTGTGCTCATGTCAGATTATTTGGTTCTTAATAATAATTTAACCAAATATAACAAGAGCTAATTTTCTTAAATATTACATCCAAACACACTTATGCACCTGGAACTAATTTTATTGCCAACTCTGTAGAAGAGATGGGTTTCTTTATTCCTTAATAAGCATATTTAGTTACTCTTATTCTTCTAAAACTAGGGTTTGCAAATCCCTGTATTTGAATTTTAAAAATTTCCTGAAAGTTTTGTTAGAGGCTTGTGGACTGATAGACTCTTCAAGAATAAAAAGGAGGAAGTGAAATGGGTCCAGTGACATGCCATTATGGGACTTTTCCTTTTCAGGCTTAAGGTCATCTTGCAGTGCACAGAGTATGTTTTAGGGGTAGTTATTGTCCCTTGCCCCTTTAAGGGTTCAGACTATCACGAGATTGTTGAAAGTATTTATCATTTGCATTGGGAAAGGTTAATGTATTCCTTCCAAATATAAGCTCCTGTTTATGCAAAAGCATGTTTCTCCCATTAGCCCTGCCAGAGCTCTGGTCCAAGCTTGGATTTGAAAGCTGATGAATTCAGGTAGACATTAAAGGATTTCTGGGGCAGAACATGCTCTGTTAATGCAATAGGCAGAAGTCTTATGTAGTCAAAATCATCTGGAAGTGAATTGGTCTTTATCAAGTAGAACATTTAGATTTCTATTAAATGTTCCTGCGCATTAGCGGAATGGCAGTTCTGCCAGATAGTTTTTCAAGCAGGGACTCTTCACTCTCTCTTATGTAGGCATCTAGGACAAGGGAGTCTGCCAGACTTGTATGGTTGCTTGTTAACGGAGCTGTCAGCCAGCTCAGAATGATTTGTGGTCCTTCATCACACAGGTCCCCTTCCAACAGTCCATGGATAGAGAGAGGGGGCAAAGGAGCCTGACAAACACTTTACAGATGGGAAAACTGAGGCATGGTGGAACAGAGATATTTCAAAGCATCAGTTATGATTTAAGATAGAGCCAGCTTCCATAATTTTTGTCAGTTGTCTCTGACAATAAGGATTTGAGAACATGGTCACTTTAAAGGCATGTAGTGGAACCCACTCAACAAAGTAAGAAACTAAGGTTTATGGAAATTAATTCACAGTGCTTAAGACATATGGCTAGTTAGAAGTAGAGTCTGGACTAGACCTAGCTGTCTTGACTTCTAATTCAGTGCATAATCATCATTTTTCTTTCTCTGGGCTCAGAAAATGTCCATGTGAAAGTTATTCCCAGTCACAAGAAGGACTACTTTATAATTAAACAGACATCTTTATGATGTGATTTAAAGAAGTGCTGGGTAAAACCCTTGCCCCAAATACCTATCCTAATGCTTCTTAGTTCATCACTGGAGTTTTACCCTTGAGGTCTCAAGGCCTTCTGTTCTCATGCCTCTCTATGCCAAAACTTTAGGAAACCCAAGTCTTATCAACTCTTACCTTAATCTCTGTTAATAATCAGCTTAAAGAGCAAGACTCTAAAGGAATAAAATTGGGACCAATGAGGGACACCCAATCAGAGCCAAAAAAATATATAAGTGGGGCCCAAACAGACTCTTCAATTTCTGTCAGGATTGAACAGGTCTTCCCTGGTTCAAGCCCAGGAACTTCATGGGATGTGAGAGTCCCTAAGCAGAGCTTACTGTAGACAACTCTCTCCCCCCCACATATTCACATACATTCTAGGGTGTAAACTGGTTAAATTATTATCAGGAATATCAAGGGAAAACACTTGTCACTAAAGAGCAATATGAGCTGTGGATGTGGAAAAAAAGGGCAGTCTTTTGCTGGAGGAGCTTGACAAGGTGTTTATAGACTATTCAATTCTGTTTTACTACAAATTAACTAACTCCTCTTTTCCCCAGCTGGATGCCTCTCTAAATCCAGTTATCTACAGCAAAAGTGTCCCATCAAGTCACAGCACAGAGCATCACCCCAACTGGCTATATGTTGGATTTGCTGGGCAAATGAGTGCTCACATATTTCTATAGGATGGATCAGGATGTCAGGGACACCTTTCTCTTTCTGATTAAGTCCCCAAGCATTCTAAACATTGAGATGACAGAGTAAGAGGCAATGTCAAGTAATAATATATGCATAGGAATATAGACCTGGATTCAAGTCCAGAATCCTCAACTTATTAACTTAGTGATCTCACTCATGAACTTCCTTCAGTTAATTCTTATAAGCACTTAAAATATGTCATTGTTCTCAGTACTAGTGTCCAAATTGACATATCTCTGTTTTCTCATGTGTAAAATGGAAATCATTTTATTATTACTTTGCAGTACCATCTAGGGATTAAATGAAGTAACATGACATCTTTATCTATAGTAGGCATACAGTAAGTGATAGCCATTATTTTGGTTAGGCACATTATTTCACCCTTAAAAGTGTGCACATGTGTGTGTGTGTGTGTGTATGTGTGTGTGTGTGAGAGAGAGAGAGAGAGAGATAAGGGATGAGACTATCAGAGGGGATATTTGTGGACTCTCCATCAAATTGTCTTCTATGCCCAGGTTGAACATTTATTTGGCAGAAGCCATTAAATAATTCTTTCTAGATCATTGAAGACTATTTTCTATTCCATTTTTATCACATGTGATTAACCAATCTGAAAGCCCAAATTGAGGATTTCAATGGGATTTAACTCACTTCAAGATCCCTTGGGTTCTTAATGACTTTGTTTCTGAAAATGGGGACCCAGCCTGCTCATTTCCCATCATCTGACTCTCTAGTTCTTGCTATTAAGTAATGAAACAACCTGGGAAAACACCTGTGATTCTGGTCACAGGCAGAAGACATCTGATTCCTTCTTGTTTGGATCACTTTCTCAGCGTCCAGTTGATTTCCAGGAGTATATCTTTTCCAGGATGTGCAAGACCCTGGGACAGAGTATTCTCTCTCATCACCCTGCTAATGAGGTAAGTGCAGCAAGTTAAGAGGCAGCTACAGCAATAACAACAAACACTCCAACATGCATTTCCTCTAATTATCCATGTTTGTGTTCTTGCCAATTTGATGAGAGAGACTTCTGTGATGAAGCAAGGTCCCATTGCTTTTCCTCTCCTCCCCTAACTCCAGCCTTCTAAGGCATATCTATAACATTATCTCCTCTACTGGCAGGTTTTGCCACTAATTAAACCATTTTTTACTGAAGGCATTGTGGGCTAACTTTGCCATCTGGATCCCATCTGTTGGCCTTCCAGAGACCTAGAGGGCAGAGTGGGGGGTCAGAGTTTATCACTGACCTTCATCTCTGATACTTTGCATCTTAGTGAGAAGGTCAGAGATAGAGAGGATACTATTAAATGTCACCTGTGGGGCAGTAGAAGCACTCCTGGCATTTTTATATGTCATCAATTAATACAAGTTTTTACAATAGTCTAATGTCATGTAGATCCTAAGGGTGGTATACAAACGATATATGGCATGGGGACTGGCAGACAGAGAGAGAAAAAGAATAAGCACAAAGCCTCTAAGAACAAGCACAAAGCCTCTGAGAACAAGAGGATCTGTGTGGTTTTGCTGCTATGCCCCCTATTGGGCACCTTGTAGAATATATTGTAACAAGAGTTTTACAATATATATTCTTTATTAACACCTATCAAATGCCAGGTAATTCTCATAGATTTCTTTAATCCTGTAAACCTAAATGTCAGCCCCTGACTGTCTTTCAGTTCTCCAGCTTGCTGAATGCTTAACATTAAGAAAAAATGACTTGAATATCCATCTTAAGTCTATCAGGAAATTCAGTCCTTCTCAGTATCTCTAAGGATTCTTGAGGTGTTTCTATTTCTTCCTGGTTCTGAGTTCCTTTTCCCAAATAATTTATTTGTTATTGTCTTCCATTTTATTATGAAAATTAGCAAAAGTATGCAAAAGAAAAGAGTAACAAACTGTCAGGGATCAATCACCTAGCTTCAGCAATGGCCAATTCTTGGCTAAATTGATTTAATCAATATCCCCCACTTCCTATCATAACTGAGTCATTTTAAAGAAAATCCCAGCCATAAGATTATTACCAGAAATAGTATTGTATATATGTATAAATACATATATATATATATATATATATATATATATATATATATATAATGTTTTATTCAGTGTGTATGGTGAACAGACTCTAAGGTGGCTCCCTTGATTCCCATTTCCTGGTGTTCACACCCTTGTGTGATCCCCTTGCCTTGAGTGTGGGCAGGATATATGACTTAATTCTAATCCACAGAACATGGCCAAAGTGACAGATTGTACATGATTAAATAATGTAAGATTATAATATCCATCTTCCTAGGAGACTCTCTCCCTTGCTGGCTTTGAAGATGCAAGCTGCCATGTCATGAGCCTTCCTGTAGAAAGGGCCATATGGCAAGGAACCAAAGGTGGTCTCCAGCTGATAGCCAGCAAGACACTAAGACCCCCAGTCTGGTGACTTGCCAGGAACTGAATTCTGACAACACTTACATAAGCTTGGAAATGGACCTTACCCCAGGGGAGCCTGAAATGAGACTCCAGCCCTGGTGGACACCTTCATTATAGCCTTTCAGAGAACCCAGCTGTTGTATTCATATTTGACCTACAGAAATTGTGAGATCATAAGTGCATGTTGTTTTAAGCCTCTAAATGTGTGATAATTAACACATTATCATATATATAGCACTAGTTAAATAATACAGTATGCATTTCTAAAAGATAAAGACTTCTTTTTTATCACCACAATAACATTACCACATCAAAAGATAATTCCTTAATGACTTTCCTTGATGACATCATTCCTTAATGTGATTAACTATCCAATGCTCTCCAAATTTCCCCAATTATAATTTTCTTATACAGTTGATTTATGACAATCAGGATTTAGAGTCCACATGTTACTTTTGGTGGTAATGTTTATTAAATCTCTTTTATTTGGGGTATTACCTTTCCCTCTTTTTTTCTTTTCTTGACATTTATTTATTGAATAACTGGGTCATTTGTCCTATACAGTTTCTCACTTTTGAAATCTTTAAAGCTAATTGCTTCTCAACAGTGTTAACATGGTCCTTTAGCCCCTATATTCAGTAAATTGATTCAGAGGAATGATCATATTCTGATTTTTTTTTTTTGAGGGTGTAGGATTACTTCCTACATAATGCTGTGTATGTCTGACTGCATCATCTGGGGAAATCATGTCTAGAATCCACTTTTTTTGTGATGTTAAGAAAAATCACAGGGTTCAGGTGTTGTCAGCTTGATCCATCCATAATAGTTTTTTACCAACATTTTATTTAAGAAGTTTAGCTGCCATTGATGATCATTGCCTAGGTTCATTATTGCATTATGGTCACAAAACAATAAAAATAAATTATTGCTCTTCACTCCATTGTTTTCTTTTTTCAGGTACTTCTCTTTTCTGCACCACTTTGCTCTCTCTATAGGATACCATCCCAGTGCCTTCATTTCCCATAATCCTATTGACTCAACATTGTGAGTGTATAAAACTTCAATGAAAGTTCAGGGTAAGATTGGTGGAAGAGGAGTTAAATTGCAGTTCAGCAAAGCAAATAGCTTAAAATTAGAAATTAGGTATCTCTGTTCTTAAAGCCTTTGCTGTTACCTTATTCACTGTTTAGTGATGGTCTCAACCTATCAATAACCAGTCTTGTAGTTGGACCAGCCCTTGTGGTTCTGATAATGATTGAAAAATGCCCTTCAGCAGTAACCATCAGGAAACATTGAAAAAATAGAGGTTTATTGTTTACAAGGCTTGGGGCCACACAGCAAGGTCACAGGTAGAGAGAGCTAGAGAATGCACATGGGCTTGGGGTTCCACTTTTATTGGATTTCACTGTAGGAGAATAGAGTTTCATGGACTCACTCTTTTTTTTTAATTGAAGTATACTTCATTTACAATATTATATTAGTTTCAGGTGTACAAGATAGAAATTCAATGTTATTATAGATTATATTACTTTGTTTAAAATTACTATAAATATTACTATATTACCTGTGCTGTACAATATATTCTTGTATTTATTTTACATATAGTAGTTTGTACCTCTTAATTCCCTACCCCTATCATGCCCTTCCCCCTCCTCTCTCCTATCTGGCAACCACTAGTTTATTCTCTGTATCTGAGAGTCTGTTTCAGTTTTGTTATAGTCATTCGTTTGTTTCATTTTTCAGGTTCCACATGTAAATGACATGTTATCATACAGTATTTGTCTTTCTCTGTCTGACTTATTTCATTAAGCATAATACCCTACAGGTCCATCCTTGTTGCAAATGGCAAATTTCATTCTTTTTTATGGTTGATTAATAATCCATTGTATACATATACCACATCTTCTTTATCCATTCATTGGTCGATGGACACAGGTTGCTTTTATAACTTGTTATTGTAATTAATGCTGCTATGAACATTGGGGTGCATATGTCTTTTCAAATTAGAGTTTTTGTTTTCTTTGGATATATGCCCAGGAGTGGAATTGCTGGATCGGGAAAGGACAGTCTCTTTAATAAGTGGTGCTGGGAAAACTGGACAGCTACATATGAAACAATGAACTTAATACAATTTTTCATGCCATATACAAAAACAAACTCAAAATGCATTAAAGACCTAAATGTAAGACTAGAAATCATAAAGATCCTAGAAACAAACAGGCAGAACACTCTTTGACATAAGCTGTAGCAACATTTTTTTTGGAACTGTCTCCTAAGGCAAAGGAAACAAAAGCAAAAGTAAACAAATGGAACCTAGTTAAACTTAAAAGCTTTGCACAGCAAAGGAAGCCATCAACAAAATGAAAAGACAACCTACTGAATGAGAGAAAATATTTGCAAATGATATGGCTGATGAGGGTTAATATCCAAAATATATAAACACTCATACAACTCAATATCAAAAAACAAACAACCCAAACAAAAAAATGGGCAGAAGACCTGAATAGACATGTTTTCCAAAGAAGACATATGAAAAAGATGGCCAACAGGCATATGAAAAGATGCTCAACATTACTAATCATCAGATAAATGTAAATCAAAACCACAGTGAGATATTACCTCACACCTGTCAGAATAGCTATCATAAAAAAGACCACAAATAACAATGTTGGTAAGGATGTGGAAAACAGTGAACCCAAGCACACTGTTGGTGGGAATGTAAATTGGTGCAGCTACTATAGAAAACAGTATGGAAGTTCCTCAAAACATTAAAAATAGAACTACCACATGATCCAGATCACTCTTTACTGGGGAATTTAAATCTTAAAAGTGGGAAATTAAAACACAGGAAGAGAAAAAAAAAAAAACAAGTAGTTCAAATGGTCAGTTTTTGAAATCAACCAAGATCTCTAAAAAAAAAGGGAACCTCAGTGTGGGCATGTTGCTGGCAAGGTGTTTATTCAAGATAGCTTTTTTTGAAGTGGATGCCTTTTTGAAATCAATGTCTCAGCAATTAAAGCTTAATCAGGCACTTGCATTACACACACACACACACACACACACACACAAAAAAAAAAACTGTCAGGATTTAAACTACAATCCACCCTGTGATGCCCAAGCATTAGAGTCAATGGTGAGGACACTAACTGCCTGGGTAGTTGATATGCTAAAAGCTGGGGTAGGTCATGCTGTAACCCAGAAAGTACGTATCTAAATAGATTATAGTAGCAAATTTTGTAATAATTATACAGGCAATAGTCTGAAATGCAGTCTGTAGTGATTGTTCCAAACTTGAAAGTGTTTAGCCATGAAAACTAAGTTAGTGATCTCAGGGACCATAGGAATCTAATCAAAGATTTGGGTAACATTGTGGAATATTTTAACATCTTGGATCATCTGGTGTGAGTAGGTTTGAACCTGTCCTGAGTTAGTGGATCACTCCATATCTCACTGAACCAATCTCTTAATTCTGAGAATAGGTCAGTTTGGTTAAACTTGTGTCTCACTTCAGAAGGCAATGATGCAGGTGGGCTCCCAAAGTTAGGCATATATGGTAAAGTATTTACTTCAGGTTATTTAATAAGAGGCATTTCTATGGAAACAAACAAACAAACAAAAACAATGGTTAAATGATTGGAGCAGACCATAATCCCAGTTTCTGAGTTCTGAAGGCAGCCAGTCAAGAAGATTTTTAGATGCCTGGCTTGAAGAATTTTCAGATGGAGTGAGGGCAGGCAGTGACAGTTTGATAGGCTTCTCTGATTTGTAGTTTGAATGTCTCTGGTGATCTTAGTGGTCCACATAGCAACAACCGTGAATATTGTCCATAGATGAGCTATTGTGGAGATTGCTTTGAAGTTTATCTCAAGTTGTTCAGCTTTACCTTGCTTGGTTTTGGAGAAAAGGTAGTTTTAGTTTTTTAGTAATTCTAAGTCAGAAAGAAGGTTGGGAGAAAAAAATTGGAAATGTTAGTTTGGATAATGGTAGTGAAATATTGCAGGAAACTAGAAAAATTCAGGACCCAGTCCAATTTACAGGTAGACAACAAAACCTCAAGACAATGAACAGAACTAGAATCTGATATCCACAAGTGTGCCTTATAGTTTCTACTGAAACATAAGTTTTCTCTCTAAAATTATTTCTATCAAAGATAGCCATAGTAGGACTACTTTGTTTGCAAAATGTTTAGTTTCAATAAACTTGGCCTGTTTATTTACATAAGTAGAGCAAGAATAGCTTTTGACCATATAGGATCTCATATTCCACTTTGTTAAAATTTTTCAGATTAGACTTTTAAATGCCTCTTGAGGCTAGAAAGCCAAGACAAAGACTTGCTATCAGACCCTCCTGCAATACCTAGGTGAATTTCCCTCTTCTCAAAGCCCCCCAAATATCCTGAGTTTCCTGCACCTGCCAGGAAGTGACCTTCCTTACTCAGTTGATAAGGCTGCTGGGAACCCTCTAAGCAAGGTACCAGGCTGTTTTTCCAAGGGGCCTATGGTTCCATAAAGTCAACCTTCGTTCCTAAAAACTGTCTGGCCATATCTTAGTCTATGCAAATCTCTCTCAAAAATGACATCCCAAACAAAGCCTTGGTAATATAATCAGTGTTTCCAATTGTGTCCTGTTAATGGAGCAGACTTTTAAGATTTGTATTTGTTCTTGACCAGCAATCTTAAGGAGGATGTGGTTTAGAGTTTGGGCAAGAGAGCCCTTTTAGCAGTTTGTATTTTAAAAGACCTTTCCCTCTCTTTTTTTCCCTTCAATTTCAACAGAGTTTTAGTTACCCCCCGGGGTGTTTATATTTCATGATAAGATTTACATTTTCAAGGAACTGAGAAAGAAAATGGAAGTTTTCTCCTAGGAGTTTTAGTGCCTTTTGAATGGTTTTGGCAGTCCCAATAAAATGTACTAGGGTCTCTCTGTGATTAGGGGGGGGGTGCCCTGTAAAAATGATTCTCTGAACTCAAGGTCAAATGGGGCCTCTTCAGGGCTGGAAATGAAGAAGGAGTCATTTGGGTCACCATGAACATGGAAATGATAAGCCAAATTGAACCAAATTGAATTAAATGGGTTCATGCCAATTTTGTGCAGCAGGAGATGGGCTTCATCTTTATGTTTTCCATTCACCGTGAGCTTTAGCAGTGATTATTGTGATGGAAGGATGGTCACATGCCAGGCAATAAATATCCAGGTGAGGAGAGAGAGGGCTCTGGCACAAATGTCAGTGGTTCTCAGAGACTTTGTCTTCCCATTTCTCTCTTCCTCCTCACTAGAAGCCTTGATAACACTGTCAGCTTTTCCCTTAGCAACGGGCATGCCTTGTGATGTGTGTTGTTTAGTT
Organism: Hyperoodon ampullatus; assembly: GCF_949752795.1. Classification (NCBI taxonomy): domain Eukaryota; kingdom Metazoa; phylum Chordata; class Mammalia; order Artiodactyla; family Ziphiidae; genus Hyperoodon; species Hyperoodon ampullatus. Next base: position 120,699,668 of record NC_136915.1, on the reverse strand, counting down.
TTGTCCTATTCAGGGGAAAGCCAGGCTTAGGATCTCTGGTATCTCAGAGGCAATACATATAGAGCTTAAATGGATTTTTTTTTTTTTTTTAAGTTATAGAATTTAGGGTCTTTAGAGATACTGGCCAGTTGATATATTTTGGCAGCTATTCAGAGTCCATCCCAAACAAACAAAACCCCTGCAATAGCCAATTAGTTCCCCTCTCTCCTTCCTGCTGCGTAAAATATTTGACAGGTTTTAATTTCAATTAAAGTATAGTTTCTGATCTTAGTTTCTGTTTTCTGATTTTACCCTGTTACCTTAATCTTATGTAATGTTACTGGAAAATTTTGGATGAGGTCACTGTGAGTCCTCTTTGTAGGTAGCCACCTTCCTTTCTCAGGAGTCCCAGGATTGGGGTTTACCTACACTACTGTGATATGCACCAACATCACATGGGAGATTGGACCCACAATATCCCATCAGGTCAGGGCATGAAGAGTGACAGTAGTGAGTGAAGTGGTGACACAGAAACCACAGGCCACTTTTATATTTTTGTGGTGCTTTAGGTTTCTGTCTGCAAGGCTATTTCACTGTTCTGTGTTAGGTCATATAATGTGGGCATAGCCGGCTGACTCAGTGGTGGCAGGTGGAGGTCTCCCATCCTCCTCTCCTATAGGACTCTTTTCTTCCTGACTTTAGCCCAGAGCCTCTCCATGGGCAATGTCAATAGCTTTGCAATCCAACCCACCCTCCTTAGCTCCCTGTCCTTGAGGGGTGGAGGACCCTTATGCGCATTAATAGTCAATTAAGGCATTTTAGGCCATATGGCTTTGATCACACTGATCTGGGGAGATCATGGGACTATTATGGCAGCTGTCACTGTTGGGGTTAGATACTACAGGCAACACGTGACAGAGGCAACATGTAAAAGCACAGAGCAGCGTGACAGACACCCAGCAAATAGTGTTCCTTTCCCATGTGGAGTTGCATGCCTGGGTGAAGTGGTATATAATCAAGTTACAGGTAAAGGGTATTCCCTTCAGTTAATTGCAAGGGCAATGATGTAATCCTGCTATGTCAATTGTTTTGTGCTCGTCTCAGCCTACCAATAATCAATGTTGTGATCAGATCAGCTCTGTAGTTATTATTATTATTGTAAGATGCCCTTCATCAATAACCATGAGAAAACTTTTAAAAAATATAGAGTTTTATTCCTTCAAGACCTGAGTATTAACAGCACATCTGGGACCACACAGGAAGGTCATGGAGAAAGAGAGAGAGAGAGAGAGAGAGAGAACATGGCCTGGGGTTCTGCTTTTATTGGGGTTGATGGTGGGTGCCAAGGGTTTCACAGGCTCACAGTTAGTGAATTTAAAACTTGAGAGTGAGTTTTTAAATCATGGGAAGAAAAAAACCGAGTACCCCAAATGGTCAATAATTGAAATCGACCAAGATCTATAAAACAAAGGAGCTTCACTTGGGGAAGGCAGCCTAGCTCTTTATCTAGTTGTGAGGTTGCCTCTTTGAAATGAGTGCCTCAGCAATCAAAGCTTAAGTAAGGCACTTGCATTACAAAAAACAAAAAAATGAAAAAACAAACAAACCTGCCAGGGCTTACACTACACCCACTTAAGTTCCTAGCTCCTGCCTTGGCACTAAGGTGACCAACTTGTCCCAGTTTTCCTGGGACATTCCTGTCTTAGCACCGAAAGCCCAGAAGCCTGGGAAATCCCTCAGTCCCAGGATTGGTCTTCATACCTGCGGCTGATACCTCTTCTCTCTCCTTTAAGTGCCTCTCCTTCCTTTATTTTTTATCCTTATGCCTCATATTCCTTTTCATTTCTTAAGTAAGGTTTAGCTATCCTAGTTTCACTCTAGCCCTTCCAAGTTATGTCCAGAGGCTCATCCTCAAACTCCACCCATAATAATCGGCTTAAATTATGTGAGTTCCCAACACTAAAAGGAATTTTAAACTCAGCTCTGAAAGTTAACAACTTATTACATTCCTGCTAAGTTTTTAACCATCATGGAATGTGGGTATTTGTGCTCCCATTTTTCAGATGTGAAAACTAATTCAGGTAACACGTACAGAGAAGTGACAAATAATGGTGGGTTGCAAAAATGGTGAATATTTCAGTGCAAAAAAGAAAGTGGCAGGAGATAAAGCTAAATTAAAATGGATAGTGAAGGGTCATTTTTTTTGGTGAAGACCCTCTTTTTTGTTAGAGTTTGAACTTTACTGCTGTGAACTGAATTGTGTTTCCCCCATATTCATATGCTAAAGCTCTAACCCCCAGTGTGGCTGTATTTGACCATAAGGTTTTTAGGAGTAATTAAGGTTAAATGAGGTCATGAAGGAGGATCCTAATCTGATAGGATTGTTGGCCTTACAAGAAAAAGAAGAGAGACAGAGAGAGATCTCTTCCCAGGCTTGCATCAAGGGAAGGCCATGTGGAGTACACAGTAAGAAGACATCTATCTGCAAGTGAGGAAGAGGGCTCTCACCAAAACCTGACCATGCTGGCACCCTGATCTTGGACCCCCAGTATCCAGAAGTATGAGAAAACAAATCTTTACTGCTTAAGCCACCTATGGTATTTTGTTATGGTGACCCAAGAAAATTAAGAAGTCTACCTTATAAGTAATGGTGAATTAATAATGAAAGTAACATGATCAGATTTGTATTTAGTGAAGGAGGATTGGTGGCAATGTAGAGGGTGAACACAAGTTGGGATGAGTTAAAGGCAAGAAGATAAGTGAGTAGCCCAAATAAACTGGCCACATAAGAGATAGTGGGGCTCTATAATGACTATGCATCTTTTTCTGAAATGTATCCCTTAGGTAATAGATCACTGGTACCCCACATCCAAGTACTGGGACAGTTAACTAAGGTATCAGAACCCATCTCTTCAACACTTCTAAGGAGAAAATTTGCAAAGATACATCTCATCCACTTCCCTGGACTGTTAGTAGAGATTCAGTTATCATAAGAAAAACTTCTACAGCATTCAGAGTAGCATCTGGTCAAACTCCTTATTGTACATTTGGGAGAAAAACACTTGTTGAAGGAAGGGACTAACTCAAAGGTAGAAATTGGAACCCAAATTCTCATTTCAGTTCACTGCTCTCTTTACTGGAACTGTTGTCTCCAGCCTCACAGAAGTTTTGAGGAAGAAATAGGTCCACAATAACATCAACAAGCAGATGAGTATGCCTGACCTGGCATCTGGAATGATATTTTTAAAGAGGGCAGGAGGGAAGCTGGTTAAAAGGCTCAGAGTTTCAAGCCTATCTTCACTCGTGATTCATCACCCTATCATCTTTGCTGTAAGGGGGAGGGTATCTAGAAGGATAAAGGGGAGTGTTAGTGATAAAAAGGAACTTGCACTCCAGCTAATTCCATCCTCCACTTTACTGAGGTTCAAAGAGGTACAGAGACTTATCCTTGGTTTTGTACACAATTTATGGCAAAGCTGGGAATTGTACCTCCAGAAGCCCAGAGCAGCATCCTTTCTGCACATGCATTCTAGGCTGCTCTCTTCCTGTCTGATTCTCGGGGAAGAGATGCACAATTTGAGCTACTGTAAATGTGATTGGCATTCAACTTCCCCAAAGAGACTCAGTCTTTCTTCTCTTTTCATGTTCCAACTCCTCATGCAACATACACACACACCATGAAGACTGCCAGGCAGCTATTTTCTGTCTTAAAAAAACTTTTATGGTAAGAGCTTCCTGATTAGGGAAGACATTAATTCATACACAAAACACAAATTATTGGGCTCTTGACTTCTTCAGAAGATTTCTGAATCCATTTAAAAATTGTTCTCTATTGCTAAGTCACTATTATACTATATCATATGCAAGAAGGTGCCAAGAAGTATGAGTTCTTGGTGAATCACAGCTGAATTGAAGACCAGGTGCTGGGCATCTCCCTTCACCAGAGGCAGTACCATAGCTAGTTAAGTACATGGGTTCTGGTCAGTGGAAACAAAATGCCTGGTTTCCAGCATCACCAGTTACTAGATGTGACCTTGGACATGTTACCTAAAATCTCTATACTTTAGTTTTTTAATTGTAAATAAGAATGATTTTTTTAAACAATTACCTATCTTCTAGGGCTATTGTAAGGATTAAATAAGATAACCCTTGTAAGGCACTGTGTACATATTCTGGCATTCAAATCAGTAGAGTTTATTTCTCTTTGAATGTTAAAAAAAAATGCAGAGACAGCTTCCTTCGGATAAGGGCAAGAATCAAGACTGAGTTTCTGTAAAATATTGAATACTTTATATTACTTAGAGAAAGATGTCATAGCAATAAATTTAATACATTTAATTTTAAAGTAGAAAATTGTGTAGGAAAAGCATTTATCTTCCAGGGCTTAGTCCCAAAGCTCACATCTTCTCTGAGTATTCTCTAACTCTTAGTATAGGGGGACTTGCCAGAGATGTTTCAATGATGTCATCTATCATTACCATGGTAACCACAAGGCCAATAACTTGAACTTAGGTCATAGCAGCTAAAAAGAAGAGTAATCAATTTGGAAATAATTAAACTGAAATCCAGAGCTACTTGAGACTTGACCAAGATTCTTGGGGATAGTTTAGAGTCAGCTTAAATCAAGATATATCTCCTAAAAGAAGAGACAGTAAAAAAATCAAAAACAAGAAAAAAATTATATCATCCTATCTCTACAGTGTATTTAATATTCCAGTGAGTCATAGGAAAATAGTACCCCAGAGCACAAAGACATAACCTAGACTCCCTTCATTCAGTGGGCTTTTGATGAGTCTCAAACCTCTTTTTTTCATTAAAACAAGGCAAATTCACCCATTTTCATGCTGGAAATATTGATACATTATAGTTTTCTTTCTATAGTGTTATAGATTTCAGAATTATAGAATGTTAAAATTAGAAGAACTCTTCCAACATGATTTTATAGATTAAGGAAAGGCCAATATTTGGAAGGGTGATGTGACATGACCAAGGTCCCAGTATTCAGGAAGGATACAGGTGAGATTAGAACTCAAGTAATTTCTGAGTCATAATTTTCTGTCTTTTCTATTACACTAAGCTAACTTTACTGAGAATCTGACATTTCATCATGTTCCGCTTCAATAGAATTTTTCTTTGTAGTGAGGGGGTAGAAGATATTATTGAATCACTTTTCAGCTGCCTCACATCCTGGTAAAAACAAATAGTGATGTGTGGGGTTGACAGCATCTCAGAAGTTTCCCAAGATGCCTATGATCTGAGGGAGGCTACAATCCTTGTTATCTCCTACTCCAGGGTATATTTCCATTCCACAGTTATTCTCCTCCACCATCTAACTCTTGCTGATAGGGGGCCCTTGCAGTTAACCCATTTTCCTGCCAAATTTTCTCTTTTCTCCCATTGCATTTTCAAGCATCTTGCCAAATAGAAATGGGTCCTGCCTGTTCAAGAGATGTTGAAAGGCTCACACTTGATTCAGACCTCTTTCCCCTGAGCCACAGAGGACTCCCTGGAGCCTGCATTCTTCATTATGTTTCTTATCTAGTTCTGCAAACCTCAGTTTGGTTGGCAGATTCAAAGAAGACCTTTCTGAAAGCCTCTGTTTGCTCAAGATTCACTGAACGGAATAAGAACTAGCCTAGGCCAAGAAGCGATCTCAATCTAACTCCCAGAGGCCTGCCCTGCCCCAACTCTGGCCTGGATTCTGGATGTTTTATTTTTCATACTTATACAGTACTTAGAATTGAGGCAATATCTTCCCTGATCTCTTCACTTGCAGTCCCTTGTTTGTTCATCATCTCCACACTTCTAATCCATCCATCCCATAATCATTAAAACAGTTTTTGTCAAGCCTGGTTTTTTCATTGTCTCTCTCTTCCTCTTTGCTCAATAACTAAAATGTTTCCCAACTCATTCTGATAAAATACAAACACGGGATACACCCCTCCTCCCCAGTGAAGCTTACTGATTTGTTAGTCCCTCCTGCCTGGCTCACTGCCACACACCCCTTTGCTTTTATCATTCCTTCCAGCTACAAACATCTTCCTATCAGGCCCACTTCCTTGCCCCAGCCTCTCTCTTCAGCTGGGCCCAATTAGCTCCACACAGAAATGAGGATGCTCAGAGTGAGGTTGACAACATTTAAACAGCACTGCCCTACCTCTCCATGCCCCTATAAATCCCAGCAGTGTACTCTCTGATCTGGGCTGGTGGGGCTGCCCATAACTTACGTCTTCTCACCTGCCATATTGGCCCTGTCCCTAGAACTTATCATTTGTCTTGGTCTTTGCTCTTAGGTCCTGGCTGAGTTATCCTGCTCACAAGCTTCAGTCACCCCTCATTTTTCCCTGTTCCTCAACTTCAGCCAATACCTAGGGATCTACTGTCTGTAGACTGATCTACAAGGTACCAAGTTCCTCCTCAGCCTGCAGACTGTGACCTACCCCAGTGCACTTAACTAAAGCTGTTTGATGCTCACAATAAGGGCTTCCACCATTGTGTTTATTTGTTAATTTAATACTTCATTTATATTATTTATTTAATTTATGTGTAGATGTTTATTTATGCTTTAATTACATGCTCCCTAACAAGTATTTTATCAACATTATCCTCTTTAAACCTCATGATAACTCTGATCAGAATATATTCATATTTGAATTTTTCACATGAAGAACTCAATGCTCAGAGAAGTTGAGTAACTTGCCCAAAGTCACATAGCTTATGAGTTATAATGACCTTTTTTCTAATTTAGCCTAAAGTCCACCTCTTAGGTGAAGGCTTTCTCAATTAATACTTTGTGCTTCATGTGCTCAGTTTGTGAAGTAACTTTATGGCTTCACTGTTTCACGTGCTTTTACTATTTGTGTCTCAACACTCACAGATCCTCAAGGACAAGTAGAAAATAATGTTGACTCCTCCAAAAGACAGACAATAGATTCATAGGAAATGGTTTTGGCTGACTCGTTCTACCCTCATGCACCCATGGGTGAATTGGGAGGCAGAACAACACAGTGTTCAGAAAGATAGTCTAACCCCCGTGGGTAGCCTCTCTGATCAGTGACTCAAGCTTTATTATTAGATGGGCACAGTAATGCCCAAGCCCTTGCTGCCTCATATGGACAGAGGATATCCCACCAGAAAAAGCACACCATTTCTTATTCATGACATCTTTGGTAAGAACAGCACTACACAGCCCCCAAACAGGGAAACATTTGATCCTCATAACAAATCTTTGTGATAGGCAAGCACGTCAATCACCATTTCAAGAAAAGAAGATGGAAGTTCATAGCATTTATGTCATTTGTTCCAAGTCATTCATTAAGAAAGAGGCAGAATTAGTTCTCAAACCCAAATCCCCTGACTCACATCAAGTGCTCTCTCTGTTACACCACATGGCTTCCTCTCATTGCATGAAAGAATTCAGTGATTCAAGATCCAGATATAAGAGGAAAATCAGCATAAGAAATTTCCATTTCTAAAGATAAATAGATGCCAACAACTTCCAAGTTCCTTAGCTAAAAATACTTTGAAAAAACTGTGACTGGACCACAATCTAATACAGAACTGATGGAAAGATCACATTATTCTTTGGGCTCCTAAACCTGAAGGTTCTAGTAAATGTGCATCTCCCTTTTCCTTATTTTCCCTGGGTCACAGGAATTATACAGACAGTGGCTGAATGACTGAGGGCACAAGGGATCTATAATGATTCAACTACACAAACATGAGGACTAATTTTAGACCCTCCCAGGATAGTGGGCATTCTGGGGGTCTGAAGTGCTTCCGTTTGGGTTGCTGGGTCTATGACTTTTTGCTAATTATCAGGGTTGGCTTAAAGGTCACCCAGAGCGGTCAGTCCCATCATCTGGAATGGAAGAAGGGCTGGGTAGTAAAAATAACTCAAGCTATGAATTGTATTTGGAAATTGGAGGTTTACTAACAGGCAGAACTTCTATATATCTTGCTGTATGAGCTCCGACAAATGAGTTTCATTTGTTAACCCTCCAAAGGACGCGGAAAACCTGTTTCTTAATTGTAGAAAGGGTGAATGAGCCTCTGCTTCCCTGCAAAGGGGCAGGCAGGCTATCACACCAAAAATACCTTCCTTACCTTCACATTTTGACAATGCTGCTACAACATAAGAAAGCAGAACAGTAGTGGTGGAGGTGTTTCTATTAGAAGAGAAGGACCCTATATATGCAAATACTTACCTCCAGATAAAGAGGATCTCCAGGGAAGGAGCATACAGTGAACAGAAGGGAAGTATCCACAACAGCCACTACCAGCCCAGCAAAATAAGTACCCCTGAGGAGTGTCAACTCAGGCCATGATAAGTATCCATTTAACACATTTTGTTAAACCTCTATCGTATGACAGAAACTGTAGTGGGTAGTGTGAAAGCAAAAAGAACCAGTCACAGTCTCTGTTTTCATAGATGGCATAGTCTAAGGGAGAAACCAGATATATACTTCCAAAAAATATTGCAATGTTATTTATAAAATACTTTGGGAGTACAGAGGCAAGAGCAATCAGTTCTGTCTGGGGTTGGATGAAGAAATCAGAAAAGTCTTCACCAATAAGGGGCCACTTGAACTTGGCAATGAAGGATGCATATAAACTCATTCCAGGCACAGAAGAACAAGGGGAAAGGCAATCCAAACAAAGGAAAGGTATGAACAATGACAAAAAGATGCAAAAGTACATATTTAGAGGATAATGAGTACTCTAGAATAGCTTCAGCCAACAAAGGGTCCTAAGCAGGAGGAGACATGGGTTCGGCTCTGCATTTTAGAAATGGGATTCTGATGGTAGTGTGGGAAATGGATTAGAAGAAGTAAGCATCTGAGCTAGGGATGTCCATTCAGAAAACTACTCTGGTAGACTGGGTGAGAGGAGATGAAGACCTGACCAGGACAAAGGCCATGGGGATGAGTGGAGAGAACTCCTGTCTGATGTAGACACTGGATTCTTGGGATGGATTTTTTTTTAAATCACATTTTAAAAATGAACTAAATGTGCATATGGTTTCAGAGTTTGCAAAGCACCTAACTTTCATGATTTTGAAACTGAGCAGGACCCTGCAGGGCCCTCCCAGGTACAAAAACCCCTCTGTGTCTCCTGTTTCTCTTTTTGTAGAAAAAGGTTTTGGTCTCCTATGCTTTCCCTGAGTTCCAAAGAGCAGACTCAAATAGTCACTAATTAGGGAAATAAAGGAATGCAGAAACAAAGGATAAAGTCAAGAAACAATAGTTCAATGATAAAACAGTCCCACTTCCTCCTCAAAGGATATACATAACAATCTGACACATATCTTTGATTTGTTCTGTGGGAACTAAGACCCTTACCCAGGTAGAGGATGGTGACTGCGTGCTGAGCACAAACACTAGACCCCAGGCTGGTTGGAATCAACCAGGAGGTTGATGATTAAGATTCCTAAATCACCACCCTCTTACCTCACCACCAATCAATCAGAAGAAAGTCATCCACCCTGCAGCCCACACCCCAAATTTTGCCTTTAAAAACCTTTCCCTGAAAGCTATTGGGGAGTTCATGTCGTTTGAACATGAGCCACCCATTTTCCTTTCTGGGTTCAGCAATAAATGTTGTACTTTCCTTCACCAAAACCTGGTGGCAGTAGACTGGCTTTACTGAACATTGGGTGAGTAGACCCAAGTTTGGTTTGGTAACAATTTGATATCAGTCATTCCCTAAACTTTTTAAGATAGGCAGAGAAATTATCTAATGATATTAATTTAGAGAGAAATGCTCAGAAGAAACTGAAAAAAAAAGCAAACAAAAGGAAGAGGTAGTCCAAAGCATGGGCCATTACTCCGGATAGCCAACCTAAGAGATAAGGACAGAGCAAGGATGCCTCAGGGTAAGGGGATGTGGAAGCATCAGGAGAGCAAAGAGATAATCAGAAAAGAAGATGAGATAAACTTCTTCTGACCACCGCATTAATATACAAGATACTACTGTGCTTGCAATCCTTAAAAGAAAAAAGAAAACCTCTCTTGACCCCACTGTCTCTATGTGATAGCATTTCATTATCTATACTTGCTGTCTCTAAATCCTCTCTTCCCATTTTCTCTTGAACCTGTTCTAAAAAGGCTTTCTCCAACATCACTCCATTTCAATTCTTGTCAAGGTCAAGAAAACACGTGTTTCTAAAGCTAATGATCAATTCTCAGTCTTCATTTCACCTAAACTATCTGCAGCTTTTAACACAATAGATCACTTTCCCCTGTTTTGCTCCATTTTCTTCAGTTGGCTTCCAGGATCCCTCACTCTTTGTTTTTCTCCTACTCACTGGTTACTCCTTCTGAATCTCTATTGCCAGTTCTCCTTCTCCTACCCAAAGTCTTCATGTTGGAGCAGGCCAGGGCTCAGACTGTGGTGATCTTTTCTACTCATACTCACTTCCCCAGTGATCTCAATCACTCACTTGGCTTTAAATTTTCTTCCTATGCTAAACACTTACAAATTTAAACCTTCTATACCTTCAAGTAGGCAGACCTCTCTTCCAAATTCTAGACTCATAAATAAATCCACCTTGCCATTCAACATCTCTCTTTGTTTTTCTAAATGAATATCTCAAACTTGATATATCAAAAACTAAACTGCTAACTTCTTTCTTCAAACACTTGTTTCACTTTCAGATAGCGCTATTCATCCATCTGCTCAGCAAAATTTATTAAGGCCATCTTTGTCTTTTCTCACATACTTCACATCTGACCTAGAAGCAGTTTCTTTTGGTTCTACCTTCAAAATGCATCCAGAATCGAACCATTCCTCAGCAGCCCCCCTTCTATCACCTACTCTAAGCCTCCACCACTTTTTATGGAGATTACTGCATGTTACAAGTTGAATTTTGCCCCCACTCTGAAAAAAAATAATATTAAAGCCCTAACCCCCAGTACATGAGAACGTGACCTTATTTGGAAATGAGGTCCTTGCAGCTATAATCAAATTAAGGTAATTTGGATGGGACCTTAACTCAATATGACTGGCATCCTCATAAGAAGGGCAAGTTTGGACACAGACAGATGCACACAGAAGGAAGATGATGTAGAGACACACAGAGAGAGAATGGCCATGTGAAGACACAGGCAGAGATTGGAGTTATACTGTCATAAGCCAAGGAGCACATGGAGCTACTAGAAGCTGTAAGACACAAGGGAAGAATCCTAGATCCTACTCTAGAGGCTATGGAAAGAACATGGTCCAGCCAACACCTGATTTCAGACCTCTAGTCTCCAGAACTGTGAGAGAATACATTTCTATTGTTTAAAGCCACTCTCTGATTGTGGTACTTTGTTACACCAGCTCTAGGAAATGAATTCACTGCACTAACCTCCTGATCAGCCTCCCTGCTTGTTACTCCTTCCCTAAATTTATTCCCAGCAGAGCAGCCCGAATAATCCTTTAGATGTAAATCACACTCTGTCACTTCTCCACACAAAACCCTCCAATGGAGCTCTACCTTACTCAGAAGGATATTGAAGTCCTCATAATATGATGATCTATGTGGCTCTTCATGTCTCCTATTACCCCTGACCTCATCTGCTCTCTCCCTCATGTACTCTGATCCAGCCACCCTGCTGTTCTTCAAACATGTCCAGCGTTTTCGTACTTTAGCAACCAGGCTCTAGTTGTTTCCTGTTCCTGGAAGATTATTTCCCCACATATTCACATCCTTCAAGCCATGGCTTAAATTTCTCCTTCAAGTGCCCTATCCTGACCATTCTATTTAATACTGCAATCCGTCCTGCCCTCAAAATCCTAATTCCCCTAATCTTAATCTACCTCTTCTTTTATTCCATAACACTTGGGATCTCCTAGCATACTTTATAATTTTCTTATCTGTTGCATTTATTTTTATTGTCTATGTTTACCCACTAGAATATAAGTTTTAGGAAGCAGAGATTTTTGTTTCCTTTGTTCACTGTTTTATCCTAAGCATCTAGAACAGTACACAGCACACTCTGGAGCTTAATAAATATTAGTTGAGGGACTTCCCCAGCAGTCCAGTGGTTAAGACTCCATGTTTCCACTGCAAGGGGCACAGTTTTGATCCCTGGTCAGGGAAATGAGATCCCGCATGCCACATAGCATGGCCAATAAATAAATAAATATTTGTTGAAATCGAATGAATTTTTTGCCTCATTATTTTTCCTAGCAACAGTCCTAAGTTAAACATTGACAGAAACAGTAGTGTGTGTGTGTGTGTGTGTGTGTGTGTGTTGAGGAAGGGATGCAATTGGATTTAAATCCCAATACTGCCAATTTTTAGCTGGATAACTCAAAGTGAGTCACATCAAACGCCTCAATTCCATAATCATAGAATGCACAGAATAATCCCTACATCACACAGCTGCGAAGAGTGAATTAAATAATATATAGGAAAGTACACTAGAAAACACTCTAAAAATACCGTATTTAGTAGCATTTTGTGTATTGATTTTTTTTCTTTATAATTCTATTTGTTGTCAATTTTCTCTGATTAACCTGGGAATTTAGTTAACCAAGAAGACATGATGTGCAAGAAAGAGAATCTGGTTTGGCATTAGGCCTATGTTTTGGCTTATAAACTTGAACTTGTGGATAGAGCATTTAAAGCCCCTGCCATAAAGGAAGACAATGAGGTGCCTGTAGAACAAAGCTAACTAACTAGGCAATGTAATATTGGCCTGTGCTTCCTCTTACTTTACCTCTGACGTGCACAGAGTGATTATCTTGATCCTTGTATTTTTTTATAGCACTTTTGACTCACTGGGTATGAACCTAAGCAAACTATTTCTATCTGTGCTTTTATTTTGCTTCAAATTCAGACATTCAGACTAAAGAAACCTTTGGCTGAAGCGAAAGATTCATTTAAAATCATGTGTTCTGAACATTATCTTGCTCAACTGTATTCTTACCAGACAAGGGAGAAAGTCATACTGATAAGGAGAAGCAGTGCCAAAGAGTTCCAGACTCAGAGTTAAGATTCTGGTACTAGTTCTCTTTCCAAAAAGTTGTCTTCAAATAATTTGCCCTCTTAGATTAGGTATGTTTGATCTTATTTTTTAAGGATGAAAAAAAAGGCTATTTTCATTTTCTCTAAATCATGAGTTTGCCATGCTGGCAGTAAAGTCCCTTTTTGAATTTGGAATCTTGGCAAATTCCACATGTATATGGCTCAGCTATGTGGGCTGTATAACAGGAACTGCAGGAATATGGTCTAGGCAACCAGCTTTGAGAGACCATAGAGATTTGGTCGAGGTATCTCTGAGCAGGATGACCTCCTGCTCTAAAATGTAGTTCCTTCTTCTGTAAAGTAGAAAAATAACACCCACTCCATTACAGAAGGATCAAATGATGCAGTATGTGTGACATATCCATTACAGGGCTTAGCACATAGCAGGATTCCCCAGAACGGTAGCAATTATTGTAATTGAAATGACCTTGAACTCACATTTGTAATCACCATTAACCAAAAGGGCCATATTAACTAAAAGAGATAAAATGGTTAGGAATATTTTTTTTGAAAGAGGTGAGTCATGTTTTGGACCTGGATGTTGTATAGGATTTTTATAAGTAGAAAGAAGGAAAAAGGCCCTTTAAGTGGGACAATAATCATGAACAATGCTGTGAAGGGAGAGAGGAGAACAGGGTCATTCAGAAAAAAAAGTAGAAAATCAGATGATTTAGAGGGTAAGTAATAGAATCATTAGAAGATAATATCTGATAGTGTGGTAGGTATTTATTGTTATTGTCTATCCAGCTCCCATCCCAACCCTTTAGTCAAGTAAAATAACCCTCCTTATTTGTGAAAAACCCATCTCATGCTATTCAGGAAGGAATGACATCTCTCTCAAGTTAAACAGGGATTATAAAATACAAAAGTGAGCAATCAGCTACCACAAAACACTTGAAGAAATTAAAACCATTAAAGAGGCAAAAATTTCCCCAAATTGAAGAACTAAATAGTTGAGGAGACAGAGTAAATATGACAAACTGAAGCAGTCATTAGAATAAATACAAATATCTCCAGAGACATATGAAAGGGTTATATATTTATAACAAATAAACTTTAGAGAAACTGGACATTAATAGTTTAAAAAATGAAAGAAAAAACTCAATAGATAGTTAAAGAGGGAATTAGGGGGTTAGAATATTAAGTGAGAAATGTCTCAGAAGACAACACAGGGCTTCCCTGGTGGCGCACTGGTTGAGAGTCTGCCTGCCGATGCAGGGGACACGGGTTCGTGCCCCGGTCCAGGAGGATCCCATGAGCCATGGCCGCTGAGCCTGCGCGTCCAGAGCCCACAGTGGTGAGAGGCCCACATACCGCAAAAAAAAAAAAAAAGAAGACAACACAAATGATGGAAAAGATGACATAAAAGTGGGAATATTAACCAAACCAGGCCAATTAGAATCATCATTAGAACTTTTCTAATGGAGCTTATAAGAGAGAATTTCTAATGGGTTTGGATCTTGGGGAGGATGAAATCCATAGCTTCCCACTGTCATTTGGTCCATCATATGGAAGATGAAGCCAAGCAAATAAAAGGAGGACTAAGCAATAAAAAAGGACAACACTAGGGAGAGGGTTCAAGATGGCAGTATAGTAAGATCCTGAACTCACTTCCTCCCACCAACACAGCAAAGTTGCAACTATACATGGAATAATTTCCATGGAAAGGGACCTGAGAATTGGATTAATAGAGCTTCCACAGCAAAGGGTAAAAGAACATTGAGATGGGTAGGAGAGACAGAGATATGGAAAAACTCACACCCCAGTCACAGCGATCCACCAGCAGGAGGGATCACAAAGACATGGATCTTTTCCCTGAGGAGTGAGGGATTCAAGCTCCACATCAGGTACCCCAGTCCCTAGATCCTGCACAGGAGAGATGAATCCCCAAAACTCCTGACTTTGAAACCCAATGATGAATACACCCAGGAAAACTATAGAACTGCAGAAAACAAAAAGTCCACTCTTAAGGACTTGTGCACAGACTCACTTGACCCAGAAACCAAAACAGAAATACAAGATTGAAAAGTCCATGGACCATAAGTGAAGGGGATCTACTTACTAATCTTAAAACATCTACCAGAGTCAGGAAGCTCCCTGGGGACTGAGTCACTGGCAGTAGTCTTTTATGCAATCTGAGGCTACCTTGCTAATATTGGAACTGGTGGGCTTCTCTACCTAACCAGTTAGCACTGCTGAGAGCCCTGTCCACCCCAGTACCTTGTACTGGGCTTAACAGCCAGTCAAATGACAGCCCCGCCCACCAGCACCCTGCAGCAGCCTTGGCTTGACCACAATAGGAGGGCACACACAGCTTACACAGGTCATAGCCTTTGAGTGTCTGGCTCTGGTGATCAGGTGGGATTGTGCTTCTGAGCCCCCCAGAACATCTCTTAAACAAGCCCTCTCCTTCAAGACTGGGAAGGATAGCTGATATACCTAATACATAGAAACAAACACAGAGAATTAAGCAAAATGAGGAGACAGAGGAATATGTTCCAATCAAAAGAACAAGATAAAACCTCAGAAAAAGAACTAAACAATAGGGAGATAAGCAATCTACCTAATAAACTGTTCAAAGTCATGGCTGTAAAAATGTTCACCAAACTCAGGAGAACACAATGAGAACTTCAACAAAGAGATATAAAATATAGGAGAGTACCAAACAGAAGTTATAACTGAACTGAAAAATACACCAGAGGAGTTTAACAAAAATTATTAAGAATTTCAAAATGGCAACAGCAGAGCATTCAACCAAGTGCAGGGACCTTCTGAGTGCTACGCTCTGTAAGACTAGGTTGCATACCCACGAAGGTGGCCCTGCTCCCACATATTAGTTCTCTTTTAAAACACTGTGCTTGGGCTTCCCTGGTGGCGCAGTGGTTGAGAGTCCGCCTGCCGATGCAGGGAACACAGGTTCGTGCCCAGGTCCGGGAAGATCCCACATGCCACAGAGCGGCTGGGCCCGTGAGCCATGGATGCTGAGCCTGCGCGTCTGGAGCCTGTACTCCACAGCGGCAGAGGCCACAGCAGTGAGAGGCCCACGTACCGCAAAAAAATAAAATAAAATAAAATAAAACTGTGCTTAACAGGCAAATCTTTGGTCAATGGGGATGTGGCTGGAGGAGAGAAATGGAGACCATCAGGGGAATCTGACCCACAATTCTGAGTGACACTTTACAACACTTACTTCTGATTCTATGTGTCTGTAACTGTCAGGGTCTCAGAAGAAACAGACAAAATCCTCCCAAAGGTGTCACTTAAGAAAATCTAATGAAGGGGCTTTACACATGAGTGGGGCAGAGTTCAGAGAAAGTGGGAAATCACTACCCTTCCTGGGGCCTGAAAGAGCAAGGAGAAGCCATGGTTACTAGAACTCAGGGGTGCCTGTAACTGTAAGAGAGGACCAAGGAAATGACCAACTGCATTAAGTAAAGGAAATCAAGTCCCTGTCAATCAAAGGCCCTGGGAAGGAGGATCACGAGAAAAATACCCCAATCCCTCTCCCCTCCTGCCCTCAATTTCCTGCCAGGGCTTTCCACTGGTGGAATTAGAAGCAAGAGGGCAAGGGACCTGGACAATACTGTCCATGATGGTCTGCCTTCAGGGCACAGAACAGAATAGAAAAGGGCTCTGGAGGGACAAATGGAACCAGTGAGACAGCCAGGGCAAAGGTAGCACTCAGAAGCTCCTGAAAAGAGCTAGAAAAGAGTATCAAAATAACTTCTAGGCCATAATAGTCATAAATATACAACACGTTCTCCTTCCTATCTTAAATTATACTCAATGTCCAACTTAGCTCACCATGAAGGTTATACACTGAGCACCAAATGGCACCAGAAATCCAATAATATAATGCCAGCTGGGTAAAAATGCCTCAGATTTAGACAATACAAGCTCCTTTCCAGAAATAAGGAAGTCAGGGCCTAGAATTAAAAGGCATGGTGAGAGGGAATAGCACCATGGGGACATCCACCTGAGAAAAGGTGAATTTAGGGGATCTCTCAGCGAGCATGACCTCTTTAAGAAATATTTAAGATGCAAGGATGGCAGAGATTCCCAGTAGATGATTTCAGAGAAGAGTAGTCAATTAAGCAATTCCAGGGGCTTGACATCATTCTGTATCCTATAAACACTGTCAATGTTCCCCTATGTGGTAAAAATCTGTGCTGAAAAATCTAAAGCAATTACTTTTGTCCTCCCAACCTTTTGAGCACCTACTTCAATCAGACGAAAAGGTTAAAACAGGAGCTGAATATGTCCCTTTGTCACCATGAGGGCAGTGCTGTGCTTGATAGAAGCATTCATGAAGCCAATTCATTCAAGCCTTTTTGGGGACAGGTGACAAAGGTGGTCAATTGGGACACTCAAAAACAGTAATTGCCCAAAGAACTGGGGACAGGAACATTTGAAATCAATATCCCTTGAAAAATAAAGTACAGCTCATTGCGTTCCTACTATAATTTTACTTTGCCTCTATTTTATTCAGGAAACAGTAATGACAGTTGAAAAACATTTATTTTCTCATTCTTTCCCCCATGGTATTTTGTTTTGTTGCATTTATTTTGCTGCCTTTTCATCTCTAGCTATATATGGGACATTTTTATTATAAAAGTCAAGGTAAAACATTTCACTGTAATGTCATCCTTTAGCTGTGTGACCTCAGGCAAATCAATTCACAGAAAAATAGCCTTTCAAAGCTGAAACGAATTTTAGCATCATCTCCAAACACTCATTTTACCAATGGGACATGGAGAGGTAGGGAACACCAAAGTCTTCAAGACAGTGAAGATAGAACTTTAACTTTATCTGCTCTAGAATGACCCCCTCTTCAGTGATGACTCGGTTCAACTCATTTTGGTCCAACTCAGTTCCATTTGTTTCAATGCAATTAACATCTAAGGCATGTCAATCACACACAGGGTGCTCTTTTAATTGACATAAGAGATTTAACAATGATGAAACAGTCCTTATCACAGCAGAGTAGAAAAGGTGTGGATTTTGACATCCAAATCATTTCCAATCCCAAATCAGCTGCTTATGAGTTGGGGGGCTTTTGGAAACTTACTTGATCATTCTTAGTTCAGTCTTCACATTTGTAAAGTGATATTCAAACCACCTACCTCACAGAGTTGTAAGAATTTGATGAAATAATGGATGCAAAATCCCAGTGCCATGCTAAAATGATTGTTTTGTCTCATCCCATTTTCCTCCCTATGGGCCTCCTGGTTGGCCATTCTCTTTATTCCCATAACACTTTGGGATACCTCTATTATAACATCAATGAAACCATCTGTCAATAAATCTGTAGTGCTTTAAGGGGAAGACGGTGTTTTATTTATTATTAGTGATTGAAAGTGATAAGATATATGAAAGTGCTTCATTAACTATAAGACACCTGTGGTGGTTAATTTCATGTGATATGAAACCTTGGACTGGCAAACAGAGGCCTGAGGGAGGGGGGGTGAGGATGGGGGTTACTGGGCCTTAGTTTTCTCCTCCACAACAACTGAATATTTATAGTACCTGAAACCAGGGAGATATTTGATGGCAAAAATGTAGACTTTGTCTCCCTTCCCACCTCCTAAAGAAAGCAGGAAGAGGGCAGGCTGCACCTGGTAGGAAAGATGGTTCATCCCTCCTCCCTCCATCCCTTCTGGAAGTCTTGGGGCCTCAGTGCCTGCAACAGCTGACTTTGGGCAAATAAAAGGGTAGGTTGTTTACTAAAAACAAATGAACTCTTAAAAATACAACAGTGTATAATTTAGTGCAAAAGCAAGAGATACTGATAATAAAAGCTACAAAACTCAGAGAAGAAATAGAGAAATGAGGACTGGAATGTGCTTCATGCAACTAATACTTGTATTGAATATGTTCCGTGGGCCCAGCAATATAAGATAATTAAAGTTGTGACTAACGAGTAAAGGCTTCCACAGGTGAGAGGTTTGAGGTGAACTTGTAAAGATAGAAAATGTTTAGCTAGGCATATAAAAGGACAATGACTTTCTGAAGAAGTAAAGATTTTAAACCAGCTTTAAACTTATTACAGATTTATGCACTTAATGTGTATTAATCATCACTTGGCTAGGCGACAGTACCCAGTAATTTAACTAAACACTAATGTAGGTGTTGCTGTGAACATATTTTTACAGATGTTGTTAACATCTTAAGTCAATAGCAGTTGACTTTAAGTAAAGGGGATTATCTTGCATCATCTGGGTGGTGCTCATCCAATCACTCGAAAGGCCTTAAGAGGAAAACTGAGGTTTCCCAGAAGTAGTAGATGCAGTGTCAGCTCTTCCCTTGAGTTTGCAAATAGCAGAGCTGCTGTACAGATTTAGGGCTTGCCAGTTCCCACTACCATATAAGCCAATTCCTTGAAATAAGTCTCTTGATATGGATATAGATAGATATAGATATAGACATAGATATATATGGTAATCCACATACATACATACACATATACATATGCATACACACATGCATATATATCCCACTAGTTCTGTTTCTTTATTCGAACCCTGACTGATATGGGTTTACCCTGACTGATAGAACATCACACAAATATCTGTTGTTACTTAAAGTCCTTGTCCTAATCCGTGACCTAATCCTAAATTCAATCTCTTCCCACTTCTTATTACTGCTTAGTAAATCTTGTTAAGACACTCATTTCATCGAATTACCCTCATCACACCACAAACTGCATGTATGACTTTTAGCAACTTATTCAAATTTTCAAAGTCTCAGTTTCTTTATATGTCAAATGAAATATAAATAGGATAATGTAGGCAAAGTATTTGTAAAGTGGCCCTAAATGAGTATTCAATAAATGTTTAGCTTATGTTTTATTACTATTTTTATTGTTGTTGTTGGCTAGGGACAATGGAGTCTGTCCATAGTGTCATCTTTCTGACTCATATTTTAAGCTGCGGATCTCATCTACTGGAAAGAATGTCAGGAAAGATGTGATGTTATGCCAGTACCCCCAATAACCAACAGTAATAATTTGTGAGAGCTTCAGACAGTCACTTAATGTCCTCATAGCTCAATTCCTCAATGTGATAATTGCTGGCCCCTACTTTTTCATCATTCTAAGGCTCAAATAAGTCAATGTAAGAGTATACCACAAATACGCACACACACAAAGACAGTAGATACTCAAAAAATACTTGTCGATTGAATGAAGGGTCATAAGAATGACTATGATAGGATTTTTACAAAGTAAAACTGATGCATCAGTTCATCATGGAAAACAGGTCATTCACTCTAAGGGACACTCCAATGCAAATCATGGAGTTTGAAGTCAGGTGTTCCCAGGCAGATACAGAAGTAGGTACCAAAATCACAAGATTACACAATGTCTTATTTATTTATATAATTGATGCTGTTGGTAAACATCCAAGGAGGGAATCAGAAACAACATGGTTGAAAAATAAGAGGTTGAAAAGAAAACAATGCATTTTACCACATGAAAAAAAAAAAGTTTCCTCTGTGATAGGTTTTTTCATTGGCAGTATATAGAAGGGGCAAAAGACACAGAAAATACAATCCTTAAGGGGGGAATTTAAATGGTGATTACTTTTTACAAAATCCAAAGTAGTCATATTCAGGCTCTTCTCTGCTATTTTAAATAAAATTCACATATGCACACACACAAACATGCACAAATGCACAGTAGGTGCCAGCCAAACTAAAAAGAACAATCAATAGAGCCATAAATTAGGCAGCTCCAAGCTCTGTACATCATGTCACAGGCCAGATGTGGAGGAGCCAGGAGTAGAAACAAGGTAAACCCAGAAAATAAGGCAACTAGAAAGACTCCACTCTGCACCATGGAAGGCAGCTCAGCCAACTGGATTTCTGGAACATATGACACAGTGGATTCAGGCAAACAGCATCAGGAAAGGGCAGCAAGAGACACAGGTAACATGGAGGTGGATAGAGGGTGAAGTATGGAGGTGGATAGAGGGTGAAGTATGGGAGTGGGGAGATAGATGTAGGGTGTTGAGGGTGGGAAGATGAAGGAGGAGGATAGGGGGAAGTCAGTACAAGTTTGAGTCGGCATCTCCTGGGAGTCCTGGCAACAGAATCTTAGATTCTTTCCTGAATTGAGAATATCCATTTCTTTGAGAGATCAGACTGTCCCTATTTCTCTTTCTCTCCCGAGCATTCATTGTCAGCCAATTACTACTCTCACTTTATTTACTTCTCCTGTATTCTCATTTCATTCCAGAGTGGCAGCTATCACCTACAAGCCCATTGCTCACATATCTATCATTTCAATCCAGACCTACCTCCTGAGAATCAGATCCATCTAATTGTCTACTGACCATTTTCACTTATAGGTCCTGCAGTCATCTTAAACACACCATTTGCAGTGCTGAATAAGTCCTGCTTCTCCTCCAACTTCATTTTCTGTCTGTTTGGGCATCACCATCCACCTACTTACTTCAATCTGGGTCATTGCTATCTACTTCATTTCCTTCACCACTTTTCGTTCCCTCATATATGCACTAAGTCACTTCACCCCCCAGGGACATTTCTATTGTAACACTTAATGCATTGACCTATATTATTCATTTGTTTGTTTTTCTCCCTCACTAGTCTATGAGCTTTTCAAAGATACAGAGTTAAGTATGTAGCAAGCACTTAATGAGTGATTGCTAAATACAACCCCAGATTTTACTGGGGACTCTAAATGGCTCAGAGCTGAATTGGTTGACCCTGAGGTGCCCTATGTAACCCCTGATATAGAACAGTTAGGGTTGCAGGACACCATTCCCATCATTATTCCTTTTATCTGCTTGACAATAGACAGCAACATCATCAAACCTGCCACTCTAGGTTCCTTCATGCACCAGAAAGCAGGCACCTGACAAGCAATCAGACCAGCAGTGCCCAGTTGAGTGCATAACAACCCCAGACCATTTGGCCCCATTCAAGTTCCTAATTAACGTAAAACTTCAGGGAAGAACGTGAGACCTGAGGAGTGTCTTGCTAATCCAGAGATGTTAGAGTTAAAAAGGACACTTTCCTTAAAATATATTTAGCTGAATAATCATATACACTGGCAATTGATTTGTATTGCTGTTAAGATACAAATCTGTTATTTGATTCAAGATATATAATCTTACTTTCTTCTGCCTCAATATTTCCATTTAGTAAAAGGAATAATCTGCACATTATTTAACCTAGTATTTCCTATCACTTGGTTTACTCTCTTCTATAAATGTAAGACCAAGTTCAACATCAACTTTGAAACAGACTACAGATTTTCTATGAGTTGGAAGCAGACATGTGGAAGTGTGGAGAAAATGTTTGCCTGCATCACAGTAAGTATATCCTAGAAGAGCTTTCTTTTAAAGGGAAGAAATGTATATTGCTAATAGGAGATATTTGACTAGGTCTGAGATAAACCTCTCAGCTCTAAGAAACAAGGTTGTTCAACATTCGGGAGGGACTTACCCAAGCCATTGTCAATTTTTGAGGCTCCCATTATACTAAAAATTAAATATATCAAAATAAGATTATAAATATTGTGACACTTTTATATTTAAGATTCCAAATACATTAACACAAAACATATAATATCTGCATGTCGAACTGCATTTGATCATATGCTTTGTGAACTTGATAATTGAGTCATACAGCCCTTCTCCTCCTCTTTCTTAGCCCACTCACTGCATAGGAGGTTCTGCTAAAGATTATTACATCTTTTTAAAGAGCAAAGGAGTCTGATCCTCTTTTTCTTCCTTATTTAGTTCCCTATTAAAGCCAACTAATGTAGCAAAAAGAAACTAAATTGCATGACATTTATTTAATGTACATACTATTTTTAAAATAATTATTGTTACCACTTTCCAGTAGATTTTGAAACCTAGCGACCTCCAGAGAGTTTTAAAACCTTTTTTCTTTTTTTGAGGTCATATTCCTTTTGTCTTTCACATTTAAGAATGTAATCAAGACTTCCTCTCCTGGCTATGATGGAGTATAATGCAACAACCTAATGCTCTCAGAAAGAACAATTAGAAAAGCAGGAAAAACTTTTTAAAAATAGAAAAATAAATCTCTCTTAAAGCATTAGAGAGCTACACCACAAAGGCCAATATCCCAGAGAAGAAGGAAAGCTCATTGAAGTCAGCTGAACTTTCTTCCTGCCACTTTTTTCCTTGGAATATCTGTCAACTTTTGGCTCTGGATGGAAAGCTGAGGAGCTAGAAGAGGGCAGCTGCTAAGAAGCAGAGAAGTAGCAGAGCTTTCAGAAATTGTAGGAGGCTGAAAAGATGAAAATGGGAGCCCTTGGCTGTCAGAAGCAACCAGGACTTGAGGGCCAAAACGTCTGAGAGAAAGGAAGTGCAGAAAAGTGAGTCCAACACTTACCACCAGTTTTCTCCCTGAAGAATTGTGTGATTCTTAAACTATATAAGCAAAGAGACCAAGTCAATAGAAAGTGACTAAAAAGCATGGGAGAGTTTGGGGTGGGGAGGGAGTCTCATAGTACTTTGAAGACAAAAATGAGAGCTCAAGACACGTTCCTGAATGGGAAGAAGCAGCACACGCTCTCATGTGGGATCCCTGGAGTGCTACATTCTAGGAGTGGGGGTGAACTGAGGCTGACCACACATTAAAAAGATTGAAACTTGGCATTTCTACTTACCCCTAGGGTGTAAAAACATAATGTTGCTTCCACACTAACAGCAAGAAAAAATGGAAGAAATTGCAAAATTACTTTTCCAAGCCAATTATGGCACTAAGGTCTCAGAGCAAGCAAGTGGCCTGAATTTCAAGGAGGGATAGACCCCTTCAAAGATAAATGAGATAGGGGCTGGGTCACCTGTGGCAGAGCATGAGGGGAATAGGTGGCTGAACTGTTGGAGGCCAGTGTGGACCAGCACGTTGGTCTGAAATAGCTGATGGCCTCAGGCTCAGTAGGGTTCCACACTCACTCACAGGTTCTTTTTCATGGACCTCCACTGGGTACTCATGGAAAAGACTGGGGAAAGGGGTTGGAGCGGGGCCAGAAACCAGGGAGAACATCTCTAATTGGTGCAGGTCTGCGGAAGTTAATTGGTTGTCGCTTCAGAGCCTCCCCTTGCTGCTGAATTCTTCTCTTAAAGAGAGGAAAATACTTAAGCTTACTTAAGAACTTAAGTTCTTACTTAACCAGAACTCTTCTAGTTACAGATATAGATATTATCAAACAATATTAGTAATGCCACTTTGGAAAACTATATCTAATAGAGCTGTATATATGCATTCTACTCTGATCCAACATTCTACTTCTAGATAAATACTCAATAGAAATGGATACATAAAGTGTTCACCAAGAGATATATAGAGAAATGTTCAAAGCCAATGTACTAATAATGACCAAAAAGTAGAACTAACCCAAATAGCCATCAACTAGAGGTCACTATATTCCATGGTGTATTCCTACAACAGAATGTCATATAGCAATAAGAATAGACAAATTATTATTATATGCAACACAAGAATGAATCTCACAACATAATGTTGATTAAAGAAGCCAGACATAAAATAGTATAGATTATATGATTCCATTTACATAAAGTTCAAAAATAGGCAAAACTAATCAAAAGTGATGGAAGTCATTATAACTTTAGGGATGGGTATGGGGATGCTAGTAATATTCTACTCCCTGATCTAAGAGACTATTACACAGGAATTTACTTTATAAAAATTCACTGAGCTACACATTTGTAATCTGTGCACTTTTCTGGTGTATGTCTTACTTCAACAAAGATCTACATTAAAAATGTTTACGAGCAGGAAACAGTATTTACAATTTTAAAATACAGATAAATACTATTTTTAAACTTTAACAAATTTAAATTATGCTTACATTGAGCAGCTCTACTCTAACTGCTTTATGAATAGTAACACATTTAGTCTTCATAGCAACCTTATAATTTATTGTCTCCATTTTACAGATGAGGAGATTGAGAAATGTTAGCTAACTTTCCCAGGTACTCAGCCAGCAGGTGTCAGAGCAGGAATTTGAACCCAGACAGTTTGTGCTCTTAGCACCTTTTGCTGCAGGAGAGACGTATAGCCTCTTACCTTATTCCTGCTCTAAATAACTGTGCTCACTTGAACATTTTTTAAAAGTCATTTTATATATGTGATTATTTAGATTACAATGTCACCAATATTACTAATAGCTGCATTTGTTTTTCTAATCCTCCTTCATAATATTTTGGATGTTCTGAGATAGTAAGTGATGGGCTGATAAACAGTGAATGGAGGAGCTTCAAGATGGCGGAAGATTAAGACGCGGAGATCACCTTCCTCCCCACAAATACATCAGAAATTCATCTACACGTGGAACAACTCCTACAGAACACCCACTGAACGCTGGAAGAAGGCCTCAGACCTCCCAAAAGACAAGAAACTCCCCCACGTACCTGGGTAGGGCAAAAGAAAAAAGAAAAAACAGAGACAAAAGAATAGGGATGGGACCTGCACAAGTGGGAGGGAGCCGTGAAGGAGGAAAGGTTTCCACACACTAGGAAGCCCCTTCGTGGGCGGAGACTGTGGGTGGCGGAGGGGGAAAGCTTCGGAGCCCTGGAGGAAAGCACAGCCACCGGGGTGCGGAGGGCAAAGCGGAGAGATTCCCGCACAGAGGATCGGTGCCGACCGGCACTCACCAGCCTGAGAGGCTCATCTGCTCACAGGCCGGGACAGGTGGGAGCTGGGAGCTTAGGCTCAGGCTTTGATCGGAGCGCAGGGAGAGGACTGGTGGCGTGAACACAGCCTGAAGGGGTTAGTGCACCACGGATAGCCCGGAGGGAGTCCGAGTAAAAGTCTGGACCTGCCGAAGAGGCAAGAGACTTTTTCTTGCCTCTGTTTCCTGGTGCGCGAGGAGAGGGGATTAAGAGCGCTGCTTAAAGGAGCTCCAGAGACGGGCGCGAGCCGCGGCTAACAGCACGGACCCCAGAGACGGGCATGAGATGCTAAGGCTGCTGCTGCCGCCACCAAGAAGCCTGTGTGTGAGCACAGGTCACTCTCCACACCTCCCTTCCGGGGAGCCTGTGCAGCCCACCACTACCAGGGTCCCGGGATCCAGGGACAACTTACCCGGGAGAACGCATGGCGCACCTCAGGCTGGTGCAATATCACGCTGGCTTCTGCCGCCGTAGGCTCGCCCCGCCTCCGTACCCCTCCCTCCTCCCGGCCTGAGTGAGCCAGAGCCCTCGAATCAGCGGCTCCTTTAACCTCGTCCTGTCTGAGTGAAGAACAGATGCCCTCAGGCGACCTACACGCAGAGGCGCAGCCAAATCCAAAGCTGAGCCCCAGGAGCTGTGCAAACAAAGAAGAGAAAGGGAAATCTCTCCCAGCAGCCTCAGGAGCAGCGGATTAAATCTCCACAATCAACTTGATGTACCCTGCATCAGTGGTATACCTGAATAGACAACGAATCATCCCAAATGGAGGAGGTGGACTTTGGGAGCAAAGATATATATATATATATTTTTTTCTTTTCTTTTCCTCTTTTTGTGAGTGTGTATGTGTATGCTTCTGTATGTGATTTTGTCTGTATAGCTTTGCTTTTACTATTTGCCCTAGGGTTCAGTCTGTCTGTTTTTTTTTGTTTGTTTGTTTGTTTGTTTTAGTATACTTTTTGGCGCTTGTTATCATTGGTGGATTTGTTTTTTGGTTTGGTTGCTCTCTTCTTTCTTTCTTTTTTTAATTACTTTAAAAAAATTTTAATTATTTTTTATTTCAATAACTTATTTTATTTTACTTTATTTTATTTTACTTGATCTTCTTTCTTTCCTTCTTTCTTTCTTTCTTTCTTTCTGTCTTTCTTTCTTTCTTTTTCTCCCTTTTATTCTGAGCTGTGTGGATGACAGGCTCTTGGTGATCCAGCCAGGCATCAGGGCTGTGCCACTGAGGTGGGAGAGCCAAGTTCAGGACACTGGTCCACAAGAGACCTCCCAGCTACAAGTAATATCAAATGGAGAAAATCTCCCAGAGATCTCCATCTCAATGCCAAGACCCAGCTCCACTCAACGACCAGCAAGCTACAGTGCTGGATACCCTATGCCAGACAACTAGCAAGACAGGAATACAACCCCATCCATTAGAAGACAGGCTGCCTAAAATCATAATAAGGCCACAGACACCACAAAACACACCACCAGACGTGGACCTGCCCACCAGAAAGACAAAATCCAAGCTCATCCACGAGAACACAGACACAAGTCCCCTCCACCAGGAAGCCTACACAACCCACTGAACCAACCATAGCCACAGGGGACAGACACCAAAAACAATGGGAACTATGAACCTGCAGCCTGCGAAAAGGAGACACCAAACACAGTAAGTTAAGCAAAACAAACAGTGATGAACAACACAATAAATGAAATTAAAAATTCTCAAGAAGGGATCAATAGCACAATAACTGAGGCAGAAGAATGGATAAGTGACCTGAAAGATAAAATAGTGGAAATAACTACTGCAGAGCAGAATAAAGAAAACAAAATGAAAAGAATTGAGGACAGTCTCAGAGACCTCTGGGACAACATTAAACACACAAACATTCGATTTATAGTGGTCCCAGAAGAAGAAGAGAAAAAGAAAAGGAATGAGAAAATATATGAAGAGATTATACTTGAAAACTTCCCTAATATGGGAAAGGAAATAGCTAAGCAAGTCCAGGAAGCACAGAGAGTCCCATATAGGATAAATCCAAGCAGAAACACCACAAGACACATATTAATCAAACTATCAAAAATTAAATACAAAGAAAAAATATTAAAAGCAGCAAGGGAAAAACAACAAATAACACACAAGGGAATCCCCATAAGGTTAACAGCTGATCTATCAGCAGAAACTCTGCAAGCCAGAAGGGGGTGGCAGGACATATTTAAAGTGATGAAGGAGAAAAACCTACAACCAAGATTACTCTACCCAGCAAGGATCTCATTCAGATTTGACGGGGAAATGAAAACATTTACAAACAAGCAAAAGCTGAGAATTCAGCACCACAAAACCAACTTTACAACAAATGCTACAGGTAGTTCTCTAGGCAGGAAACACAAGAGAAGGAAAAGACCTGCAATAACAAACCCCAAACAATTAAGAAAATAGTAATAGGAACATACATATAGATAATTACCTTAAATGTAAATGGATTAAATGCTCCAACCAAAAGACATAGACTGGCTGAATGGATACAAAAACAAGACCCATATATATGCTGTCTACAAGAGACCACTTCAGACCTAGGGACACATACACACTGAAAGTGAGGGGATGGTAAAAGTTATTGCATGCAAATGGAAATCAAAAGAAAGCTGGAGTAGCAATTCTCATATCAGACAAAATAGACTTTAAAACACAGACTATTAAAAGAGACAAAGAAGGACACTACATAATGATCAAGGGATCAATCCAAGAAGAAAATATAAAAATTATAAATATTTATGCACCCATCATAGGAGCACCTCAATACATAAGGCAAATGCTAATAGCCATAAAAGGGGAAACTGACAGTAACACAATCATAGTAGGGGACTTTAACAGCCTACTTTCACCAATGGACAGATCATCCAAAATGAAAATAAATAAGGAAACACAAGCTTTAAAGGATACATTAAACAAAATGGACTTAATTGATATTTACAGGATATTCCATTCAAAAGCAACAGAATACACATTCTTCTTATGTGCTTATGGAACATTCTCCAGGATAGATCATATCTTGGGTTAGAAATCAAGCTTTGGTAAATTTAAGAAAATTGAAATCATATCAAGTATCTTTTCTGATTGCAATGCTATGAGACTAGATATCAATTACAGGAAACAACCTGTAAAAAATACAAACACATGGAGGTTAAACAATACACTACTTAATAACCAAGAGATCACTGAAGAAATCAAAGAGGGAATCAAAAAATACCTAGAAACAAAAGACAATGAAAACACGATGACCCAAAACCTATGGGATGCAGCAAAAGCAGTTCTAAGAGGGAAGTTTATAGCTATAAAATCCTACCTTAAGAAACAAGAAACATCTCAAATAAACAACCTAACCTTACACCTAAAGCAATTAGAGAAATAAGAACAAAAAAACCCCAAAGTTAGCAGAAGGAAAGAAATCATAAAGATCAGATCAGAAATAAATGAAAAAGAAATGATAGAAACAATAGCAAAGATCAATAAAACTAAAAGCTAGTTCTTTGAGAAGATAAACAAAATTGATAAACCATTAGCCAGACTCATCAAGGAAAACAGGGAGAAGACTCAAATCAGTAGAATTAGAAATGAAGAAGGAGAAGTAACAACTGACCCTGCAGAAATACAAAGGATCATGAGAGATTACTACAAGCAACAATATGCCAATAAAATGGGCAACCTGGAAGAAATGGACAAATTCTTAGAAAGATACAACCTTCCAAGACTGAACCAGGAAGAAATAGAAAATATGAACAGATCAATCACAAGCACTGAAATTGAAACTTTGATTCAAAATCTTCCAACAAACAAAAGCCCAGGACCAGAAGGATTCACAGGTGAATTCTAAAAAACATTTAGAGAAGAGCTAGCACCTATCCTTCTCAAACTCTTCCAAAATATAGCAGAGGGAGGAACACTCCCAAACTCATTCTATGAGGCCACCATCACCCTGATACCAAAACCAAAGATGTCACAAAGAGAAAACTACAGATCAATATCACTGATGAACATAGATGCAAAAATACTCAACAAAATACTAGCAAACAGAATCCAGCAGCACATTAAAAGGATCATACACCATGGTCAAGTGGGGTTTATCCCAGGAATGCAAGGATTCTTCAATATTTGCAAATCAATCAATGTGATACACCATATTAACAAATTGTAGGAGAAAAACCTTATGATCATCTCAACAGATGCAGAGAAATCTTTTGACAAAATTCAACACCCATTTACGATAAAAACCCTCCAGGGCTGCCCTTGTGGCGCAGTGGTTGAGAGTTCGCCTGCCAATGCAGGGCACATGGGTTTGTGCCCTGGTCCAGGAAGATCCCCCACATGCTGCGGAGAAGCTAGGCCCGTGAGCCATGGCCACTGAGCCTGCGCGTTCAGAGCCTGTGCTCCGCAACGGGAGAGGGCACAACAGTGAGAGGCCTGCGTACTGCAAAAAAAAAAAAAAAACCTCCAGAAAGTAGGCATAGTGGGAACTTTCCTCAACATAATAAAGCCCATATATGACAAACCCACAGCCAACATCGTCCTCAATGGTGAAAAACTGAAACCATTTCCACTAACATCAGGGACAAGACAAGGTTGCCGTCTCTCACCACTATTTTTCAACATAGTTTTGGAAGTTTTAGCCACAGCAATCAGAGAAGAAAAAGAAATAAAAGGAATCCAAATTGGAAAAGAAGAAGTAAAGCTGTCACTGTTTGCATGTGACATGATACTATACATAGAAAATCCTAAAGATGCTACCAGAAAACTACTAGAGCTAATCAATGAATTTGGTAAAGTAGCAGGATACAAAATGCACAGAAATCTCTTGCATTCCTATACACTAATGATGAAGAATCTGAAAGTGAAATTAAGAAAACACTCCCACTTACCACTGCAACAAAAAGAATAAAATATCAAGGAATAAACCTACCTAAGGAGACAAAAGACCTGTATGCAGAAAATTATGAGACACTGATGATAGAAATTAAACGTGATACAAATACATGGAGAGATATACCTTGTTCTTTGATTGGAAGCATCAACATTGTGAAAATGACTATACTACCCAAAACACTCTACAGATTCAATGCATTCTCTGTCAAATTACCACTGGCATTTTTCACAGAACTAGAACAAAAAAAATTCACAATTTGTATGGAAACATAAAAGACCCCGAATAGCCAAAACAATCTTCAGGAAGAAAAATGGAGCTGGAGGAGGGCTTCCCTGGTGGCGCAGTGGTTGAGAGTCTGCCTGCTGATGCAGGGGACATGGGTTCATGCCCCGGGTCCGGGGAGATCCCACATGCCGCAGAGCGGCTGGGCCCGTGAGCCATGGCCACTGGGCCTGCATGTCTGGAGCCTATGCTCTGAAATGGGAGTGGCCACAAGAGTGAGAGGCCTGTGTACCACACACACAAAAAAAAAAACGAGCTGGAGGAATCAGGCTCCCTGACTTCAGACTATAGTACAATGCTGCAGTAATCAAGACAGTATGGTACAGGCACAGAAACAGAAATATAGATCAATGGAACAGGATAGAAAGCCCAGAGATAAACCCACGCACATATGGTCACCTTATCTTTGATAAAGGAGGTAAGAATATACAGTGGAGGGGCCTCCCTGGTGGTGCAGTGGTTGAGAGTCTGTCTGCCGATGCAGGGGACACGGGTTCGTGCCCCGGTCTGGGAGGATCCCACATGCCGTGGAGCAGCTGGGCCCGTGAGCCATGGCTGCTGAGCCTGCACGCCCGGAGCCTGTGCTCTGCAACGGGAGAGGCCACAACAGTGAGAGGCCCACGTACCACAAAAAAAAAAAAAAAAAAGAATATACAGTGGAGAAAAGACAGCCTCTTCAATAAATGGTTCTGGGAAAACTGGACAACTACATGTAAAAGAATGAAATTAGAACACTCCCTAATACCATACACAAAAATAAACACAAACTGGATTAAAGACCAAAATGTAAGGCCAGACACTATCAAACTCTTAGAGGAAAACATAGGCAGAACACTCTATGACATAAATCACAGCAAGATCCTTTATGACCCACCTCCTAGAGAAATGGAAATAAAAACAAAAATAAACAAATGGGACCTAATGAAACTTAAAAGCTTTTGCACAGCAAAGGAAACCATAAACAAGACCAAAAGACCACCCTCAGAATGGGAGAAAATATTTGCAAATGAAGCAACTGACAAAGGATTAATCTCCAATATTTACATGCAGCTCAATAACAAAAAAAACAAACAACCCAATCCAAAAATGGGCAGAGGATCTAAATAGACATTTCTCCAAAGAAGATATACAGACTGCCAACAAACACATGAAAGGATGCTCAACATCACTAATCATTAGAGAAATGCAAATCAAACCTACAATGAGGTATCATCTCACACTAGTCAGAATGGCCATCATCAAAAAATCTACAAGTAGTAAATGCTGGTGAGGGTGTGGAGAAAAGGGAACCCTCTTGCACTGTTGGTGGGAATGTAAATTCATACAGCCACTATGGAGAACAGTATGGAGGTTCCTTAAAAACCTAAAAGTAGAACTACATTATGACCCAGCAATCCCACTACTGGGCATATACCCTGAGAAAACCGTAATTCATAAAGAGTCATGTACCAAAATGTTCATTGCAGCTCAATTTACAATAACCAGGACATGGAAGCAACCTTAAGTGTCTATCAACAGATGAATGGATAAAGAATATGTGACACATATATACAATGGAATATTATTCAGCCATAAAAGGAAACAAAATTGAGTTATTTGTAGTGAGGTGGTTGGACCTAGAGTCTGTCATATAGAGTGAAGTAAGTCAGAAAGAGAAAAACAAATACCATATGCTAACTCATATATATGGAATCAAAAAAAAAT
The DNA here is from genome assembly GCF_949752795.1 of Hyperoodon ampullatus. Classification (NCBI taxonomy): domain Eukaryota; kingdom Metazoa; phylum Chordata; class Mammalia; order Artiodactyla; family Ziphiidae; genus Hyperoodon; species Hyperoodon ampullatus. The sequence continues at coordinate 120,667,092 of NC_136915.1, read as the reverse complement.
CGTCGTGAAGAACCTAGGGGCAAGATGGGAATAAAGACAGACCTACTAGAGAATGGACTTGATGATACGGGGAGGGGGAAGGGTAAGCTGGGACAAAGTAAGAGAGTGATGTGGACATATATATACTACCAAACATAAAATAGATAGCTAGTGGGAAGCAGCCACATAGCACAGGGAGATCAGCTCGGTGCTTTGTGACCACCTGGAAGGGTGGGAGATGCAAGAGGGAAGAGATATGGGGACATATGTATATGTTTAACTGATTCACTTTGTTATAAAGCAGAAACTAACACAGCATTGTAAAGCAATTATACTCCAATAAAGATGTTAAAAAATAAAAAAATGAAAAAAATGAAAACAGTGAATGAGTTACTTGTATAATTTCAGACAATTCCATCCATCTTAATGCAGAGAGATGGATGTTGATTTTTCATCTCTCCTCTAGTTCTATGATTTTATGAATCATGTCTCAGAGTAGGTCATTCCCAGTGTAAATGAGTTAGGTTGAGTCTGAAATCATTAACTCATTCATTTATTCATTCACTCAACAAATAACATTTGAGTACCTGCTATGTTCCAGGCACTGTTTGAGGTATGGAGGATATTGTGATAAGTGGGACAAAGAGTTTAATCTCAGGGGAGGATGCACTGGCCAAATAACAAATAAGCATATAACATAATGCCAAATAGTAATAGCTGTCAAGGAGAAAAATATATCAGAGGGAGGGCATAGAATATGGCAAAGGGATTGTGCAGACAGTGCTGAGTTATTTCATATAGGATGGCCAGGGAAGGCCTCTCTGAGGAAGCAGTCTTTGAGAGGAAGGCTAAATAAAATGAGAGATTAAAGCTTTAACCTCTACTCTTAGGTTAGATAGAGATGGATACACAAATCTGATTTGTACAAACATCCTAGATTTGTATCTCCATCTCAATCTCTATCTATCTACCTATCATCTATCTATCCAACTGGATTAAGAGTGGTCCTGCCAGAGAGACCAGAAAGTGCAAAGATTTTGAGGTAGGAAAAACTTGGCAGTTTAGGGAAGCAGCAAATAGCCCAATGTACCTGGGGTGGAGTGAGCTAGGAAGAGAGAGGTGGGGTGAAGTTGGAGAAGTCGTCAGAGGCCAAATGCTGTAGGGCTATGTACACTCTGATAAACTTGGAATATGTTCAAAATATGATATGAAGCCACTTGGAGATTTTGGAGCAAAAGTGAGGGATGATCAGATTTTTATTTCCATAATATGACTCTGACAACTGTATAAAAAATATACTACAGGAAAGAGGCAAGAGGTAATAGCAATGGCTACAGTGATTCATATGGGCATCAGGCAACATCCGTTTGTGAATGTTGTAATATCTGAAGTTTAGTTCAACTCCCCTAAATACCGTGTTATTGGGCTGGTCTCACTCTGTGAACTGGGATTTAATTCTTTCCCTATATGAGTGAATAGATTCCCTCTTCTTGAAACAAAGCAGTGGTGAATTAGTCCTTCAAAATGGCACCACAGAGAGCCTTACTATACTAGTTTGCAAGGGCTGTGGTAACAAAGTACCACAAATGGATTACTTAAACAACAGAATTTTATTGTCTCATAGTTCTTGATGCCAGAAGTCCATAATCAATGTATCAGCAGGGTTATTTCCTTCTGAGGGCTGTGAGGGAAGAACCTGCTCCCCGCCTCTCTCCTCAGCTGTAAATGGTTGTCTTCTCCCTGTGTCTCTTTACACTATCTTCCCTCTGTGGGTGTCGCTTTCCCTTCACATGATGTTCTTTTTTTTTTTGCTGTACGCGGGCCTGTCACTGTTGTGGCCTCTCCCGTTGCAGAGCACAGGCTCCAGACGCGCAGGCTCAGCGGCCATGGCTCACGGGCCCAGCTGCTCCGCGGCGTGTGGGATCTTCCCGGACCGGGGCACGAACCCGCATCCCCTGCATCGGCAGGTGGACTCTCAACCACTGCGCCACCAGGGAAGCCCCACATGATGTTCTTTTTATAAAGACACCAGTCATATTGGATTAGGGCCCACACTAATGACCTCATCTAAACTTTACTAATTATATCTGTATCAACCCTATTTCCAAATGGGGTCACATTCTGAGAGGGTTAGGACTTCAACATATGAATTTGGAGGAGACACAATTAAATCCTAACACTTGTAATAGTCAAAGAATAGAGACTTAGGGAAAGAAAGACCTCAGATATAACCCCTTCTCTCATGTGCCTTGCATTACATGCATACAAGCCTTGTGTTACTGCCTTTTTGCAGACTGTGGTGATGAAATCTACCTTTAACATAATCAGAGTCACTTCCATGACTTGAGCACCAACTATTGGCCAAACACTGTACAGTCTTCTACATATATTATCTCACTTAGTCTATACACACTCTGGGATAGATTCTGTTACCTACATTTTACAGATGACAAAACTAAAATTCAGAGAACATCAATAACTTGTCCAAAGTAACTACTTTGGGAAAAATAAAATGCTGGTGTAAATTCTTAGCCACAGCAGTACTTTTTCTTTAAATTTGTCATTAAATTAAAAAAATAATATATAGCAATTACAACAAAAAGTATGAATACTATATAGAATCATTAAGAATGTATATTTCAAATAATATTAAGCAAATAAGAAATAGAATACAAAATCATATACATGCTATAATAATATTTATGCAAAAAGTATCTGTGTGTCTAAGTGAACACTGAAAGAAACCAGAGGGTAAGATAAACTTTGAAACTATGGGTAGATAGTTTATAGTATGATTTTCTTCTTAATGTCATAAATGCTAATGTTAACATTTTAAAGGTAAAAGTGTAATTTAAATTTTTAATATATTAATCCACTTTCCATGTTAATTAACTAGAATTCAAATGCCAGCATGCACCTCCTCAATGAAATTATTTTGGGCCTTCAAGGATATAAAACTATTTTAATCTCAGCATCCAAACAATTCATAATGTTGTTTTTTCCCTTCACCCTGACTTTAAGGTCTACACTGGAAAATCTAAAGGTCTTCAAGGGCTGCCTGCTCTATGAACTCTATAAGTATTGGAGATCAAGTCTCATGAATGAAATTGGCATAAATCCACACCTAATTAGATGTTGCAGGGAGGGCAGCCAGCCATCTGGCTTGGATTATACACATGCAAATCCAGCTGAGGTACAGCATCAACTCAGGAGGCTGCCCAACAGAGTTTGTTTCATCTCTCTTCATCCACCTTCACCCCTTCCTCTCCTCTGTCACTTATGGAGAGGGAGCTTGCAAACAGAAGCAGCAATCTTTTCCGGAGAACTCCACTATGACTGTGTGAAGATCTTTTTGCCGTTCACTGAATATTCATGGAAATTTCCTGAATATTAATATTTATGACAATTCCCTGAATACATGTCTGGTGTATGACTGTGAAAGAATGATAGAAATTAATTATTTTCTTTGAGTTACCACCCGTTAGATCGAATTTGCATGCTGCAGGAAGAGCTGTTGGAAGTCGGCCTCTGGCAGGAAGCCACATCTAACATCCCAGGTCTGATTCATCTCCCTTAAGGGTATAAGCCAGTTGTAGTTGATAATGATGTCTCTAAAACTTGGGTGAAGGTGAGCTCCCTTAGCCTCATCTGACCATTGTTTTACAAGATAATTTCTCCTTGCATCAAGGGTATAGGGAAACTAGCATGGTCACATCATTAGGATAAGGAGAAAAGACTCCAACAGGGTATGGGAGAGTGGGTCATGGGGAAGGAAATGTTGGAAGGACTGAGATGTACCTAGTCAGCCTCAGAATTGTCAAATGATGGAAGAAGGAACATTTGACAATTTTGAGGCTGACTGGGTACGTCTCAGTCCTTCCAACATTTCTTCCCAACCAAAATGTCAGTCTTTTTCTTCTGCACCCATCCAAATCCCACCCTCTTCAAAGTTAGGTCACATCCAACATTCTCTTCAAGGTCCCTCCTTATTGCTCTAATCTATACTGAACTCTTCATGCAATTACAGCAGAGGAGACATCTGCTTGGAGAGACAAAGTTGGTCCATGAGCATGGGATCAGAACAGGTTAGTGAGTTCCCTTCATGGTTGACAACAACACTAAGAGCCTGGGACATACATCTTTGTGTGGTTCGGTGCCAACAGGACTGCATTAGCCAGATAGGGCAGCTTATCCTCTGTGCTGGGATGGAGACAATATAGTAAATTATTTTTCTTTCTCTAGGCTCCTAATAAACCACTCCATTTCTCTAAATATGTTCTTCTTCACATAAATTCTAACTCTTTTTAAAAATTAATTTTTATTGGAATAAAATTGGTTTACAATGTTGTGCTAGTTTCTGCTGTACAGCAAAGTGAATCAATTATACATATACAGATGTCCACTCCTTTTTAGATTCTTTTCCCATATAGGTCATTACAGAGTATTGAGTAGAGTGCCCTGTGCTATACAGAAGGTTCTTATTAGTGATCTATTTTATATATAGTAGTGTGTATATGTCAATGACAGAGTCCCAATTCATCCCTCTCCTCCTTTCCCCCTTAGTAACCATAACTTTGTTTTCTACATCTGTGACTCTATTTCTGCTTTGTAAATAAGTTTATTTGTACCATTTTTTAGATTGCACACACAAGCAGTATCATATGATATTTGTCTTTCTCTGTCTGCATAAGTTCTAACTCTTGGACTGATGATGTTTTCAAAGTATCACCAAGCACCTTATGCAAAATACTTGTCAATATTATTGATTAGGTTAACTTTTTCCCTCACATTTTTCCCTCTCAGCTCCTTGTGACTATTCACTGTGATTTGCTAAGGCACATATTTCTAGACAGTATCTCAGGGTGAATTCTTTTAAGTGTAGCTCACCTTATCAAGAGTTTAATTCTACTCATCCCATTCTCAGGCTTAAGCTGATTTTTTTAATTCTGAAGGCATCTTACACTAGCTCTCTCTTTTTGTGAACTTCTACATCTCTAGTGATTTTATCACTCTACTTAGACCTTGGTTTCATTCTATGCTGTTTTGTTGAGTATTGGTTCCGTACAAGTAAACACCTCCTCAGTTTTATTGTAAACATACAGAAGCAAGGACATGACTGGCACATCTTTGCTTCCTCACAGGGACTAGTAGGCCTGGGCACCAAAGAAATATTTAATAATCACTCGGACTTTGGTTTTTGCCTTTAAGATGGGAGTGCCGAGACCATTGAAAAATAGCTCTGGACAAGAGACACCATTCCAGAAAAATAAATTAGATTGTGTGAGCATCTCTTTCCTGCACCCTTCTCTGTTTACCTCACCTGCTTCACCAGTTTTTATCCTCACCCACATAGAATTTGGAGCATAGGTTTCAGTATGCAACCCTGGCTACACACCACAATTTTACTTCTTAGGTCTCAGCCTAAATCTGATATCTGTTTTTTTCTTTCTTTGTATATCCCTGCTTATCTCTGTCATTATTCTGCTAAGACCCAAATCACACAAACCATGATACCATTTTTTTAACTAAAAAGTGAAAAATTAGCAGCTGTGGCTGAATCAAGTTCATCTCTTTATTGCCTGGTATCATTACTTGCACACCCTGCAGTTCTCCACAAACATGATTGAATAAGCGAGGAGATGAATGAATGATGGGATGATTACTCTTCTTGTCCTGAGCACTGAAGACACTGATTACAATTTCCTTAAGATTGGGTCTTTGGGTCCTGAAATCGACACTGTCTCAAATGCACACACACATGGAGTTGTCCTTCTAAGCCATCTTTCCAATGTTCACTGGTCCCCTTATCCTCATCACTTTCCTATATAGTTTTCCACAGCTGCATCCCTGACCTGCTTTCTAAAAGTCCATCCTACAACTGTAGACGCCTAATGAGTCTGATTACCCGTTATGCCATCATATGTAAAATGGGGCTGATAAAAAAGTCTAGTTCTTATTCTAATTTTAAGGATAAATGATAATTCAAAAATCACTGAGCTCCGTACCTGGCACATTTTAAGTGCTCAAAAGATATTACCAATGCTCTTATTTGTATTAATTTATTAATACCTACTTTAAAGATGCAGCTATAACTTAAATCTAATAAAATTTAAAATAAATTCTTTATTGTCCTTCCTAAAGATGGTCTACTGCTTCTCGATTTCTGCCACTGTCCACTCAGACCTTAACAATTAGCACCACTTTTGATGTCTTCTCCTTCAATTTTAGTCCTCTTATCTTGCAATCCTGCCCTGCCTGGTTTTTCGAGCTGCAGGCTCTATTCCCTTCGGTATATGCTGATATTAGATCTAACAGAATTTTCCTAAAATATCACTCTGATTATATAACTCCCTTCCTTAGAAAATTTTCATGGCTCCTCACTGCTAATAGAAAAGTTCAAATTCCTTAACTCAGCATCCTAGTCTCTCCAATATAAGGCTCTGACTTCCCCATCTACCATCATTGACTCCCCTAAATATTCCATAGTTACAAGAAAATGGACTTACCCTTAACTCCTGCAACAGATTATGGCATGGTCTTTCCACTGTCTGAATTTATTGTCCTCTTTCCACTTAATCTAAAATGAATTCTTCCCTCAGTAAGCTTTTCTAGTCCACCACAGCCCATACAAGCAATCTGTTTGAACTTAATGCTTGTATTTAGTAACCAAGCACTCATTTGGCAAGGATATTTTACTTCTAGTGCTCTTCTGGATACAAAAAAACTCTTGTGATTCATGTCTTCATGAGAAGTATTAAGTTGAACATATGAAATTGACATTTATTAGGTCAAAGATGGTCAAATACTGATAATTTCAAACGATTTAATACCCAAATACAACTAAAAATACAAATTTAATTCTATTATTCCCATATCCAGTGCTGCAGACACAGAATCTGTATTTCTTTCCAGAAACATTGTTTTTTAATTCACCAAACAATCCTTGCAGATTTTCTAACCATATCATGGTGAAAGAGTCTAGTGAGTGCTAATATCTTTTTCTCAACAAGCTTTGTTAATCCAATCAAGAAATATATGTCTGTAGCATGCCTGAGTCCCTCTAATCAACACATTATTCTTTGGTTCTGAATTGCCCCTGAATTTCTCTATTCCTGAGGGTCTGCAAAATAAATTTCTCAGAAAGTGTCTTAGTCTGTTCAGGCAGTTAAAACAAAATACCACACACAGGGTAGCGTATAAACAAGAGAAATTTATTTTGCACAGCTCTGGAAACTGAGAAGTCCAAGATCAAGTCATGGTTTCATTTCGAAGGCTGTGTCATCACAGGTGGAAAGGGGGGAGCCTCTTTTATAAAGACATTAATCACTACTCAAAGGCCCCAACTCCTATATCATCACACTGGGCATTAGGATTTCAACGTATGAATTTGGGGGAGACACAAACATTCAGACCATAGCAGAAAGTAAGTGTCTTCTCAACATCATCGTTGTCTATTTACAAGAGTCAAAGACCTAATGAAAGAAATGTTAGATCAGACTACTGTATCCCCAACATAGAGGAAGGAGAAATACTGTCACAGCCTTTCATTATCAGCTCCTTGAGAACTGAGGCTGACACATTCTGTTCCAAAATGTAACACAACACCTAGTTCAAAGAATTTTTGTGAGTTGAAAAAATTAGTAGTCATAGAATGGGACACTAAGTTAAAGGACTTGATTGTTTTTCATTTTTTTCAATTACTGTCATAAATATACTTTTGATTGGCATTCTTTGATTATTCAGTTTTCAAATTCTGTCTCTACTATTTTCCATTCTTAAGTATACTTGTATTCATGTTTTTCTTGAATTTTATGCTGTTTTCAACCATTGGATATTCAGGCTTGTGTATGAGAATAACTTGATAGATTTCTAGGAGTTGAGAAAATCCTTTAGTTAATTGATTGGGTTTTTTAAATTACTTTTCTGTACTTGTAGTGATTTTTCTGCATTATAATGGTTTGTGTTTGTTTGTTTTGGGGTTTTTTTTTTTTTTTTTTTTTTTTTTTGGCTGTGTGGCTTAGGGCATCTTAGTCCCCAGACCAGGGATGGAACCCGTGACCCCTACAGTGGAAGCACAGAGTCCTAACCACTGGACCACCAGGGAATTCCCTATAATATTTCTTTTAATACCCTAAAGGATGGGAATCATGTAGCATTATATTTTTGAAAATTTAAAATAGAATTTTGTTTCAGGTTTCTAGACCTAATAGATGATATTTGAATATTTTCTGCTTTTAGGGGTTATTTTCTTTTTAAAATCAACAATAATTTTCAATACTTTTAACTATATATGTTTTTAACTTCTACATTCAAAAATAAATCTATTCATCTGAAAATCATTAATGATAAATAAAGCTAGTTTACTGAGCATTTATAAAATTCCAGGCATTGCTCTAAATACTATAATATATATTTATATATTTAACCTTTCTGAGTCTAAGATTTAAAGTGGTTAATAACTAACTCAAGGCACTACAGCTATTATCATCATAGTTTGGGTAGCTCTTTAAATTCAAAAGCTGTTCTTAACCACTCCACTATTCTAACCTTCAGGTGTTCTGAGGGCTCTGGAAGTCTATTTGGTTGCAAAATAGGTCTGTGCATTGTGCAATTGTCCTTGAATGACATTACTGTGGTTTATGACTTTCTGATACCCTTTGCCAACAGAAAGCATGGGATTGGAAGTTTCTGCTCCCATGGCCACACAGAGATCTAGTTAAAAATTGTGGACTTCCCTAGTGACACAGTGGTTAAGAATCCGCCTGCCAATGCAGGGCACACAGGTTCGATCCCTGGTCCTGGAAGATCCCACATGCTGTGGAGCAACTAAACCCGTGTGCCACAACTGCTGAGACCACATGCCGCAACTACTGGAACCTGCACACCTCGAGCCTGTGCTCCACAGCAAGAGAATCCACCGCAATGGGAAGCACGCTCACCACAAGGAAGAGTAGCCCTCGCTGTCCGCAACTAGAGAAAGCCGGCAAAGAAGACCCAATGCAGCCAAAAATAAATAAATAAAATAAATTTATATTAAAAAAATTGTTACATCTGTTGTCTCACATAGATTTTGTAGACTTCAGAATCAAAAGATGGTGTGCTGAGGAGTACATGAAACTACAGGTCATCATGATGCCTCTTTCTAGTTTTAAAAACATTTTCATTTTAAAACACAGATGTTATTTTGTGGGAATGGAAACTTTACAATTTTTTAAGATGAAACATGGAACTTCAAAGAAATGTCTTGCTCTTGACCTACTCTCTTCCAACCCCCTGGAGTTTCCATTTACTTCCTCTGCAGTTAGGAGAGTGGAAAAGCTTGAGATATGCTCTTTGATCTATTTTAAAGTCTCTGCCTTTACACAATGACATTTGTCTCTTAGGAGCTAGTCAATTTCTTTGAGAGGAAAGAGAATATTTATGAAGGGAAAACCTCTGCAGGTTAATTGTGCACAATTAGCACCTTTTCTGAAGTTTTACAAAGCTACTGCTGTGTCCAAAAAAAAAAATTCTCCATCCATTGTATACAGAACAACCTGTTTAAAGTCCCAAGCTAAGCCAGAAACATCTCATGCCAAGAACTTTTTAGCCCAGGCAGAGAACCTGAGACAAGAGAAATGTTAGCAGTCACTGCTAGTTCTTCTTTCCAAGTGCCATTAACTGGCTTTATGTAGGAAGCTGTGCCAATAAGAATACTCTAGATGGCTATGTCCTTGCTATCAAGTGATAAGGAGAATGGTGAGAAGCAGCAAGGTATAAGCAAAAGCTCAAGGGCTGAAAAGTCACATATGCCTTGATTGAACGCTTTCCCTGCCACTTGTTGTTTGTCCTTCAGAGAGTTATTTAACCTCTCTGAACCTCAATCTCCTTGTCTGTAAAATGGATATAATGATAATAATACTTCATAAAGTAATTGGGAATACTCAAGAGGTAAATATATATGAAGTACCCTTATCAGAGCTGGGCACATAACCAGTTACCAAAAGAAAAAAAAAGCAACCATCACCATCATCATTAATTAGAAGGTAATAAGGAAGACCTTCCAGGCAGTCAGCCACTTTCCAGTCACTCTCCTTCTTTATGTCTTATACACAGAGAGTAAAACTATCTTTTAGCACTTTATCTTCCCATGTCATAACCATGTGCAAGACCATGAGGTAGATCCCCAAAGTCAGGAGTATCAAACCCAAATCTCAATTTTGACCTTAAGACCTATCAGTAAATTCCTCTCCCAATGCTTCAACTTCTTATTTCTCCCTTTTGAACTCAGTGTTTCTGCTAATCAATTTTTCTTTTTGTCTTTTGTTTATGACTTATTGCTCTACTCTTTTTCTAGTACACCTGAAATTCCAAGATTCCCTTTCTGCCACTTCTGTGAAAGCCACACCCTTTGGGAACAGACTGGGTTGGAATCCATGCTCTGGTCCCTAGTAGCTGTGACACTATCCTTGTTTAATTTTCCTTTTTAACCTTCAGTTTAATACTAAAATGAGAACTGCAATATTAAATTCCACAAGATCGGGGACCTAAATGAGATGACATATGTGCAGCAACCAATAGACACATAATAGGCACTTGGTAAATGTTAGTTATATTCACCTTCATAACTATCAAAGCTTAGTGCAAAATTCTTCTCTTATATGAGAACATATGTCCTCATTATTCCAGTCATATTTGTGGTCTTTAGCTTAATGGACTCAACTTGAGGGTGGTGGAAGATCTCCAAAAATATTGAAGTTTGAATTTCAGCTCTAGAACTTGTTCATTATGTGTGACCTTGGGTAAGTACTTCAATTTCTCTGAACCTCAATTTCCACATCTGTTAAAAAATTACAAATCACATACTGAAGGTGTGAAAATTAAGTGAGGGTGCGTATAATCATAGCACAATATTTTAGAAATGTATTTTAAAAATAGTACCTACCAGTTATTAGTTTTCACCAAGGATATTTTGATTGCAGATATATATTCTGTCCTTGCAGCTTGATCTTTTCAAAAGTATGGGGTTTTGTTTTACAATTTTAGCACAATTTTAAGATTCTTACAAGTGAGAACCCCAAGTTTTATGGTAATTCTTAATGGATAAAGAGGATATGTTTCATTGAAAAGGATTGTTGCTGATTTAGAACTAAGTAAGGATACTTCTTAGAATACTAGGATACTAGATACTAGAAGGGAAAGTTTATGGAAGAGCCTAGACAATGGTCAGTAGAAAAAGCAAGAGAAGGAAGGAGAAAGCTGCCACTATCCATCCTCCTTGCAGAAGAGATGGGCTGAGGTTCTCTGTCCTCCCATTCCAGGTGTAATTGCTCTCAAGTTCCTCCTACCAGAATCCCATGAAAATGTAGACCTCCTCTTCCAATGCCATCCTTCTTCAATACCCAGGCCTTCTGGCCACCACTAGTGCAGCTCAGATAAGCGTAGAAGTTTCTGTTTTAGCCTATTGTGTTCAACAGAGACCTAGGCATGCCTGCTCATGGTGGGAGGCTTGGTCATAGCAGCTGGGCTGAGAAGTCGCCTTGGAAAGAACCAATCTAAGTCAAATTCCAAAAGCATAGCTCAAATCCTGGGTTAAGGGAGGGCAATGACTGAGTGGGACTGGAAGCAGGGCTGGTCCATCACAACAAATATGGAGATATTTTTTCTCTTTTAAACAGCATTTCTTTAGTACTCCGTTAAGCAAAAAATAATCAATTAAAATCTGAAAATGAAGCTATTGTCACAAGAAGCTTCCATTCTAAGAACCAGAAGATCTAAATTCAGAATCTAGATTCTCCCTCTGAACTTGAGTATATCCCTTAACTTTTCATTGTTCTCAGCTTCCTCTTCTCTCAAAGGAGAGGATTCAACTGGATGGTTTTAAGTCTCTCCCATGTCCAGTGTTATCAGACCGTAGACTCTTACTCAGACAGACAAAGGGTAGTTACAGACCTACAGACCCTATTTATGGAAATCATGGCCCTGTAGTATGCCTCACATTTGCTCTGTGAAATAGTTATCTTGGCTACTTTGATCTTCCATGATTTTCCTCCTCTCATGTTTGGGCTCAGAGGCAATGCTTTCTGTAGTTGCAAATGCTGATGCCAAATGTGACACTTACATTGCCAGTACCCACTACTTTGCCACGCACATAAAGCTGACAGTGACTGGCTTTGTGGTCACTGAAATCCCTCTGGTTAAACCACCTCTGTCCCTGTTACCGTCATGTGAAACACCTTGTGTTACTGGTGAAGGTCCAGACACCAGTGCTCCTGATACCTTGGGCTCCCAGGGCACCACAGAGATTTTAGGAAAATAGCTATTTTACCCATACTTTTACTATATCCAGTTCACTCTAAGACCAGGCTTGGTTCTTTGTGGACTGGGGTGGATTGCAGCCTGCACCTCTCAGAATCATGCCTCTCTCCAGCCCTGGCCCTCTGGCCTTGAAAAAGAAGTGGAAAACACTTCTCTCTCTTTTGCCATTCTATTGTACTCCTTCTCCTCCACTTTTATCCCTCTCCTGGGATGACTAAAGAACCATAGACTGCCTGTTAAGAAATATTTTCTTCTGGAATTCTGAAATATCATAATTCATTTTCTTAAGTATTTCTAAGTAAGAAAACCAACAAACCAATTAGCATTTCATCAATGTTGCTACCACTAGATAAGGTAAGGCCTCTATTTGTCCTGAGCTTCGAATCTCATTAGGATTTACCTTCTCAATGCTAAACAAGTGTTCACTAAGATCAAAGGGCAGTTTCTCTCATTACTCTTTTCGAATTAGTCACTCCTCCAGTATAAATTCTTGATGCCCTCATCCCAGGAGTGTTTGATAATGCCCCTGGGTCTATAGGTTAAAGTGATTCTTAACAAGATTCTCACATTAGTCTTTTTCATATTCACCTATGCTTACTCCCAACATAGCTCCAAAAGACCACACACACACACACACACACATACACATACATACATGGTACATGACATATGCACATACACATAAGTTATCAACTATGAAATCTTGTGGTGCAACCTTTACTTGTTATTAGAGTTCAGAGAAGAGACACCTCTGGAATACTGGGAAAAATGGAAGAAAATGTTTCAGGACAGTGTGTTCAAGAAACATGTTTTATGGAGGGCCTTCAAGATGGTGGAGGAGTAAGACGTGGAGATCACCTTCCTCCCCACAAATACATCAGAAATACATCTACATGTGGAACAACTCCTAGAGAACACCTATTGAATGCTGGCAGAAGACCTCAGACTTCCCAAAAGGCAAGGAAATCCCCACATACCTGGGTACGGCAAAAGAGAAAAGAAAAAACAGAGATAAAAGAATAAGGATGGGACCTGTACCTCTGGGAGGGAGCTGTGAAGGAGGAAAAGTTTCCACACACTAGGAAGCTCCTTCACTAGCAAAGATGGGGGGTGGGAGGAGGAAGCTTTGTAGCCACAGAGGAGAGCACAGCAAAAAGGGTGCAGAGAGCAAAGAGGAGAGATTCCCTCACAGAGGATCGGTGCCGACCATACTCACCAGACTGAGAGGCTTGTCTGCTCACCTACTGGAGCTGGTGGGAGCTGGGAGCTGAGACTCGGGCTTTGGAGGTCAGATCCCAGGGAGAGGACTGGGGTTAGCTGCATGAAGACAGCCTAAGGGGGCTAGTGTGCCACAGCTAACCAGGAGGGAGTCCGGGAAAAAGTCTGGAATTGTCTAAGAAGCAAGAGACCATTGTATCGGGGTACGTGAGGAGAGGGGATTCAGAGCACCACCTAAACGAGCTCCAGAGATGGGCACGAGCTGCAGATATCAGCGCAGACACCAGAGACAGGCATGAAATGCTAACGCTGCTACTGCTGTCACCAAGAATCCTGTGTGCAAGTACAGGTCACTATCCACACCACCACCCCGGGAGCCTGTGCAAACCACAATTGCCAGGGTCCCCTGATCCAGGGAGAACTTCCCCTGGAGAACACATGGCACACCTCAGGCTGTTGCAATGTCACGCTGGCCTCTGTTGCCTGCAGGCTTGCTCCACATTCCAATTATGATTACCATACCCTTCCTTCCTCTGGCCCTGAGTGAGCCAGAGCCCCCTAATCAGCCGCTGCATAGACCCCCTCCTGTCTGGGCGGGGAACAGATGCCTGAGGGCAGCCTACACACAAAGGTGGAGCCAAAACCAAAGCTGAACCCCGTGAGCTGTGTGAACAAACAAGAGAAAGGGAAATTTCTCCCAGCAGCCTCAGGAGCAGCAGGTTTAATCTCCACAGTCAACTTGATTTACCCTGCATCTCTGGAATACCCAAATAGACAACAAATCATCCAAAATTGAGACAGTGGACTGTGGGAGTAGCAGTAGACTTGGTGTTTGCTGTCTGCATCTGATTTGTTTCTGAATTTATACTTATCTTAGTTTAGTTTTTAGTGCTTGTTATCAATGGTAGATTTGTTTATTTGTTTGGTTGTTCTCTTCTTTTGTTTTTAAATTATTAATATATCTTTATGTTAATAATTTTTTTTTCTTTCTTTTCTTCTCCCTTTTCTGCTGAGCTGTGTGGCTGACAGTGTCTTTGTGCTCTGACCTGGTGTCAGACCTGAGCCTCTGAGGTGGGAGGGCCGAGTTCAGGACATTGGACCACCAGAGACCTCCAGGCTCCACATAATATCAATCTGCGAGAGCTCTCCCAGAGATCTCCATCTCCATGCTAAGACCCAGCTCCACACAACGGCCAGCAAGCTCCAGTGCTGGATGCCCCATGCCAAAACAACTAGTAAGACAGGAACATAAGCCCACCCATTAGCAGAGAGGCTGCTTAAAATCATACTAAGTTCACAGACACCCCAAAACACACCACCAGACACAGCCATGTCCACCAGAAAGACAAGATCCAAATTCAGCCACCAGAACAGAGGCAAAAGTCCCCTTCACCCGAAAGCCTACACAAGCCACTGAACCAACCTCACCAACTGGGGGCAGACACCAAAAGCAACGGGAACTAGGAACCTGCAGCGTGTGAAAAGGAGACCCAAACACAGTAAGTGAAACAAAATGAGAAGACAGAGAAATATGCAGTAGATGAAGGAGCAAGGTAAAAACCGACCAGACCAAACAAATGAAGACGAAATAAGCAGTCTACCTGAAAAAGAATTCACAGTAATGATAGTAAAGATGATCCAAAATCTTGGAAATAGAATGCAGAAAATACAAGAAACATTTAAAAAGGACCTAGGGCTTCCCTGGTGGCGCAGTGGTTGAGAGTTCGCCTGCCGACTCAGGGGACGCGGGTTCGTGCCCCGGTCCGGGAGGATCCCACGTGCCGCGGAGCGGCTGGGCCCGTGAGCCATGGCCGCTGGGCCTGCGCGTCCGGAGCCTGTGCTCCGCAATGGGAGAGGCCACAACAGTGAGAGGCCCGCGTACCACAAAAAAAAAAAAAAAAAAAAGGACCTAGAAGAACTAAAGAGCAAACAAACAATGGTGAACAACACAATAAATGAAATTAAAAATTCTCTAGAAGGAATCAATAGCAGAATAACTGAAGCAGAAGAACAGATAAGAGACCTTATCCACTAAGGTAAATTCCACTAGGATAAAATAGTGGAAATAGCTACCACAGAGCAGAATAAGAAAAAACAATGAAAAGAATTGAGGACAGTCTCAGAGACCTCTGGGACAGCATTAAACACACCAACATTCGAATTCTAAGGGTCCCAGAAGAAGAAGAGAAAAAGAAAGGGTCTGAGAAAATATTTGACGAGATTATAGTTTAAAATTTCCCTAACATGGGAAAGGAAATAGTCAGTCAAGTCCAGGAAGCACAGAGAGTCCCATACAGGATGAATCCAATGAGAAACATACCAAGAAACATATTAATCAAACTATCAAAAATTAAATACAAAGAAAAAACATTAAAAGCAGCAAGGAAAAAGCAAAAAATACAAGGGAATTCCCATAAGGTTAACAGCTGATCTATCAGCAGAAATTCTGAAAGCCAGAAAGGAGTGACAGGACTTATTTAAAGTGATGAATGGGAAAAAAAACCTATAGCCAAGATTACTCTACCCAGCAAGGATCTCATTCAGATTTGATGGAGAAATTAAAACCTTTACAGACAAGCAAAAGTTAAGAGAATTCAGCACCACCAAATGAGCTTTACAACAAATGCTAAAGGAACTTCTCTAGGCAGGAAACACAACAGAAGGAAAACACCTGCAATAACAAACCCCAAACAGTTAAGAAAATAGTAATAGGAACATACATATAAATAATTGCCTTAAATGTAAATGGATTAAATGCTCCAACCAAAAGACATGGACTGGCATAATGGATACAAAAACAAGACCCATAGGACTTCCCTGGTGGTACAGTGGTTGAGAGTCTGCCTGCCGATGCAGGGGACACGGGTTCGTGCCCCAGTCCAGGAAGATCCCACATGCCGCGGAGCGGCTAGACCCGTGAGCCATGGTCGTTGAGCCTGCGCGTCGGGAGCCTGTGCCCTGCAACGGGAGAGGCCACAGCAGTGAGAGGCCCGCATACTGCAAAAAAAAAAAAAAACAAGACCCATATATATGCTGTCTACAAGAGACCCACTTCAGACCTAGGAACACGTACTGACTGAAAGTGAGGGGATGTAGAAAGATATTCCATGCAAATGGAAATCAAAAGAAAGGTGGAGTAGGAATACTCATGTCAGAGAAAATAGACCTTAAAATAAAGACTGCTGCAAGTGACAAAGAAGGACGCTACATAATGATTAAGGGATCAATCCAAGAAGAAGATATAACAATTGTAAATATTTATGCACCCAACATAGGAGCACCTTAACACATAAGGCAAATGCTAACAGCCATAAAAGGGAGAATCGACAGTAACACAATAATAGTAGGGGATTTTAACACCCCATTTTCACCAATGGACAGATCATCCAGAATGAAAATAAATAAGGAAACACAAGCTTTAAATGACATGTTAGACCAGATGGACTTAATTGATATTTATAGGACATTCCATTCAAAAACAATAGAATACACTTTCTTCTCAAGTGCTCATGGAACATTCTCTAGGATAGATCATATCTTGGTCACAAATCAAGCCTTGGTGAATTTAAGAAAATTCAAATCGTATCAGGTATCTTTTTTGACCACAATGTTATGAGACTAGATATCAATTACAGGAAAAAAACTGTAAAAAATACAAACACATGGAAGCTAAACAATTTGCTACTAAATAACGAAGAGATCACTGAAGAAATCAAAGAGGAATTCAAAAAATACCTAGAAACAAATGACAATGAAAACACGATGGCCCAAAACCTATGGGATGAAGCAAAAGAAGTTCTAAGAGGGAACTTTATAGCAATAAAATCCTACCTCAAGAAACAAGAAAAATCTCAAATACACTACCGAACATTACACTTAAACCAATTAGAGATAGAAGAACAAAAAAAAAAAACCTCAAAGTTAGCAGAAGGAAAGAAATCATAAAGATCAGATCAGAAATAAATGAAAAAGAAATGAAGGAAACAATTGCAAAGATCAGTAAAACTAAAAGCTGGTTCTTTGAGAAGATAAACCAAATTGATAAACCATTAGCCAGACTCATCAAGAAAAAAGAGAGAAGACTCAAATCAACAGAATTAGAAATGAAAAAGCAGAAGAAACAACTGACACTGCAGAAATACAAAGGATCATGAGAGATTACTACAAGCAATTATATGACAATAAAATGGGCAACCTGGAAGAAATGGAGAAATTCTTAGAAAAGCACAACCTTCTGAGACTGAACCAGGAAGAAATCAAAAATGTAAACAGACCAATCACAAGCACTGAAATTGAAACTGTGATTAAAAATCTTCCAGCAAACAAAAGCCCAGGACCAGCTGGTTTCACAGGTGAATTCTATGAAACATTTAGAGAAGAGCTAACACCTATCCTTCTCAAACTCTTCCAAGATTTAGCCGAGGGAGGAACACTCCCAAACTGATTCTATGAGACCACCATCACCCTGATACCAAAACCAAAGATGTCACAAAGAAAGAAAAATACAGGCCAATATCACTGATGAACATAGATGAAAAAAATCCTCAACAGAGTATTAGCAAACAGGATCCAACAGCACATTAAAAGGATCATACAGCATGATAAAGTGGGGATTATCCCAGGAACGCAAGGATTCTTTGATATACACAAATCAATCAATGTGATACACCATATTAACAAACTGAAGGATAAAAACCATATGATAATCTCTATAGATGCAGAAAAAATTTTTGACAAAATTCAACACCCATTTATGATAAAAACTCTCCAGAAAGTAGGCATAGAGGGAACCTACCTCAACATAATAAAGGCCATATATGACAAACCCACAGCCAACATCATTATCAATGGTGAAAAACTAAAACCATTTCCTCTAAGATCAGGAACCACACAAGGCTGCTCACTCTCACCACTATTATTCAACATAATTTTGGAAGTTTTAGCCACAGCAATCAGAGACAAAAAAGAAATAAAAGGAATCCAAATCAGAAAAGAAGAAGTAGAACTGTCACTGTCTGCAGATGACATGATACATAGAGTATCCTAAAGATGCTACCAGAAAACTACTAGAGCTCATCAATGAATTTGGTAAAGTTGCAGGATACAAAATTAATGCACAGAAATCTCTTTCATTCCTATACACTAACAACGAAAAATCAGAAAGAGAAATTAAGGAAACACTCCCATTTACCACTGCAACAAAAAGAATAAAATACCTAGGAATAAACTTACCTAAGGAGACAAAAGACTTGTATGCAAAAAAACTATAAGACACTGATGAAAGAAATTAAAGCCAATACAAACAGATGGAGAGATATACCATGTCCTTGGATTGGAAGAATCAACATTGTGATAATGACTATATTACCCAAAGCAACCTACCGATTCATTGCAATCCCTATCAGACTACCAATGGCATTTTTCACAGAACTTTAACAAAAAATTTCACAATTTATATGGAAACACAGAAGACCCCGAATAGCCAAAGAAATCTTGGAAAAAAAAAAAAAAAAACGGAGCTGGAGGAATCAGGCTCCCTGACTTCAGACTATAATCCAAAGCTACAGTAAACAAGACACTATGGTACTGGCACAAAAACAGAAATATAAATCAATGGAACAGGATAGAAAACCCAGAGATAAACCCACGTGCATATGGTCACTTTATCTTTGATAAAGGCGGTAAGAATATACAGTGGAGAAAAGACAGCCTCTTCAATAAGTGGTGCTGGGAAAAGTGGACAGCTACATGTAAAAGAATGAAATTAGAACACTTCCTAACACATAAATAAAAATAAACTCAAAGTGCATTAAAGACCTAAATGTAAAGCCAGACACTATACAACTCCTAGAGGAAAACATAGGCAGAACACTCTATGACATAAATCATAGCAAGATCCTTTTTGACCCACCTCCTAGAGAAATGGAAATAAAAACAAAAATAAACAAATGGGACCTAATGAAACTTAAAAGCTTGTACAGCAAAGGAAACCATTATCAAGATGAAAAGACAACCCTCAGAATTGGAGAAAATATTTACAAATGAAGAAACTGACAAAGGATTAATTTCCAAAATATACAAGCAGCGCATGCAGCTCAATATCAAAGAAACAAACAACCCAAACCAAAAATGGTCAGAAGGCCTAAATGGACATTTCTCCAAAGAAGATATACAGATTGCCAACAAACACATGAAAGGATGCTCAACATCACTAATCATTAGAGAAATGCAAATCAAAACAACAGTGAGGTATCACCTCACACCAGTCAGAATGGCCATCATCAAAAAATCTACAAACAATAAATGCTGGAGAGGGTGTGGAGTAAAGGGAACCCTCTTCCACTGTTGGTGGGAATGTAAATTGATACAGCCACTATAGAGAAAAGTATGTAGGTTCCTTAAAAACTATAAATAGAACTACCATACCACCCAACAATCCTACTACTGGGCATTTACCCTGAGAAAACCATAACTCAGAAAGAGTCATGTACCACAATGTTCATTGAAGCTCTATTTACAATAGCCAGGACATGGAAGCAACCTAATTGTCCATCTACAGATGCATGGATAAAGAAGATGTGGCACAAATATACAATGGAATATTACTCAGCCATAAAAAGAAACAAAATTGAATTATTTTTAGTGAGGTGGATGGACAGAGTGAAGTAAGTCAGAAAGAGAAAAGTACCGTATGGTAACACATACATATGGAATCTTAAAAAAAATGGTTCTGAAGAACCTAGGGGCAGGACAGGAATAAAGACACAGACATAGAGAATGGACTTGAGGACACAGGGAGGGGGAAGTGTAAGCTGGGACGAAGTGAGAGAGTGGCATTGACATATATACACTACCAAATGTAAAATAGATAGCTAGTGGGAAGCAGCCGCTTAGAACAGGGAGATCAGCTCGGTGCTTTGTGACCACCTAGAGGGGTGGGATAGGGAGGGTGGGAGGGAGATGCAAGAGGGAGGGGATATGGAGATATAGGTATACGTATAGCTGATTCACTTTTTTATACAGCAGAAACTAACACATCATTGTAAAGCAATTATACTCCAATAAAGATGTTTACAAAGAAAAAAAGAAACATGTTAGAAAAGAGAGTTAAGTCTGGAGGGTAGAGGTGAGAAGTGGAAAGGCCTTTATTGCTAGGATAAATGTTTGACTCAGGATAAGTGTTTGACCCAAGGAGCAATATAGCTCAATTATATTTAGGAGACTGATAGAAACTGACTGCATTAATACTGTCCTGTCATAAGGAAGGCCTGAATTAGGATTGTAGCAGGAGCACAGGGGAGATATGTTATAAGTAATCAAGAAAACAGGAGGGGGCTTGCCTGGTGGTGCAGTGGTTGAGAGTCCGCCAACCGATGCAGGGGACACGGGTTCGTGTCCCGGTCCAGGAAGATCCCACATGCCGCAGAGCGGCTGGGCCCGTGAGCCGTGGCCACCGGACCTGCGCGTCCAGAGCCTGTGCTCCATAACGGGGGAGGCCACAACAGTGAGAGGCCCGCGTACCGGAAAAAAAAAAAAAAAAAAGAAAACAGGAGGAACAGAAAAAGGAGCAAAACACAGATCTCGCCACTGTTTTCAGCCTGGTACTTTAAGTCCCCTCTGAGGCAGCTGCTGCCAATTGTCACATTATATATAAGCCATTCTTGTCTTCTTCCAATGAAGAGGGCTCTTGATTTTTAGCTACACACATGACCTGTTAGAGTATAGATTACATTCTCCAACCCTCATAGTCCCTAGGAGTGGCCATATGATGAAGTTTTGGCCCATGGAATGGAAGTGTAAGTGAGGGAACAACTTCTAGGTCCTGCCCCTAAGAGAAGGATAGTGCCCTCTGTTTCTTCTCCCCTTCCTCCTGTGCAACGGAATGTGACAGAGGGCCGCCATGGACTGTGGAGACAAGAGCTACACCCCAGGAATGAAGATTAACAAAAGAGGAACGCTGGCCCCTGTTTTTCCCAGAATGGAGCCACCATACTAGCTCTAAGAGTGAGAAATCTAATTTTGTTTCAGTCACTGTAATTTTACATCTCTGTTTAGTGTTTCTGAATCTGTATCCTAACTAACACACTTTTCTATCTCACAGGCATGAAACATTTCAAAAGCTTTTAAATTAATTTAAAAATAACATATATTGTAAAAACAAGGAGATTTTATACACCGGAATTATCCCAGAGATACCACTATCTTATTTTGAAAGAAGTCTTGAAAAGTGTTAGTATTAGTTGGTAAGCCTCAAAATCCTCACCACCACCCCCCCACACACACACCAGCTTTTCAGGGATCAGTGAATGCCAAAGCTTCAGATAAGGAGGAAGTTGCTTTTTTAACAGAGAGAAAAGAATCTGGAGTTCTTGGAGGCTAATTCAAGAGGGATAGGTTGGGAACAAAGATAGGAGGGATAAAAGAATTATAAAGTCAGCATTGTGCAATGTGATGCCCTCTCTATGATTTCTCAGAAAGGGTGATTATTCTGAGAATGTCTGATATGAGTGCCTTTTGGAGGATAGACCTATTCAGAGACTGAGTGTCAAGTCTAGACTGATGTAAATTGAAGCAGACGGAAACTTTGTGGTGGGGGGCAAGGCAGGAAGCAGAGAGAAATATGAGAATATAAACCCCTAGGTGTTAACAGAAATCTGGGTGAAAGGGCTATGTATCCCACAGTGTATGGATAAAAGCAACAACACCTTCTGGATCTCTCAGAACCGGTCTTCCCAGCAGACCTCTGAGTCACTCTATAAGTGTAAGTTCCTGTTATTACCATTGATCAAAACAAGAAAAGTAGGTTGGATTTGGTTCCGAAGTAACGTGATGTAAAATCCAAATAGAAGCATTTTAGACACAGGTGAAATTGAAAAACTGGAGTTTAAGTGAGGAGGCCCATAGAGCAGGTTTTTCAACCTAGGCGCTATTGACATTTTTGGCTGGATAACTCTGTTGTTGGGAGCTGTTCTGTGCATTGTATGATGTTTAGCAGCATCTCTGGCCTCTACCCGCTAGCTACAGTAGCCATTGCCCCAAGTATAACAATCAAAAATGCCTCCAAGTGTTGCAAACTGTCCCTCAGGAGGCAAAATCACCCCCAGCTGAGAACCACTGCTATATAGATTTATGGGTCACCAATATGGAGGTCATTGTTAAAAGTGGGAGTCAGTTTTGTTCATTGGCGGGCAGAAGAGGAAAGGGAAGCATACTTAACCTTGGAGAATTCTTAAGAAGAACCAGCTCTAAAAGATGCACTCTATATTACTCAAAGACCATGCCATGAGATTTATTGCCTGATAGCTTAAGATTATTCTATCTGCAGAAGGAAGAAATGTTAGAAAGAGAGAAGCAACAGGGCATCAGTGATTAAATAGAAAGGACAGAGAACAGGGTTATATTCTACCTGTATCTATTTCTTATCTGGCCAACCCTTTCACATCTCTAGGTGGCCTTTCCAGAACCCCATCCCCCAAGCCTATGTAAGGTCTTCCTGCCATGTACTTGTATACCTTTTCCCTTCAATGGAGAAATTATTTTACTTTATGACAACCGCTTATGTAATTATCTCTCATCTAGATCTATGAGAGGAGAAAGCATACCTGCTTTACTTACCATTGTATGCCTAAAGATAGCAAATGCCTGGGACATCATAGATGCTCAAAAAACACTTTCAAATGAATAAATGCACAAATCAACAACAAAATAAACTAATCTAATGAGATATATTTTACCACCTTCACCTTATAGTTAAGGAAACTGAAACTCATAAAGGTTAAGTGATTTTCTTATATAGGGTAAGGCAAATTACTAGTCAATAGCAAAACACAACTGAAACCCAAGCTTGTCTAATTCTAAATTCCATATCCTTTCCATGGTACTTCACATATGTCCCATTTGTATAATGGCATTTTGGGCATCTCCATGGCCTCTCTACTGCAAAACTCCAGGAGATACAATTCTCATTGAATACACTGTGAATGGTGTCCCTGCAGATGTGCAGTGCTGGAACCTTAGGCCTCTCGCTTTTGAAACCTCCAACACAGGTGTTATCTCTGTTCCTGAGAATCTGGGTCATATCAAGTTCTGCTCTGCTATCGAAATATGACTCACATTCCAATTAAAATTCTGTCTAGATACATAGCTGAGTCCTTTCAGGGTATTCTCTTCCCTGAAACTTCCTCCTAACTGAAAATTGGGTTGAGAAGTAACAAACAAAAACTACAAGCAGTCTGATTAACTAGCTATTTTCCCAAAGGTTATTTAAATGGGTTGTCTGGAATTTAGAATATACTTTTTTATTTAAAAATTTTTTTTTATTTTAAAAAAACACTATTATAAGGAGTAGACAGGTTTCCAGGTTAGACCACTGGAGATAATCTCATACAACAGGAAAAACAAATTTCAATACAAGCCTTTATTCAGGCTCCTGGAAGTTGGAATAAAGTTTCCTAAGTGAGGGAATAGACCTGGAAAAAGCCTTAAAGAAGATATTTGAAATTCTCTTACCTTGTCCTGTCCAGAGAACTAGAATAAAGACTCAACATCCTGTAACAAACTACTGTTAGAAGGAAGGACTTACCACTGACTTCTCTAAGACCCAAATCATAATTTTAATAGACATTCTCCAAAATGTGCTGGCCCTATCCCAAAGTTCAATACTACATATAAATATTTCATTATTTAGGATTGCATTTTGCAAAAAAATTGGCTTGGAAGTTTGGTAAGAATGTTACATCGATTGATGATTATCTTTCTGACAACTGGCCATTTCACAGGTATATCTGATAGGCATCTAAAAACGTATCAAGGCCAAAACACATTTTCTCCTTAGTTCCCTCCCAACCCCAGCCAAAAATCTTTCTTTCCAAAATCTTCCCCATTTTCACAAAATGATACATTATCTACTTGGGTTGCTCAAGCCAGAAATCTAGAGTTCAGAATTAATTGCTCTTTTCCTTCATCATCCACTCTTCACAACCAAAGCATGATAAAGTTTTGTCCATTCTACCTTTAAAAATCTGTTCTTAATATGGCTACCTTTCTTCAAAGTCACTGTTACCAACACAAATACCATCGTCTCTCATGTAGACCATTGGGAAAGCCTCTTAACTACTTTTCATGACCATTTTTTCCTCTGTTGTCTATCCTCCATACATCAGCCAGTATGGAAGAACACAGGCTTTGAGGTAGAGATAATCAGCCTAGGACACAGCTTCCCTTTACTAATTATATAGCCTTAACAAGTCCTCTTGGCATTTTCTGTTTTTTCAATCTGGCCCAGGGAGATGATCATTGGACCCTTCACTTCATAAGGTCAAATGGATATAGTCCTGACTCTCATTGAGAGCTACCATCCTTCAGGTTTTAGGCTACTCAAGTGTAAGCAATCTATCAATCCTTTTAAAATATATGACTTAAAGTCAAGAGTGCCATTACTTTTCAAACATAGAATTATCTTCTAAATTCAAACGCTCCTATTATAATCAAGTTTTATAAGTATATTTTGAGGATAACCTGATGAATAAAAGTATTATGAAGTAACATCTGATTGGAAGGTCCCAGTCTCCACAGAGCAAACTGTTTTAGCCATTCCTTATCAAAGCAGCCTTCTAAGATCTTGCTACAAATCTTTAAGAACTTGGCTCACATTGACAATTCTGCTTTTTTCACCCTGATAACTTCAGATAGGTTACTCAGACAGGGCTCTACATGGCCCCAGAGACCCAACCTCTATTTCTGGCTTACTCCTTGCCCCACCTACTCAGCCCAGCTTCAGCAGTAAGAGGAAAACCATTTGATTTTCACCAATTAATTTTCACTAAGCCAATTTATCTAAATTTGATTGAATTAATAAGCATTGATGGCTCTTTAACTCTTCCAGATATATTGATACTTTTAAAGAGACAATCTATACAATTAGTGGGATCTTAGAAAGTATAACAACTTCTCTGATAATGCATAGAAAGATTTTTGGGGAAGGAAACCGTCATCTAAGCAGTTTAGCTCTATTTAGAATTCTAACCCCAGAGTTAGTTCTGCTAAGTGACGTTTTGCTTTATCTTCTGAACCCAGACTACTATGATGTTTGTAATTTACTTTATCATAAGATTTAAGTGTTGGTTAGTTTAAGTTATGCTTTAGGAGCTATCAGTTGCATTAGTTATCTATTTACCTGACAGCAATCAGCTAATATTTAATTTAAAAGGCCAACCTTCGTAGGAAACTACTACCAATAGTTCAGCTCATTATTTCTTATTAACATAAGAGGCTTTGCTAATCAGCATAATGAATGATAAAAATAAGACTTAATTGGTGAAAATACTGACATTTTAGTTTGCTTAACAGATATTAGAAATGAGTTGCTATTGATGAAAATTTGTGCTCAAAGCCTCTGGATTGTCTATAATATTCTAGAAATACTCCCCTCACTTGTATGAAATGAGGTATAAGAATCAAATGAGACCTTAGGCCTAGTGAGGCTTGCTCCCTAAACAATCCTATGTTGAGCCATTTGTCTGAAAAATTCTGGTTACCTAATGCTGACTATAATCCTGCTTCTAATATTGCTGGTGCAGACACATCATCTAAAAGAAGAGAGGCTGGATCCTGAATGAGCTTACAGAACAGGCTTTATGAACTGTTGTGCCGTCTTGCTAATAGATGTTTATTTAATACTGTAAATGTGGACAATTCAAGCAGAATTTGGTCTACTTTTTAGCTTTCCTTATCATATTGTAACATGATTATCAAGACATAGTTAATCACAACCCCTTCTCACCATTAATGCCTACCATTCACAGCCAAATTGGCTTAGATATAGAGCAATATAGAGAGTTTATAAATATTTCATGTTAATCCCCATGCCCCAATTTCATTACACAAGTAGCACATGAGGGCAGCAGCAAAGGTTCAGGAAATATATAAGATTCACTCTAGTAGGCTGGAGGGTCATATCATAATTTGTAAGTCAAGGGCTGTCTGTAGAGAGACAGGTCACTGAGAAGCTAGTGAAAGGCAGGGGTTAGGGAAGGCTGGCTAAAGCTGGTGGTAGAGGCAGAAAGGAGACAAATGTGGTTGAATAAAGCTTGATGAAAGATTCTTTCTGTATGAGGTGGCAGTAGGGGATGCTGCTAAACTGGGGGCTAAGGATAAAACGAAGAGCGTCTATTAACTATTACATTCCAGTCATGCACACAGCACTTGTTGAATCAGCCATCCCTGTGACAGAGGTCTTAGTGACACTCATGCATGTGCTGGCTGCTCCATTCAAAGAACAATAATACAGACGTGTTGTATTGATGTGTTGTGTTTCCCAAACAACAAAGGATAGGTACACGTGCTCATGTGGGCCCGAGCTCACACACACACACACACACACACACACACACACACACACACTATTCATGCTGACTTTGGCAGAGCAAGTGCATGGGTTTGAGCCAAGTTTATGTGGAAGCTTAGAGTCCCCTTGCTACTGAAGATTTAAAACAAACAAGAGTTCAGCAAAGTTTTAAGCTAATGAATTTATTCCTTCTCCATCCCCAGCCTTCCACCCCCATTATGGAAAGATTTTCAAATCCTGAGACATTCAGGAAAATAGAGCAGGTCTTTTCTTAGCTTGTGCAATTATTTCTGTGTTTTACCCTCCATGGCACAAATGCTCTCCATGGTAGCCTAGAATCAGAATTCCTGGGGAAAACGTGGAGAACGTGTACTAGTAAAAAGTCCCCCAAATGACTCAATTCGATAAAGTTTAAGAACCAGAGCCTTCTGTGTATGCCTTTGAGGACTTGCCTTTGATCCTTTTCTGAAAGTCCTGGGGCAGAGTCAGTCAACCTTCTCTCTCTTAGGTCCTTCTCCCCACAGTCAGAAGGAAGACAGGCATGGATTGCCAAGTTCATGGGAACAATTAGGGGCCTTTGCAAACCCCTTCACTTGCCCCAGTAGAACCACAGAAGCCACCACTGAGCCCCTATGACCAGACAGATGAAAAGATGAGAGTTGGGAGAGAGGTAGGAGGAAGTACGTGAGCAAAGTTTGGCAGCAGAGAGAAAACAGCATCTGCAGAAAAGTTGTAAACATTTCTGCCTCCATAAAGCTGGGAGTTGAATTCACCTCTTATCAGCACTCTGTTTTGCCTAAGAGAATAACCCAAAGAGGCCATTTAGACACATGAGTTTTACTAGAAATGTAACTTCACAATATGGATGAAGTCTGGAAAGTACTGTTTATTATAAATGGCTTGGTTTTTTATTGAACTTTTTGAGTACTACTTTCAGACATAAATATTTAGCATCAACTATTTAGACAAATGAAGTTTTAAAAATGTAAAATTAACTTCATATTTTATAATGATAAGGTCAGCCTCAGAAACAGATCTAAAACTTTCACCACCAGTGAAATACAGAAAGATATTTTTTATGCAGGGGAAAAGGAAGGAGCAGAGAGATTTTGCATTTGGACCCATTTTTACTAGCTAGTCACAAAGCATTATCCAGGCTTTTACAGATATGGAGGAATTCATGAGATAAAGACTCCTTGATAATCAATAGGAACTTCAGATGTGGTTGTAGATAGTATGGGTACTTCAAATTGGTCTCTAGTGCAGGCAAAAGATGAAATATATCCTAGGCAGAAGTTTAACTGGAGCCATAAAGGGAAGAAGAACGAGGAGGAAAGGAGGGAGGAGAAAGAGGTACCTGGTCTCTTGGTGTTCCTACAGTACTAAGTAAATTGTAGAAGATTAAAAAGGAACAAGGAAACCAACATAGCACGTTCAGAGGTTTGGACATTGATAGGCAAAGGGGAGTCATGGAAAGGGTTTTAAGTAGGGAAATAGATCGGATTTATGTTTTTGGTTGATTGTGTGAGTTGCAAAGTGGAGGACATCTACTCTCAATTCATGAGAAAAACATTTGGGTCATAAGAATTATTATAGTCTTTTTACTGTTTAATGGACTATATAATTATGTGTGTGCACACACATGCACATGTACGTGTGTATGTAAAATTTGTTATGTTATATAGTACTTCGTAGTTTGTTAGCACTGACTAGCACAAGGAGTCTGTGATGTAGGCAGGCATTATTATCTCCATTTAACAGATAAGAAAACTAAGACTTGAGAGATTAGTGACTTGTCCAAGATCGCATAAATGATGAGGGATGAAGTCAAGTCTATAAACCAGATCTCTTCACTCCTGGTCTTGCATTTTTCTGTGACTCTATATTTTCAAAAGTGCAGTCTTCTAATATACTCTACTGAATCCTTTAAAATTTACAGAATCAGGAGGGAGTGGGGAATCACTTTGTTTTATCACAGGAAAGAAGTGAATGTGAAACACGTTGAGTTTTTCCGGCTACAGAGGCAGAATGAGCAGAAGCCTCTATGCCTCCATGCCTTTGCACATGTTGTTCTTCTGTCTGGAACACTTTCCTTCCTCAAATATTTTCCTGTCCTCCATGTGGCCCTACATCTCACAGTTATCTCTTCCTCCAGGAAACCTTTCCAGATCTCCAATGCTGGGAACATGCTCTTCCTCTGCATCTAATAATATTCAAGGGTCACATTTATCATAGCACTCACACCATACTGTAATGCTTATTTACTGCTGTCTTTCCCACTAGACTGTGAGCTCCTAAAGATAAGAAATGTACCTCTTTTACTCCTATAACCCCAATTCCTGGCACAAGGCTCAGAACATTTATAAGTACTCAAAAAGTGTTGGTTGGAATTTGTTGAATAACATTTGCTGAAGAAGCTGCATGCAACCTACCAAGGTTAGAAATGAATCTGTTCCTCCCTGAGAAAAATCCCTGTACCTTGCACCAATCCTATCTCTTGTAAACTCTAATCTCCTATGCATGATTTATCACCAGAGCAACCTTCTGAAAATGTTCTTTCTTTATCTCACAGGGCCATCATAAAAGCTGGTTTACTTTAAGCAAACGGCATTTATTTTCTCCTATTTTTTTCTCTTGCTATTTTTTTCCTTCTATTTACTTATCTACTGGCAAAAAGAAAAGAAAAATGACTCTGATCTCTGTTTAGATATTTGATATACAACATGTTTAGATAGGGATAACTATAAATTGCTAGTTAGGCACAATTTGACTATCTAAAACCTATTCGTTCTATTTTGGATTCCATTATGGCAGAGCAAAGAAGAAGGGAAAAAACACACACACCACAAATGGGTAAACTTAAAGGTTCAAATTTTTATTATTTCCAAGGCAATGTTGGAGATCATGATTAACATCAATCGCTGAAAGAAATGCATTGTACACCAAGAAAACTGGAAATTAGCAGCAATCTTCAGAATTCAATGCAATCAGCCTTGGTTGAGTTGACCACTAACTGGGTGTGTGAGCCTAGGCCAGGTATATGTCTCTCTATCCCTCAGTTTTGTCACTTGTAAAAAGGAAGAATTGGGGTTAGATGAAACCTTGAAAGATCCCATTCCACTTATTTCTCCCAGGAGTCATCCCAACATGTCTATACAGTTTGATATTCCACTGAGCTATTTGGAAATCACATGTTGAGTGACCAGGCTCCAGTCCCATTTCTCTCTATCAGAGACACCCACTCCTTACCTGGAAATGCTCTGACACTGTTTACAATAAAAATGTGCTTCCAGCAACCTTTCCTTTTTTCTTTATGAAGCAGAACATTAATATTTCACAAATAACCCAATTTATTCTGCATCAGCCACTTCCTAGTCACAGGTGAGCACAATTTCAGAAACACATTTCCAAAGCTGTAAATCAAATTGATTATTGATTTTAAAAAAAAGTATTCCTTGAAATAACAGCTTCTCTTAGCACATTTAAAATATTTGATTTTTTAAATGAGTTTGATTTTTTAAATGAGTTTGATTTGTGACATTTGATGTTCACACAGTTATGGAGAGATACATGAAATGCAGTCAAGCACTGACTTCATGGAGTCCTCCAAAATTTCCATTCCCAAATGATAAATAGGTCTTCCACTTATTCATCCAGAGCTGAATAGTTATTAAGCAGCTCAAATACTCTCCTTCATGCCCACATCTTATGACTCAAAAATATTCCTTGACCTCTCAGCTCTTGCTTCACAATCTGGTCTTAATCTACTTTCCAGATAGATCTTCTACTAATGCCTTCTCTTTCCACCAAATTGAACTAACCTATGTTCCCTGTTTTCCTTGCATACCCGTCTTTGCTTAAATACCACTCCCTCTACCGGTGTCACAGAATGTTGTCTCATTCTGCAGACATTTAAATGGCATAATGTATATGACCACTCTTAGATCTGTGCTTGGGCTAATGTAATAGGCCCTCTGTAAATGATGCACCTTAATTCACTCATTCATTCATTTGTGGTTGTCTTACACTGTTGACCAACCTAGGCTCTGGTACATGAGGGTAAATAAGAACAGAGTGGGCTACATAATTTGTAGGCCCAGTATAAAAAGAAAATTCAGGCTCTTAATGTTAAAATTATTAAAATGTTAAGACAGTGGCCATGGAGCATTACAAGCACAGGGCTCTTCTAATTACAGAGCCCTCTGTGACTGCACAGGCTCCATACCCACAAGGTTACCCCTGAATAAGACTCAGTCTCTGACCGCAGGAAGCTCATTATGAGGGTGGAGGTTGTCAAGAAAGTAAAAGCAATTGTTATATAATATGATAAGTGCTGTGAAATGTGTTAAGTATGGGGTTCAGTGGGAACCTGGTGATGAAGCATTCAACCCCCACTGGAGTAGAAATGGAAAGTGTGAGGGAATCGAGAATATCTTATGGAAAGAGGCCAGTGCCTAAACTGAGTTTTGAAGCTCAAATCAGAGTTGGGAGGGCAAGAAAGAGAGACTAGTAACACAAGGGTAGCTCAAGAAATGACATAGCTGAGTCACAAAGAACAGGAGTCCAAAGAAACATGTCCAAATCCTACTCATCTTTTAAGGCAATGGCTTTCAAACTATTTTTTGACCATGAATTACAATAAGAAATGGAAATTTTGACCGAGTATACACATTGAAACGAAAATTTCAGAACACAGTGTTTATTCTTACCATGTGTAGTTTCTCTTCTCTTTCATATTTTTAATAAATTTACAACCCACAGTCTGAAGGACCTGCTTTAAGGACTATCTCAAATGTCACCTTCTTGGCAAACCTCCTTAATCCATTCAACCCTACGGTAGTGCTTTTCTTTGGGCACTTTGCTTTCTAGTGCCTATGGTGTGCCATGCATCTCCTATTCAACTATAACTTGAAGGCAACTTCAAATGACTTGCTCATAGTCGGGTCCAATAAATGTTTATTAAGTGAAAGTGCAAGTAATCCATTCTCTTCTTCAATCCTGACATCAGACATCCTTCTCAGGACCACCAATTCTTTGTCTTACCCTCATTTCCTACCGGTTAACTAACTTTTTCTTGCTCAAGAATTAAAGACGAGTCCTTGGGCTCCAGTTAATAGCCCCTCATCTTTGGTCTACTTGGTCACTGACATCAAATCACTCTGATTTTACATCCTCCTCTCATTGCTTTTCTATTAATCTAACACCAAATTCTGGTTACAGAGTCCTAAGACTTCATTGTGCCAGAGCAGTCTCTATATATAATACATTCTCTTAAAGCATAATCTCTCTTGACTTTTTATGGGTTTTTAAATATTTCATGGAATTTAATCCTATCTTTTTGTAACCAAGTTCCAGGAACTTTCATATACATTTTATCATAAAATCCTTAAATCAATCTGTGAATCAAATATCATTATTATTTTTAGTTTTTATTTTATAAATTCACACAGATTTAAAATGTCTGATCCAAAGACCATGCTCTTTCCATGATGCTAATCAAATTAAAGTAGTGACAAATTTTTTTGATCGATTCACACTTGGCCAACAAAACAGCTGAACATAGCAGCCAGCAATGTGACTCTGGGCATGAACGTAAATTTGTCAGAAGAAGACTTGCAGCAGACCCCAACTCCTACTGTCAGAGTTTTGTGTGAGGTCCAGCCCTCCTGCCTCCATCCCTATCTTAGTATTGATGGCCTTGCTCTACTGTTTTGTCATGGACACTGGCTATTTCCACACTTACACTGGATGGGTCATGTCAGATCTAAAGTTTAGCCATCCTATTTCTGTCACGCCACTTTGTTGCTTTGTGGAGTTGGTTTGTTTTATTTCCCCTTTGGTAACAGTATGAAGAAAGAATTTCCCTGCTTTCCTGGGATGTATGTATAGGATTTAATGTAAGTTAGAATTAAGTGTAAATGTTTTCAGCGATTTTCCCTTGGCACATTTATTTACACCCAATTCTGGAGGAAGAAGGATCACTTTCCATTACAGAGGCCAAGTCTGCACACTGCTTGTGTCTGCAGATGCAGACATCTCTTCAATGTCTCTACCCCATCAAGATACTTGAGACAAAAGTATCCTATAGTATAAACCCCCAAGTAAGAAAAAATTATGGGCTGGAGATAATGTGAAGCTCATTTCCAATCTATAACAAGAAAATGTGTACAAGGAGGCAGCGAGGAGAAGTGGAAGGGGACTGATGAGAAGAAGAAGGCCTGGTTTCAACAATTGAAGACTGAGGTCTGATTCATACAGGTGACCAAGAGGCACATGAAAAGATGCTCAACATCACTAGTCATTAGAGTAGTGCAAATCGAAACTACAATGAGGTATCACCTCACACCAGTTAGAATGGATATCATCAGAAAATCTACAAACAATAAATGCTGGAGAGGGTGTGGAGAAAAGGGAACCCTCTTGCACTGTTGGTGGGAATATAAATTCATACAGCCACTATGGAGAACAATATGGAGGTTCCTTAAAAACCTAAAAGTAGAACTACAATATGACCCAGCAATCCCACTCCTGGGCATATACCCTGAGAAAACCATAATTCATAAAGAGTCATGTACCAAAATGTTCATTGCAGCTCAATTTACAATAGCCAGGACATGGAAGCAACATAAATGTCCATCAACAGACAAATGGATAAAGAAGATGTGGTACATATACACAATGGAATATTACTCACCATAAAAAGGAACAAATTGGGGTCATTTGTAGAGATGTGGATGGACCTAGAGACTGTCATACAGAGTGAAGTAAGCCAGGAAGAGAAAAACAAATATCATATATTAATGCATATATGTGGAATCTAGAAAAATGGTACAGATGAACCGGTTTGTAAGGCAGAAATAGAGACAGAGATGTAGAGAACAAACGTATGGACACCAAGGGCGGAGGGGTGGGTGAGATGAATTGGGAGACTGGGACTGACATATATACACTAATATGTATAAAATAGATAACTAATGAGAACCTGCTATATAGCACAGGGAACTCTGCTTCGCTGTGCAGTAGAAACTAACACAACATTGTAAAACAACTATACCCTAATTAAAAAAAAAAAAAAGAATGTGGTCTGATGGATGAAAGTGTTTTCTGCACTGTAAAAGTACCACCACCAGGAAGAACCATGACTTATTTTTGACTCTTGATACTGAAAAGTAACTTGGGGAATCATCTGGTCAGCAATCTCATTTTAGGAAGCTGAGACTCCAAGAGGAGAGTTGCCCAAAGGGTCACAGTTGTCTATGACCAAGCCAGGGCTGCAGCCTAGACCATCTGGTCAGGCTTCCCATGATGCACATAACCTCTAGGTATTGCTTATGTGTAGCTCATAGTTCCCAGGTGACACCTTTTTCTATTAAACTAAGGACCCATGTTGAAATAAAAATTACAGTGCATTCAGGCCCCTATACAGATATTTGGGAATCCAATTCTGAGAGAACCTGATGTCAGCAAGGTCACTTCCGAGCTTTCAGATGAGAGTCCATGTCTACCTCCTCTGAGAGGAAGGCTCATATGGACCCGTGTCTTTTCTAGGTATTTTGTAATCCTAAAGGGCCTTAAGGGCCTCCTTCCAGCACTCTAATAATGCCAATAATTCCATATCTCTTCTCAGCAGCTAGTGCCCTGCCTCAGCAGATACCAGCTCCAATGTGAAGAACCCCATGATTACTCCCAATGTTAGAACCTACAGGAAGACCAAAAGCAGTTTCTTTCTTCCAAAGTTATTGCTTCCTCCACAGACTAATTCAAATTAAGCCCACAGGATCTATAGCAGCAAACCCCACATGGAACGAAGGCTAGCTTCACGGGCCTGCAGCTTGTGCCCATGCTCAGAAGGGCCCTGTGCTTGGTTTAATGCTCTGCTGTTGCCATCCTAAAATGCTTGATTATTTTTAAACAAGGCACTCTGCATTTTTATTTTGCACTAGACTCAGCCAATGATGTAGGTGGTCCTCACGGAGCTGAAACTTTCATGTCTTCTGAAAAATGCCACACATAACCTCTGGCTTTCCCCATGCCCTCCTGAAAACTATTTGATGTGTGTGGGTTGAGGTGGGGGTAATTACACAAAGTTCTCACAATCCCTTTCTTCCATGACTTAAGCACATTCAGGTAAATGGGCTTCCATAATGGAAAATATGCAGAAGGACACCAAGTATTCATCCTGGACTAAATATGAATTATTAATGTTGCATTTTCTACATAATTCATCACATTCAGTATAACTCAGGGATTCTAATTCAAACAGAGTGCATGAGTGTTTTCTACCTGTCTAGTCATTTTTTAATGTTTTTTTAATTGTAGTAAAAGTCACATAATATAAAACATACTATTTTAACCATATTTAACTGTACAGTTCAGTGGCACTAAGTACATTCACATTGTTGTGCAACTCTCACCATCATCCATCTCCCAAATTTTTCAGCCTTCTAAACTAAAACTCTGTCCCCTTTAAATACTAACTCCCCATTCCCCCTCCCCACCCTACCCCACCCCACTAACCCCTGGCATCTACCAGTGTACATTCTGACTCTATTACATACATTTTTTTATTCATCAGAATTTCTCACTAAAGTTCCAGTTACAAACACCATCAATGTATTCATTCAACAAATATTTGTGCCAGACATTTTTCCAAGTTTCTGGAGATACAGCAATGAACAAAGGAGGCAAAAATTAGTAACAAATATTGTTCAAGGGCCTTTGCTAACCATACAAGAATACAAAATGTAAAAGACACAGCTTCTATCATCAAGGGGGCACAGACTCTAGGGAGAAACAGATGAAAATAAATCAAGATATATACATCCATGTGTACCAGAAGAGAGGTGCAAATTAGTGACAATGTGGAGGGACTTGAGAGGAGAGAGACAGAAAATGACTAACCTGTTTTTTTTTTGCTTTAAGGTTTTGTTTGTTTGTTTTTGATGTGGACCATTTTTAAAGTCTTTATTGAAGTTGTTACAATATTGCTTCTGTTTTATGTTTTGCTTCTTTAGCCACGAGGCAGGTGGGATCTTAGCTCCCTGAAAAGGGATTGAACCCGCACCCTCTGCATTGGAAGGCAAAATCTTAACCACTGGACTGTCAGGGAAGTCCCACTAACCTGTTTTTTAATGGATAGAAAAATTATCAATCCCTGTGTACAGGTCTGATACTGAAAATCTACCCAGCTTATGCAGCAAGATGCTAATTGAAATGGGAGACTGATCAAATCTTCCAATATTGAATTTGAATTATGCAATTAAATCATGAAAACACATCTTTATAGAAATTAAGCTGGAAATGCTGCTGGATAATTCAGCAAATGGCAATCCTAGGAACAGGCAAGCAGAAAATTTAGAATTATACATAAATAACTAACCTTATTTTGAGAAAACAACTGATTCATCCACATAAGAAAAAGCAAGAGGTTGGAGATTCGACACCAGAAAGTGCATGGAGCTCAGATTTAATTGTCAAACTACATTTGTTATGAGACTGCACAAGGTTAGATTAGATCATAAGTCTTTTGTGTTCTGAAACCCAATTTCGAATGTGTGTTTGTGCAGGGGAAGATTTCCCACACAATCAACAAATAATTCTCTGGACACAGCATGGTGTCCTACAGTTCAACTCAATTCAACTCAGTTCTAACACCATCTATCCAGAGATACCATCAGATTCTACAGGTTAAGGGTTCAGTCCTACTAGGCTGTTCCCCCCACTTCAGACACTAGTGATGGTGTTCAGGGCAGGCTTCCCCAGAATGTGCCACTTTGGCATGTGGATTATTGCAAGCTGAAGACAATCAAGGCCCAACAGACTTAAAAGCTTTTTACCTCTCCCTTAACTGCCTAAAAGACTTTAGACAGGGGACTTGTACCAGGAAGAGAGCTTATCAGAGTTAACTTTCTACATCAGAAAGACTTACCTGCAAGACATAGCAAACATTTTTTTACCAAACATTTGCTCTTATCATCTTCCTGTGAATTGTCTTCCTCCCTTTGAAGCCCCAGACCCCTACTTCCTTCTCTTTAGCTCAGGATGGCATATGGGTCTCAATTGCCTGACTGTCTGGGAACCTCATATCTTCAGGATTCCCGTATGTATGAAATTAAATTTTTTTTCTCCTGTTACTCTGTCTTATGTCAATTTAATAATTAGGCCAGCCAAAGAATCTAGAAGGGAAGGGAAAATGTTCCTCCCCTACACCAGTCACCAGACCACACTTTTACCTGTACTTCTGACTGACTGTCTAGGTTCGATTAGTTCAACTAATTTGCTAGAGCAATTCACAGAATTCAGAGAAACATTTTGCTTACTAGATTACTGATTTATTATAACAGGATATAACTCAGGAACAGCCAAATATAAGAGATTTACAGGGCAAGGTATGGGGAAAGGGCACGGAGCTCTATGACCTCTCTAAGTACCACTCTTGGTAAACCTCCATGTGTTCACCAACCCAGAAGCTCTCAGACCCAGTTCTTTTATGGAGACTTCATTACATAGTCATGAGTGATAAAAATCATTGGCCATTGGTGATTGATTCAACCTCCAGACCCTCTCCTCTCCAAAGAGGTTTGGGTCTGGAGGTTGAAGAGGGAGTGAGTACTGAAAGTTCCAAACATCTAATCACTGGTTTGTTCCCCTGGCAACCAGCCCCCATCCTTGGGCCACCCAAGGGTTCCCCAAGTCACCCCATTAACACAACCAAAGTCACCTTTGTTGCTTTTATCAAAGGAAAATCCAAGGGTTTTAGGAGCTCTGTGCCTAGAATGAGGTCAAAGACCAAATATATTCCTTATAGGGCACAGTATCGCAGTAAGGTAAATCAGATGCAGAACTGGTGGGTTGTACAAATTCAGAGAACATCATTCAGATGAATATCTATGTAAGTGGCAGAAACAATGTAAACAATATACCTGGACAAGTGCAACACAGCACTAGTGACCAGAAGTGAAGAAATCTGAGACGGCTATGCTTAATTAATTCTGAGCAACAGTATTGTGCAAATCCAGAAATCTTGTAGGATGACCTTTCCACAAAGGACAATCTCAAAAACTGTCTGCTACCATTTTTTAGTCTGTCTATGTGTTGGTTGGTTGGCTGGTTGGTTTCTGTTTTTGATTGCTTGGGAATGATTATAAAAACAAATTTGAACTGAGAGCTACCTGAGTAAATTTCCCCTGAATAGGAATTTTAAGCCTAAAAACCCCTTTGTATATAGTAGCCCAGAACTTTTGCTACCCCCTTTAAGCCCACTCATCTGTGTATTAAAATGCTTTGTAAACTGTAAAGAGTTTATTACTATTACTATTATTACCATTAACCAGAATCTAATCAAAAGTAGTTTAGAACGTTTTGAGAGCACATTAGTAGATGAGGACTACACACATACATACACATACCAGAAAGAAATCAGAAGGTAGAAGCAGTTCTCAAAAAGAACAAGAAGAAAACCCAAGACTTACTTCCAGAGGGTGAAGTTTATGTAAGATGGAGCTGTTACAACTGGAGTTTCAGAGGTAATGATCAGAAAAATCAAAAGAAAAGGGCAACACTGTGAGGGTGGTCAGAGTGGGGCTCACAGGAAGATGGCACATGGTCCGCCTGGGGAAGCTTCTGTTAGGATGGTGCATAGATTCAGAAGCAACATCACATTGCAAGTCACAAAGACTTTTCACAGAAATTGATTTAGTGTGAAAGCAAAGCTCCATCTGGCAGCCAGAAAATACAGCACCATGGAAGGTGTTGCTTGCAAACATGAGGGATGTCCTGTATGTCCTAGACTTGTAGAGAAGGCAAGAACATTAAATAGGGGAAAAGGTTATGAAAGGCAATGATTTGAACCAAAAACAACCACACAGTAAACTCTAAAGTAAGTCTTACTATTTTGAGAGGGCCTAAGTAAAAATATTAGTATGTTTCTGAACCATGAACCAAGGCAAAGTTTTTGTGTAGTTTTACTTTTTAATTGTTCTGTATATGCACATACACAACAGTATCAAGCTAGTAAAACAGTATTTAAAGCAGGTGCTACTAAGTTTTGAGTGTCTTTTCTTCACTCCTCCCATTCACTTGTTGAGATAGTCTGGCTTACCCATTACAACATAAATACCCATTTAGGATGCTTTTTGAAGTAAAGGAGGCTATTTCTATCCATTGCCCTAAGGTCTGTGAAATGAACTAAGAGCACCTCCTCACCTTCCATTAGGCCTTCAACAACCACCGCAAGTAAACAAACCAATAATAATTCTAACTGTTTCGGCAGTCATTTTGTCACTGCCCTTTGCTGTACCTGGAACGGGGGCCCTTGTGCCTGGTCCTCCTGGGCTGATGTGTTGATGAAGATGTGGAGAAAAGGGAACCCTCATGCACTGTTGGTGTGAATGTAAATTGGTACAACTACTGTGGGTATGGATTTTCCCCAAAAACTTAAAAAAAGGACTACCATATGCCCCAGCAATTCTACTTATGTGCATTTATCCAAAGAAAACAAAAACACTAATTGGAAAAGATATAGGCACCCCAACGTTCACTGCAGCATTATTTACAATAGCTAAGATATGGAAGCAACCTAAGTGTCCATCAGTAAATGAATGAATAAAGAAGATGTGGAATATATATACAATGGAATATCATTCAGCCATAAAAAAAGAATGAAATCTTTCCATTTTCAACAACATGAATGGACCTAGAGGGTATTATAAGTGGAATAAGTCAGAGAAAAACAAATATCGTATGATTTCACTTACATGCAGGATCTGAAAAACAAAACAAATGAACAAACATAAGAAAACAGAAATAGACTCATAGGTACAGAGGATAATCTGGTGGTTGCCAGAGGCAAGGAGGTAGGGGAATAGGTGAAATAGGAGAAGAGGATTAAAAGTTACAAACTTCTATCATAAAATAAGTCACGAGGATGTAATGTGCAACACAGGGAATATAGTCAATAATATTTTAATAATTTTGTATGGTGACCAATAGTAATTAGACTTATTATGGTGATCATTTCGTAATGTATAAAAATATCAAATCACTATGTGGTACACTTAAAAATGAATATAATATTGTAAGTCAATTATACTTCAATTAAAAAAAGAATTACAAGATAACTGGAAATACTAGGAGAAAAAACACAACATTTCAGAATATTATTCCACTATATTACTTATTACTACAATACAATAATCATATTCATTTTAATGGATAAGTGTTATTTAATGCTTACCAGAATTTCTAATAAGGAACAAGGTATGGATGAGAAAAGAAATGTATAGAATGTTAAAGTGGGAAAGATCTTAGAGATCATTAATTCATAATTTGGTTCCAAATCTTATCACCAGGAATTCCTCGGAAGCCTCCTCTCTCTATGAAGTAGACACTTTGCTCTGAAAAATCTTATCTGTCTGCCAATATGTGTTATCAATTGCTTGATTTCCTCATTACTGTTTGATCCAAAAGTCTACACTGCCTACTGGTCTTTTAATTCAGCATGAGCTAGCCTTTTAGGGTGAGACCTGGACCATACATAGAAAGGAATACTGGTCAGAGCCAGGAGTCTAGGAGAGACATGAAGAAGCTGCTCTCTTCCCCCTTCACACCTTACATGGCCCCCATTTCCATACTGACCGCTCTGTGCATATTTGCAGGTGGCTATCTGTCCAGTTCCTCTAAAATTAGCATTAAATTTTTCTGCTCCTTGGTGTATAGATTCCTCTGGCATATGTTGCAGGTCTTCCTGTAGCCATCTTCTCTGCAGGGACCCAATGCCCTGCTTCCCTGATTTGCTCTTTGGGGCTGTTCTTATGAGCAAGGCTTCAAGTTCTGATCCACACTTCTCTCTGGCTTGGGCCCCTGAGGTCCAAAGCCCAGCTATGTCCAGTTGAGAGAGTTGATACTTTGATAGAATGTGGTAGGGGATCCTCAGCCTCAGAATAATTGGTTTACTCGATATCTCTCCAATAATCCTGTACAGATTCCTAATACCACAACCTTGTTTATTTTGTTCCATTTTCCCAGAATTCTCTTACCTTTGCTCTCTGCCTGTCAAAATCTTCCTGAAATCATTTCTGTCTCTTGTACTTAGAAGAGATTTTGTCTTTCAGTGAACTGTTACACCACATGTATCACTCAGCTGGCATCTGTCCTTAACTCCATTGGGAGAACTTGTGACATTGTAAAAGGGGCATGGACTTTATAGCCAGATGAATCTAGATTCACATCTTAAAGTCACCATGTCCTAGTTCTGGGATCACCAGCAAGCTACTTAACTTCTCTGAACTTACATTTCTTTATCTGCAAAGACTGATAATAATACCTAGTTCACAAAGATGTGAGGAGAATTTTAAAACTACACCTGCTCTGGCCTCTCTGGTGCCTGCTGACTATAATGGAGACAATGTGACATTTTCAAAATTAGCTCTTTATTGGTGAGGACAGAACTGTATTCAGACTTACGATGGTTTGACTTATGATCTCTCAATTTTATGATGGTGTGAAAACGATGTGTTTTCAGTAGAAACCATAATTTGAATTTTGAGTTCTGATCTTTACCTCAGCTCACAATGTGCAGTACAATACTCTCTCATGATGCTGGGCAGGGCAAAGAATCACAGCTCCCAGTCAGTCTTGTGATCACGAGCGTAAAAAACCAGTACACTTACAACCATTCTGTACCCATACAACCATTCTCTTTTACACTTTCTGCAAAAGTCATTTAATAAATTATATGAGATATTCATGGCTAACAATAATCAAAAGAGAGCTGGAGTGGCTAAACTAATATCAGACAAAATAGGCTTTAAGACAAAAATTGTTACTACAGACAAATGACCCTTTATGCTGATTTAAAAAAAACTCAATTTATCAAGAGATAACAATTGTAAATATACATGCACCTGACAACAGAACCCAAAATACATGAAGCAAAAACTGACAGAATTAAAGAGAGAAATAGACAATTCAACAATAATAGTTGGAGATTTGAATGCCCTACTGTCAATAAGGGATAGAACAAGTAGATGTAAGACCAACAAGCAAATAAAAGACTCAATAACAATATAAGCCTACCAAACCTAATAGATATTTATAGAGCACTCCACCCAATGACAGCAGAATACACATTCTTCTCAAGGGTACATGGCACATTATCCAGGATAGACCATCTTTAGGCCATAAAACAAGTCTCAATAAATTTAAAAGTATTGAAACTATGCAAAGTATATTCTCTGACCACAATAGAATGAAATTACAAATCATGTGAGACTTGGAGGTGTGTTTATTCTGAAAGATCATCTAAAAATTGCAGATTATATTATGGGGGGGAGGGAAGGAGGATAGATATTGGGGGACATGTATTAATTTCTGCTATATAAGGTTGTTGTTGGAACCAGATACAATAATATCTGAACAAGACTTTGGTCGTTCATAAACCATTATACAAGGTGACTCATTGTTATTGCTCAACTGGTCAAGTTGGCAGGGATACCAGCCATCTCCAAGGCTGAAAGAGTTGTTTTCTTGAATTCAACATTTACTCTCCAAGATTTCAAACTCTCAGCACAAGCACAGAAGAGTGTTTCTCCACAAAGTAGATTAGAGAATAGGCTTTGCTGCCAAAAAGTTTCCCTGAAACCCAGGTCCTCTGGTCACTGGCTTCCTGGGAGCAGGGAGTCAATTTATAACAGTTAAAGTTGTGGGTATTGTCAAACACTGGACAATTTTAATAGATGTTAAAATGTTAGATGTTCTTTCTCTCTTATGACCTTGTTTTTATTGAACATTGTCATGATTTCTGATTCTTCTAAAAGCTTTCAGGTAATTTGACTTTGCATGAAAGAGAGGCAGGGAATTCAGCTGACATGAAATTGAATTAATATAAGTCCTGAGCCTATTGATTTATAAGTACAAGCAGAGATTAGAGCACCTGCACACTCTTGTCCTGAACCCATGCCATCTGATTTATGTAAACCAGACATAAAACACTCCTTTTTTCCAAATCTGGCATCCACATAGCTCTATTCACAGAGGGGTTAAAAAACAACCTCATGGCAATATCAGAGTCTAAAATAGTTTCTGTATATTGGAGAAAGAATTTAAAATAAATAAATACTCTTACATGCCCTTCCCAGAATTTCCCATTAAGGTGTCCCTATTAAAGTAAATCATATAATATCTATGGCATGTAACCCAAAATGCTCACCATAAACTAGCAATTTCTTTGGAATCTTATATTTTATTGTAAAACTTTATGTGAATTTTGCATTTTGCCTCATGGTTTTCATGTTAAAGTATTTTAAATTGTATATCTTCAAAAAATAATATTTCAAGGAGAATCACCATATATGAAATAGCTGCAGCCCCTGCCCCACACATGCAGAGCATTGTACCCCTTTTTAGAAGTCTGGGGATAGGGCAATGCCAGGGTTAGTGACAGTGTTATGGGGCACTCCCACAGGGCCTTGTGCTGATTATTTGGGAGACGGCACATCTTACTCACCTGTTTTGTTCACTAATGTGTCCTAAGTGCCTGGAACAGGATTGAGTACATGGTAGGTGCCATATTAATATTTGTTGGATGACTAATATCTTCTAAGGATCTCATTTGTCAGATCTTTTATTCCAGAAAATGAATAATGTGTCTGATATCACAAAATAAAATATTTAATGGGTGCTAATACTTTTCGAGTGCCTATTTTGTACTGGGCATGTAAATATATTTCAACTCTGCAAGAGATTTTTTTTCATTCCATCTTTCATGGATGAAGAAAACTGGTTCAGGAGATTAAGTAACTTGATCCAGGTCACATAATTAATGTAAGTTTTGTCCAAATTGAATTTTTTCCACTAGGTCTCACTTACTCCCACTTTCAGAAGGTGCACACATTAAAGGCTAGTTACACAAAGGCACCCTTTGCCTACATGAGATATATCAAGTGTTATTGTATGGCTTGATCCAAAGTGGTTTTGGAATTTGAATACCTAATACTTAGTCTAGTCTACCTGGGGCTCATTCATTAGTTTCATTAATATTGCTCTGTGCTGAGGGAACTCTGCTCAATACTCTGTGAAAACCTAAATGGAAAAAGAATTTGAAAAAGAATAGATACATGTATATGTATAACTGAATCACTCTGCTGTACACCTGAAACTAACACAACATTGTAAATCAGCTATACTCCAATATAAAATAAAAATTAAAAAAAATATATATATATATATATATTGCTCTGTACTGTCCTGTACAGTAGCCACTAACAACATGTCTGACTAAGGAGCACCTGAAGTGTGGCTAATCCCAACTGAGATGTGCTATAAATGTAAACACACACCAGATTTCAAAGACCTTGTGTGAAAAGAGAAATGGAAAATTTCAATAATTTTTATATTGATTACATGTTAAAATGACAATGTTATTAAAATTAATTTTTATTGTTTTATCTCACTTCTTATAATGTAGCTACTAGAAAATTTAGAAACTTTAGATGTGTGGCTTGCATTAAGATAAGCTCAAGCTGGAGAAAAGGGGATGATTATCATCTTGTTACTAACGGCCACAAAGAAACACTTAGTGTTTCCCAAACACACCAGGCTGTGGCCACTTCGTTCCTCCATGGCTTTGTACATGCCTAAAATGCCCTTCTTGGGCTTGACCACCTACCCTGACCTGCAGGGAGCTCTAATTCCTCTGTCCTTTTGGTCTCCACGGTCTCTTCAGATCTCCCTTCA
The DNA here is from genome assembly GCF_949752795.1 of Hyperoodon ampullatus. Lineage (NCBI taxonomy): Eukaryota > Metazoa > Chordata > Mammalia > Artiodactyla > Ziphiidae > Hyperoodon > Hyperoodon ampullatus. The sequence continues at coordinate 120,622,520 of NC_136915.1, read as the reverse complement.
TTATAGTCTCTAATACAATGTTTGGCTCTTCCTTTCAAGTTGGCCTCTGCCAAAACAGTGAGCTGGTTGAAGACAGGAATGTGTCTTACTGTATTACTAGCTCCTGTCCTGACTTATATTTGTTAAACAATGAAACTGAATTGGGAGTTGGTGCAGTCTTTCTGGGAATATTCTGCAATTCTATTCCTTCTCCTTCTCCTTCCCCCTAACTCAGTTCCAGTACCTTCCCTTACAAAGATATCTTGTACTTTGAGGAAGCTCCAAAGTACAAATTCTTTGAACTGAAAAGTTCAAAGATGTAAGGTTATCAAGAGTCAATGGAGAGAGCTCTGATGGAAGGTGACAGAAAAACTGGGCTCCAGTTCCTCCTCTGCCCTCATGGGCTGCACTGAACAAGTCACTTCATTCTCCTCTGAAACCTGAAGTGAGGTCACTAAAATCTAGAATTTCTGAATTTAGTAGAGAACAAAAATTCATTTTAGATTAATGAGCCAAAAAGTAACCACTACAAAGTGTTTCAAGAGAGTGTCAAGCAAAATGCTCTTTGTAAATCAGATATATAGAAACACACAAAAATTCAGTGCAGTAACAAACACATCAGAGGGATTGTTTCAAGGGAAAGTGGAGGGAAAGGGAAATTAATCTAAAAGGAAGTAAAGAAACAAAGCACATGGAGGCCCTTGCACAGATCAGTAACGACAGTTTGCCATAAATTAAAGTGTATTCAACCCTCTGCATGTGAGGTCCAAAGAAAGGTAGCGGTTATTATTTATGAAAATTGGCCAGATTGACTGAAGAGGGGGAGAAAACTGGAAGCAGGTAATTAATTGTGACATGCAGGCAACAGCAGGAAGCAGGATGGATTAGAAAGATGAAAGGAGCATATATGTACCCCAGGAAAGTGACAGGATGAGGAATATGAAGCTCAAAGAAAAGCAAATCCTGCCCAAATCAAGTCTCATGACGTTCAGTCTGGTTCCTTTCCCTTGGGCCGGGCTAAAAGGCAGAAAGACCCATCTAAAGAGCTTTCTCTGACTTAACATAATGAGACATATGTAAAGACTGAACTTAATTTAGGTGATGGAGTCGACCAGAACAAACAGCAATAAAGCAGAAATGATTAAAAACATGTCAATCACATTTATCCCTCAGAGCGAACGATGTTTACACAGTCTCCCAATCAGCTGTGTTTCTCCAGCCACCAGATCTGCTCACCTGGCCTCCTGGTGCTGAAAAAAATCCAACAGTAAAGGCCTAAGCAACCCTTGTGTTTCTGAAAGTACAATAAGAGAGGCACTTCTGTCACCACTACCTGCAAAAAATCTGCTCATTTTGCAGGTAACAGAAGAACAATCACAACAGCAAAAGGTTATCCTGAAATTTTTTCTGAGGAGACCTGCTATGGATTGAATTGTATGTCCCTCCTCCATGCCCCACAAACTCATATACTGAAGTTCTAGCCCCCAGTACATCAGAATATGACCTTCTCTGGAAATACAGTTTTTGCAGATGTAATTAGTGAAGATGAGGCTGCACTGGAGTTGCGGGGAGGTCCCTAAGCCAATATTAATAGTGTACAGATCTTCCTCTACTTGCAATGGAGTTATATTCCAATAAACCCATGTTAACTTGAAACTATCATAAGTTGAAAATTTATTTAATACACCTAACCTACCAAATACCAGAGCTCAGCCTAGCCTATCTTAAACGTGCTCAGAACACTTACATTAGCATACTGTTGGACAAAATCATCCAACACAAAGCCTATTTTATAATAAAGTATGGACTATCTCATGTAATTTATTGAATACCATACTAAAAGTGAAAAACAGAATGGATACAGAATGGTTGTAAGTGTATCTGTTGTTTACCCTTGTGATCACTGGCTGACTGGGAGCTGCGGCTCACTGCTGCTGCCCTGCATCATGAGAAAGAATCATACCACATATCACTAGCCTGGGAAAAGATCAAAATTCAAAATTTGAAATACGGTTTCTACTGAACGCATATCACTTTCACACCATTGTAAAGTAGAAAAATGGTAAGTGGAACCATCATAAATCGGGGACCTTCTGTACTTACAAAAAAGGGGGAATTTGCACATGCGCACACACACACACACACACACACTCTTACACATGATGCCATATGAAGATAAAGGCAGAGATTTGGGAAATGCTGCTACAAACCAAGGAACACCAAAGATTGTCAGCAGACCACTAAAAGCTAGAGAAGAAGCATGGAACCGATTCTTCTTCACAGCTCTCAGAAGGAACCAATGCTGGTAACACCTTGATCTTGGACTTCCAAACTCCAGCACTGTGAGACAATACATTTCTGTTGTTTAAGCTACTTACATCCTTTGTTACTGCAGCCCTAGCAAACTAATACGAGTCCACAGCTTAATGAATAAGGAATAATACCTTACATTGGCTGTAAGGTATCATGGCAGGAACCTCAGGCTCTCTGCCTAAGAACGACACTGCCTACAGATAGAACCTGGATCCATCACCTAGAAGCTAAGAAGCCACAGAACATTGCTCAACCTTCAGTACCTCAATTCCCTCAACTGTGAAACAGATATAATAATAGTCATACTTCATAGGATGAAATGAGCTAATACTGTTTTGTGTATAATATGTACTCAATAAATATTAGCTACTGTGATTGCCATAGTGCACTGTAAATTACAAAGCACTTTCACATATTTCATTCCATCTTCCCTCCATTCTATGAGGGTAATGTTTTTATTTACATTTTACAATTGGAGAGTCTGAAACCCAGATGTTTTAATTAGACAATATAGGGTAGGTTTGGGATTTAGGTGGATCTGGGTTGGAATCCCTACTCTACCACCTTCTAGCTACATAACTTTGGGCTTTTTTTTTTTTTTTTTTTGGCGGTATGTGGGCCTCTCACTGTTGTGGCCTCTCCCGTTGCAGAGCACGGGCTCCGGATGCGCAGGCTCAGTGGCCATGGCTCACGGGCCCAGCCGCTCCGTGGCATGTGGGATCTTCCCGGACCAGGGCACGAACCCGTGTCCCCTGCACTGGAAGGCGGACTCTCAACCACTGCGCCACCAGGGAAGCCCTGGGCATTTTTTTTTTTTTTTTTTTTTTTTTTTTTTGCAGTACGCGGGCCTCTCACTGTTGGGGCCTCTCCCGTTGTGGAGCACAGGCTCCGGACGCGCAGGCCCAGCAGCCATGGCTCACGGGCCCAGCCGCTTCGCAGCATGTGGGATCTTCCCAGACCGGGGCATGAACCCGTGTCCCCTGCATCGGCAGGCGGGCTCTCAACCACTGCGCCACCAGGGAAGCCCCCTGGGCATATTTTTTAAACCCCTTCCAAATCCCTGTTTTTCCAGATTTCAAATGAACAATTTTGAGAAAGAGATATGTATGGCCAGTGTCTGGTTTATACTTGGCCTTAGATAAATTGTTTTCACTGTTATTAAGTAATTGTCCACAATCACACCAATTATTGGCAGAGCCAGGACTTGAACAAGCTTCACGTGTATTCTGCTACACCTCACCATCTCCCTAAGTACAGATGGTAAACATCAAAATCAGGAAAAGCTTGTAAGATATAGAGGAACAAGTTATTGTGACTCAGAGAAGTCGTATATTCCCTGGTCCTAAAATATGAGAACTGCAGAGTTAATCAGGAGGTAAAGAGCAGAGGAGAGAAAAGGCTAGAAGAGAGGAAGAAAAATAAGAAAATGTTGGGTCTCACCTCTAACTATCATTTGTCCCAATGTATTTGAAGAAACCCAATGGCTGAAGGTCAAGCTCCAGTTGAAATCTTAAGATTTGAGTCTCATGAAGGGAGTAGTTGTTTACCAGGATGGCATGTTTTCTTCACATTTAAAAATAGCAATGGAACAGCCATGAAACTAAGCCAGGTGGGATGGTTAAGAGTCATTAAGCAAACACTGTCTCAAGGTCTTTCTAGTGAGTGGATTCTTGCTCCAAGCTACTAAAAAAGTCATGCAGCATCACCTACTCTCATATTTTTCATTTATAAACCAAAGGGAAGAAGAGAGAAAGGTGAAGGTAATAAAAACAGCATTTATTAAAGGTGTTCTATGTCAGTCACTGTATATATCAGATATTATCTTATTTGATCTTCACAACAACTCATTATTCCCATTTTACAGATGAAAAACTGAGGCTCACAGAAGTTAAGAAACAACATGGTCACACATCTAGGAAGTAAATAGCAGAGCCACAATTTAAATGCAGATGTCTGATTCTAAAGTTCATGCTCAGTCCACAAAATTCTGATTCTATCATGAGCAAAGCATTGAACTTCTGAAGACTTGACTATCCCATTTTTTAATGCAGAAAAAGCAAAAGTAATCATGCAGAATTATCAGAGGCAGGGATATCCTTTAGCGACCAAAATATATAAAGTAATTTATAAATTTGATCACTGTGATGCTTATATGTTTGAAGAGTCATAATATGAGACTCAACATTTGATGTTTTTTCTATATAACTTATTTATAGCACAGGAAACCAACATGCTCTATAAATAGAGGATAATAAAATCTTATTTTAAAAGTTCATAAATTTAAATTTAATTAACTACTAAATATGCTTGTGTTTCCATCAATGATCAACTATTCAACTATTCAGTTAAAAACAATGCAAGTCTGATCCAATAACCAGAGTCAGACCTACAGCAAAACTCTCACATAGGAGAAGGAAGCTGGTGGTGTCCCAGTCTTTGCTCTCTGTGCCCTTTTATCCTTCTAACTGCTCACTGCACTTCTCTATCTCTTTTCCTTTGCCCACCAAAACCTGTTCTCAAGAGGCCTAGCATCAGGTATCTACAATTTAGGATAAATTTTAAACAGTGTGCTACTGGATATTTAAACTATTGATCTCTTTGCTGCAGGAGGTACAGGAGCAGAGGAGAGGAAACGATGGAGGAGGGAGAGGAAGCTGGGCTTTGTCCTTTATGCTGATCGTGGTATTATTGTTAAATCAACCACCAATAGCTGAGAAAGATAAAGAGCAAGAGAGAGAGGCATAAGCTTTTCTTTTCTGTCTATAGAAATACGACAGGCATTATTCAAGAATGTGGGCTGAAGACAACGTGATGAAATGGAAGAAACACTAGCCTTCAAGTCCTAAGACCTAGGATTTAGTTCTCACTCTGTCACTCTCTAGTTTCACACTTCAGGCAAATCACTCTTCCTTTTCAGAACTCCATTTCTTCAACTGAAGATCTAGAAGGCTGAAGTAACAATTTCTAAGGACATTCAGACTTTGATTTTCTATGATTCTAATATTTGAGCATCCTTGATATCACAGCATGTGGATTAATGACTATTATGTTTATAATTTATAAATAAGTAGGTTTATACAACAAGAAGAATATTTTCGTCCCCAAGCTCCAAAAACATACTTTCCTTTTTTGGTACATAGAATAAGTCCTTTTATGCTGAAATTAAATTATCATTGATTTTTCACCCAAACTCCATCCTATCAGTACATGTCATTTCCACCACAACCTGGGACACCTCCTTTTGCCCATAGATTCTCTTTCACCTTCTTCTCACAAGTGCCCTCCTCTCTTCACTGGGCAGTAAAATGAGAAGAATTGTTCCTCTTGCCAGTTGCTTGACATGAAACAAAGCATTGGGACACTGAATATGATAGGGCCTCACATCTCACAGGATTACTGGGGGACTAAATGAGCTCTTGTATGCAAAATTATGTGCAGATTGCAAAACCTACACAAGGGGAGTTAAGAAGTAATGATGGTGACACAAGGGAGAAGATATTCCATGAGACTTTATTATTTTTTTCAATAAATACCCCACTGTTATTTAATGTTGATATATATTTTATTAATCTTTTACACATCACAGAGGATTTTATACAATGTTCCTGATCCTTTGTGTCCTTTTATCCCTTTTTTTCCCATTATCTAAGATGAGAACATTACCTTTGTATAGAAATTGGGTGGTAGCCATGTGAATTTACTGCTTGAAATAAAAGCCACATTTGTTTTTTCGATTCTACCAGGCAAATATAGACATCTTAGACAAAAAGGCTCAGTTATTCTTTCAATCAGTCAGGCAGTGTATTAGGATGCCCTTATCATGGTCCCAAGTCTCATGGAGTTGTAGTCTGATGGGAGAGGAAAAACAAATAAACCAGCAGAGGTGGTAGGAGATGGCAGTGCAGTGTTATATCCCATTTCTTCTCTTCTGATAAGTACTTAACCTCTCTAGACTTCAGTTTCTCTTCTTCTATAAACTAGAAATAATAATAATATTACCTACCATATAACATTGTGACAATTAAATGAGATAACTCAAGTAAAGTGCTTATGAGTGTCTATCACATAGTAAGTACATGCTAACTGTGAAGAATCAATCTCAAATTTTCTTCCTCCTATTGCAGCAATTCGAGAATAATAAGGCAGCAGAATGGCACCAACAGTGCCCAGGCCTCCTGGCTGACCCACAGCATATGTTAAAACCACTTAGGAAGAAATAAGCATCTGCCAGGTACTGACCTAAGAAACCCAAATCTTCACCCTCTGCATGACACATTGTTGTTAACTTGAGTCCCTGACAGCTCTCAACCATAGCCACCCGAAATCTTTCTGAGCACTCATTTCTCTGGGTTCCTTCTTCTCTTGGTAGCACCCCAGACCCTTCTCTCCTTACACCTCATTCTCTTTCTTCCCCTACCCAGCAACTCCAGTTTTTTCACAGCTGTGAAAGTACAGGCTGCTGATGGAAGGGCAGAACTTGGCTTCTCTCCCAAAGCAAACAATTAGGGAAGCATTAACTTCCCTTAATGGGCAAAGCAACATTAAGCACATGGAAGCCCAGACCCGGGTCACTTTGCAGAGAGTCCAAGCTGTGCTGGGGCTGCCAATGTTTGTATGTGACCCCTAAATTGAAACTTAATTGGCCATTAATGGAATTCATCTAGTTAAAAACACTTGTAATTAAGCATGAAGAAGAAAAACAGCCTGAATTTTGGACTTGGAGAAAGCAGAAATACATTTGATATGGTCGGTAAACCCATTCTTAAGGGTATATTCAATGATTTCCTGTCTTCTATCATGCAACACTTAAACCACATAAAAAAGCTTACTATTGTGCCCTCCACTCCCTGATTTTACCATTACAATCCAGAAACTTCAAGACAATTAATTGACAATGGGAGCAGTAGTAGCTCTAGGGTATCCCCCAAGAGGTAAGACAAGAACAATACGGAACACCTTTGGAAATATTATGGAATTGCTACAACAGTTTGGAACAGAGCAATTAGCCCCACTCTGGATCGCCAAAGCTTAAGGGGTCCTATAAGATAAGAATGAAGCTTCCTAAACTTGTTTTTTCTGCATTTCAGGAATGCAAATAGAAATAGCATGTGGCCCTGCAAAAAGGAGGCGAAATTAAGGAAATAGCTTCTCAGAGAGGTCAAGTAACTTGCCTAGTGTCACAGAGAAGTACCTGGCAGAGTCAAGATTTTATTGTAATCCTACCTTACCTTTCTCATAGATAATTGGAAGGATGAAGTGAGATCAGGTATGTGAAAATCCTTGTAAACTATAAAGTGTATAATCAATAGATCCGATTTTACCTTCTTGGGATGAAACAATGGCATCCCAAATCCATACATCACAGTACAATTCCTAATGTGTATGTAAAGCACCTAGCCCAGTGCTTGGCAGTTATAGGGCAGTATAGGAGAGCAGTTAAGAGTACACGCTTTGGAGCCAGAATGCTGCAACAAGTTCCTGACTCCACCACTTACCAGCTGTGTGCCTTTGGGAAAGTGACCTCTCTATAGCTCAGCTGGCCCATCTGTAAAATGTGGAGAACAATAGTCCGTAGGATTGAATGAATGCATAAAATGTTCTTCAAACAGGGTCTGGCACATAATGAGTACTGCTAAGAGTTATGCCAAGATTCACAAGAAGCCCAGTCTTTCTCCCAGAGCTCCGTTCCTTGATATGCTCCCAAATCTCCCTGTGTGCTTCGTGGCATATATAACAAGATCATTCCTAGCTCCTCTCCCAGCTCAAGTATAGAACCAACATACTCATCCTTGGGGACTGTAAGAGGCTACAATAGCTGTCTCAGATGCCAAAACAAGCCATCTCTGCACTGCCATTGTTGCAAGTGCAACTGCCAAAATGTGGAGACACTATGCTACCCCTTGCTGGTAGGCTCTTTGGATCAGCACTGCCCACCCTCACCCACTCCACTCCACAAGTGGGATGGGTACCACACCATCCCAAGCATAGCCTGGCCTCACCTAACTATAGTACTATAGCATATGCTTAGACCTGCTTGAGGGTCTCAACAGACATCAGCCTGTCTCTCTCCTTGTCAGCCTATCACACAATGAGAGCCATCATAAGCTTCCCAGTATCTTAGGGTTCAAATCTTACATGGTTCCGGCTCACAGCTAGGAGGATGCCCAGCCTGGCTATTTCTGTCCCAGGATCAACCCCTGCCAGGGCTGTCTCCATGGGAATGTGATTGGTGTAGTCACACAGGACCCTAGGCTCATAAGGGTCCCACATTTGTGTCTTAATGGTCTGTGTTGACCATCTTGAAATTCCTAAGAATATTATCTTTGAATTTATGTTTTGTAAGTGAATTGTGACAGGACAGTGGAGCGTGAGCTGGGTTTGGGACTTTGGGCCACCTGATTATCCCCTCACTTCCCCATCTCACTGGGACAGATTCTCGGCCACCCTCTTCTCACCCCGGCCCTGTACTGCCACCATCCTGTGCCCAGGGTGATCAGGTCATATAGGCAAATGGAGGCCCCCATTCTGCAGTTGAGTTTTGCCCCCAGGAGGTCCTAGGCATGGATTAAAGGATAGTAGGGATGGTTGTCTGAGCTGGGGCAAGGCAGCAGCCATACATCCACACCTGAACTGGTAGCATCAAACAGCCTTTGAGGGATGACAGGGGGTGACCGGCAGGGGGCTGGGGATGGAGCTCTTGCCATGTCTCTGCACAGAGTTTGCAATCTCTTGACATCTGCCTGTCCACAAGCGTCTGGGGCAATGGGCCATGGAAAGGGGATAATGATTTCCCCAGCCCTGGCTACGGTCCACATTTTCATTTTGCACTGGGTCTGCAGATTATGTAGCAAGCCCCAAACCTTTCTCAGGATGACTGACCATGGTAATACCAATTTCCTATAGGGAAAACCCCATTCCATCACAGGAATATGTTCAGATTCCATGACCCCAACATGTCAAGGTCCTTAATTTTTATTTTTTTTAATTTTTTTTTTTAGCAACAACAGCAAAACATTTAATGGTGAATTTTTTGGTGATGTTCTCCCAGCTGCTGCAATGAATTCCATTTCTTAACTTTCCAAGGAGTCATAGTTTAAACAAACCACAGTCTTGAGCTCTCCTCTCATGCAGCTCTGTCAAGGTCCTTAAATTTTATCTGTGATTACTGTATAACAGATACTGTGCACATATGAAACCATGATTACAACACAGGGTTTTATATATTACTAAATTCCAAAAAGTGGCCCTTCAGGATCCCATTGCTTCAAGGCTCCATTATGACAATAATAATGGTAAGTAGACCAGAGAAACACAGATGGTCTAGTTTTGTTGTACAATTGGAAACCATGAGAGAAAACATTGTTCAGGAAGGGTTTTTTGTTGTTGTTGTTGTTTTTTAATTTATTTATTTATTTATTTTTGGATGTGTTGGGTCTTCGTTCCTGCATGCAGGCTTTCTCTAGTCATGGCGAGCGGGGGCTACTTTTCATCGCGGTGTGCAGGCTTCTCATTGTGGTGGCTTCTCTTGCTGAGGAGTACAGTCTCTAGGTGAACGGGCTTCAGTAGTTGTGGCTTGTGGGCTCTAGAGCACAGGCTCAGTAGTTGTGGCGCACGGGCTTAGTTGCTCCTCAGCATGTGGGGTCTTCTCGGACCGGGGCTCGAACCTGTGTCCCTTCATTAGTAGGCTGATTCTTAACCACTGCATCACCAGGCAAGCCCGTTCAGGAAGGTTTTGATGAAAGAGAAGGCTAAGAATACCAGAGTAAGACATATTAAGTCAATAAGCCACATAAAGCCTTAGAAACATTTTGAGCAGGGGAATAGTTTTCTAAACAGAAAAAGAATTTAATAAAAGAATTTAATCAAAGTGAGCTTTGGGAGGTAATTTCTTTGGCCATACTATCTAGGAGGTGGTCTGTAAAGCCATGGAAGCATCACCTCCTATTCTAAAAAATAAACTTAAGACAATATCTCGTCTCCTTTGATTCCCCGGGGTTCTCTCCTATGTGTTTAGGCTCTTGTCATGCTTATTTACACAGGACATCTCCACTTAAAAATGTTTGTGGGGCTTCCCTGGTGGCGCAGTAGTTGAGAGTCTGCCTGCCGATGCAGGGGACATGGGTTCGTGCCCCGGTCCGGGAGGATCCCACATGCCGCGGAGCGTCTGGGCCCATGAGCCATGGCCGCTGAGCTTGCGTGTCCGGAGCCTGTGCTCCGCAACAAGAGAGGCCACAACAGTGAGAGGCCCACGTACCGCAAAAAAAAAAAAAATGTTTGTGAATAAAGGCAGCTCTCCCTGTAGGATGGGACCGATGGAGAGGAATCTTGTGTTTTTCTAAAAGAATTGTAACTCAAACAAAACTATCTCATTTCTCTTGTTCCCGTTCATGCCAAGAAGTAAATACTATTACTGATTATTCAGAGGCAAACAATTCCTCATCATGCTTTGAATGGTCTTTAATGTCACTATGTCAATGTTTACATGTTATTCCTTTTACATAATTGTACTGAAGGTTTTTGATGAGGTAAAGAGGAAATGTGCACAGTCTACTTTTTCTGTAGCTTTTGACCACTTCTATTTCCCACAGACCAGCCGTGTGACTCAGGCAGAAAGTATTGGTTGAAGGAATGGAAACACTGCTAGTTGCTGGGAGGAACAGAAGGGACATTGGTTAAAATAGAACTAAATAATTACTCTTCCCTTTAGACAGTGGTCCCCACTGCAAAAAGAAAATTCCCAAATTCCACCTATGAAGAAGTTAACATCCCAATAGTCCAAAAGAGGTTGTAGTTATACATTTTACCTGTGGGTGGGACTGTGTACCTGCACAACAGTAGAAAATGTATCTTGTTCATCTCAGTCTCCAGCATTTAGCACAGTGCTGAAATATATTAGGTGCAGAATAAATGCTTGTGGAAGGAAAGGACAAATACACCAGCCATTACAACAAAGTAAATAACATGATGGGTTTTTGTCTCCAAATAAAGATCTCCTCCATTAGTTTTAAGGAATTTTTCTGAAATTTGTTTTTAATCACAGAGATAAACATGGTACTAATTGGAGGCTGTGAGCCTCTTGAGGTCAAGCACCAAACATTTGTAATTTCACTGCTGAGTGTAACGTGGATGCGTAGAAGTCAGCAGTCAATGATTACTTGTGAAATGAAAATGTGTCACTTCCTCTGACTGCACTGAGTCAGGTCAAGTCACCAGCCCCTCTTTAGCATAACTGGACCTCCTTGTTTGTCCATGATTTTGATTTTGGAAGCAGGACGAGAACCAAATCCCAGAGCCTTCATTAACCTCAGAGTAAAATCTGTACTAGTGAGCCCCTTTTGCCTACTTTGTCAAGAATTCCATAACTCTTTGCATATTGGTGCACCTTGTAGACCCCTACCTTCTTCCTAGCTGGATGAGAGCAAGAGGTGCTGACAAACCAGACAGGATTAACCTGCCTGGAGCAGTGGCCAGAGAGCTCAACCATCTCCCTCAACCACTTACTTTCCCACTCACTGTTTCCTTTGGGGTCTGAAAGATAAGATCTGAGAAGGTTAAACACCATAATGATGTGCTCCATAAAGCATGAAGGAAGCCCGGCAACACCTCAACTCTGCAAATTCCTAATCAGTAGAGACTAAATTCATCAAAACGGTTAACTTGCCCAAGCTGCTGATCAGTTTCAGAAACTCTCCTGACTTGGACATGTGGAGGGCAATTGCCCAGTAGACTTAGCTCTGGCCTGTTGGAGAAAGGACACACATTTTTGGATTATTTCTCTCTCCAACAGGCCATGATTAGAAGGTGGATACCATCAATTCCATCTAGTCTATTTACAAGAAATATCAAAATAGAAACAAGAAGGAGCAGGTCCAGTTGAACTGGAATCCTTCCCCTACCTGCTCAGGCACCAGAATGTAATTGTTGTCAATAGACTTCCATCAGACCCTGATGCATGTCCCCCTCCAACCACAAACACTGAGAGAGGAAAACAAATCCCACCAAGGGACAACCCAGCCGTAAACCCTCTGAAGAAAGAGCTCTGTCAAGATTCCTGAAAACACAGCAAGACATTTAGATTTAGAAAATAGGAGCATTTTCCTCAGCACAAATGCATCATTGTTATCTACAGGGCAATAAACTGGATGTTAGAAACAGCAGTCTGTGATACCATTGCTTGACAGATCTCTCATGTCTGGGGGAAAATACACATGAGATAGGAAGGCTCAATTCTGAGTTTTGGAAGGTTTTTTTTTTTTTTTTTTTTTCCTTTAAGGGTCATGTATATTTGTTACTGCCTTACAGAGAGAAAAATAGGTAAGAGGTATGACTAATCATTTTTTTGCAGAAAGATTCAGCATAGAAAGGGTGTAAGGATGATATCAATTCAAGACAGGGCTCATTCATCAACTTCTGATAACAACAAGGTTATAAATAATAAAGGCCATTGCTTTTGATGTAGAGTGGCCCAATGGTCCTCAAAATGTGGTCCCCAGATCAGCATCAATATCATCTGGAAACTTGTCAGAAATGTACATTTCTAGGCCTCACCCCAAGCCTACTGAATTAAAAATTCTGAGAGTGAGACCCAGCAATCTGTGTTTTAACAAGACCTCTAGGTGATTATGATGCATGCTAAAGTATTAATAATAATAGTAATATGGATGCCCGCCTCCCACCCCCAGGGATATTCTGATTTAATTGGTATGGGATGTGACTGGGATGTCTATAAGCTCTCCAGGTGACTCTAATGTGCAGCGAAGTTTGGGAACCACTGGGACAAGACTAAAGAATTGATCCCCATGTAGGTCTCTCATCATTTCTTGTACCTGGCATTTGCAGCCACTTCAGTTTTGAAGAGTAAACTTTCAAGGAGTCACTCGCCTTTCAAAAGTTCATACAAACATATAGGTGGAAGGGCTGCCACCAGATAAGAGCAGCGTGCTGTGACCAGGTGTTAAATGATATATTCTCATTAACTGAGTCCATGGGGAAACCTGTGCTCAAGCACAAAAGATATTTTACCACAAATTGGCTACTCCTTTTTAAAAAATAAAAATATATTTAACGAACAATGTAAATATCAACAAATATTTTAAACATGATATTATTAAAGCGACATTTTAACATTTTTAAAGTGATATTTTGGAGCAAAGTTTAAAAGTCTTTGGTATGATTCAGTGACTTTCTCATATTTAACTCTTCTTCCATTGACTTATCCTATTTCATTGTTTTAGAACCAAAAACTTTCTCATTTAACTTCAACTTGCAGGTAGCTCAGACTGAAAATGATTCTTGGTTGCTTATTTCTAAGCATACCTCAAAACTCTGTCAGAGGCAATCAAGTCCATGGTTTATATTCCTCAAGAAAGGGATATACTATAATGGAAAAGAATCTGAAAAAGAATATATATAACTGAATCACTTTGCTGTACACTTGAAAATGACACAACATTGTAAATTAATTATACTTAAATTTAAAGAAATAAAGGGATATACTACTTTGCCTTGGGTAGCAGCAAGATGGAACATTCTAAGAGATGCTGGGCCTGGGAGTGAGGAGATCCCAGAGGAGTATCACAGGTGTAAGTATCTGTGCAACAAAAGGTCATGGGATGAGTGTGGAGGCCAAATGCCTGGTCTGGAAATGAAAGGCAGAAAGGAAACACCAGAGAAAGTAAAACAACAGTACCAATCAGGGGTACAGACCAGGAGTCTAGACTATATGCAACATTATAGAAAATCCAACAATGATGAGATCATAGACATTGGCAGACCCAATAACAGGAGTCAAGAACTTAGAAATGGGTCAAATCCAATACTGTATGATAATAAGACATAGGTGTTTTCAGTAAAAAAAAAAAAAGGTCCATGATTCAGATTCTGTTTGAAACCAGACCTTGGCTCACACCAGGACAAGGAGACCACAGAGAACCAAGTAACAGGAACGAGGCTGTGACCAGTGTAGGGTGTACTGCACATAACAGATATTCAATATGGGTTTGTTGAATGAACAGACATTTAAAATTATTTCTGGTTTTAATTGTGTATTTTTTTCTACCAGTGACCACTGTGTGTCTGCTACAGCAGGCCGTCATGCCCTTTGAGAAATGAATCTATCATAGCAGCTGGAGGGTAGAATGTAAGTTTAGGTGTGCTTTGGGTAAAAAACACTACACCGTGAGCTGGAAAATGTGGATTTGGTTCCTAGCTCTGCTTCTAACTACCTTTGTAACTTTGGGTAAGTTCTATTATTACCTCTGCCTCTTAGGTCCTCACCTTGAAAATGAGGTAAGCAAGACAGAAATACTAGATGATCTCTAAAGTATGCTCAACTCTAAAAATCATTGGCTCCCCACAACAGGTATGTTCCTGAAAATCCGTATCAAAAATTGATTTGTCATGTCATTATATGGGCACCTGCCTATCACTAGCTTCCTGTGGTTGGTGATTTCCCAGACATTTTCAAGACCTCTGCAGTCAATGGGAAGTAAATCTGATCTTTTAGGTTGTCGGTGGGACCAAAGCACAACCCTATGGGTACACTGAGGTCAGACTTAGGGCGCATTTGTTGGCTAAGTTTAACTGCAAGTTTTGCAAGTTTTCCCTAAGGAAAGCCCCTGTATTCTACCATCACAGATAGGGAAGCAGAAATCAGAGGCTGTGGAGTCAAAGGTTTCATTTTAGCTTTGTTCTTTGCGCAGTGCAGCCAGCGGTGGGAGTCGGGGGAGTAGGGTTGTGGAGAAAAGCATCCCAGACACATGGAGAGTGTGACATAAACACTCTCTTAAATCCTGCTCTTTTTCAAATTCCCCAGAGGACCAAGCCTGCACCCCAGACAGCTACGTGCTTCACTGCATCCTCAGCCAGATGCAAGTTGCCCCAAGGGGCAGCCATCTGGACTCTGAAAGCCCATTATAGCCATACCAGGCAGCTGAATCT
The DNA here is from genome assembly GCF_949752795.1 of Hyperoodon ampullatus. NCBI lineage: Eukaryota > Metazoa > Chordata > Mammalia > Artiodactyla > Ziphiidae > Hyperoodon > Hyperoodon ampullatus. The sequence continues at coordinate 120,607,289 of NC_136915.1, read as the reverse complement.
AGTTACAGACGACAGCCTTTCCCAGTCTGGCTGTCTCAGGCTTGAAATCACACACTTAGGAAACATCCGCTTGGGACGCAAGGCGCCCCTCCCTTGGGGACAAAGGGAGGAGAAGAATGTGGGAACACAGGCACACAGGCTGCTGGCAGAGGCAGGTTCTGGGCAAGGTTCAGAGGCTCCTTCTTTTCATCCTGCCTCTGCTCTGTTATCTTCCCTGCCTTGCTTTAAGAAGCACGTACACACACACACACACACACACATCCCTGGACTCGTTCTTTCAGGGGTATTGTTAGAAATGTGGTTTGGTTTAAAGCAGGAACAGATGAGAGATACCAAAACATCCAAGAGCAAAAAGCTGTCTGCACTGGTAATAATCACAGCTCCAGATTGCCCAAGGCTTAGATGAGAGGAGGCTGGTCTGAAGATCTCAGGCTGGGGTCATGGAGAAAACACTGTTCATACCCTCACAGCCCTTTTTCTGTGACCCTGTAGAAGGCCGTACATGGCAGCAAAAAGGGTGAGGGCCACTCGGGATGGGATGCACAGGAGCAAATTCCATCCTCCTGTGCTCCGGAGGGTACAATGCCCAAATGCACATCCCTTCCCCAGGATGGGTCAGGGTTCCGCCCTCAACTCAAGGCAGCCTTGCATCCAAAATTGAAGATTAGGATAACAAATGTCCTGAGAAGTCCTGAATGTCACCCCATTCCTCGCATGACTGGTTATGCCCCACCACACCTACCTGGGCTTTTGTGAAGACCCCACATGTTTTCTTGCTTCCTTGGTGAGCACAGCCTGTCCCCTCCTTCCTGGAATGCCCTCCTGCTCTACCCTACCTTTGAAGCCCTGCCTGAAGCAGTAGAGTGGTCCAGAACACAACCTCTGAGCACCAGAACTCCTGGGTCCAAATCCCAGCTTTGCCACCCTTAGCCAGATGCTTCATAACTTCTCTTCCCTCACCTTCTTTTCCTGTAATGTAAGGATGATGATGATATAGTGGTTATTTCACACAGCTGTTACAAGAATTAAATAAGTTAATATCTGTAAAGGATTGAAAACAGTGCCTAGTTGATATTAAATGCAGAAGACCCCCCTGATTCTTCTCTCGTCTTCTCTCACCATTCTTCCCAACAATTCCTGATTAAAGTGATTACGTTGTTTTCAATTATTAGTTTAGATACCTGTCTCCTGCCTTGGTCTTTGAGTTTCTCATGGAAAGAAATTGTGACTTATTCATTTTCACATCTCCAGTACAAAATGTTTGTCATAAAAAGGTATTTGAGGGCTTCCCTGGTGGTGCAGTGGTTGGGGGCCCACCTGCCGATGCAGGGGACACGGGTTTGTGCCCCAGTCTGGGAAGATTCCACATGCCGCGGAGTGGCTGGGCCCGTGAGCCATGGCCACTAAGCCTGCATGTCCGGAGCCTGTGCTCCGCAGCGGGAGAGGCCACAGCAGTGAGAGGCCCATGTACCGCAAAAAAAAAAAAAAAAAAAAAGGTATTTGAAAAAAATATGTATTGAATAAGTTGGATGAGAAACTAATAATAATACCTTTCATCTAATGGGTGATAACTATGGGCTAGGCATGTTGCTAAGAAATTTATTCATATTCATAAGCAGTTTCTTTAAATTTCATCTATGTTCTCTTCATAGCTCACAAGTTTGGCTTCCAGAGGCATAAAGGAAAATTGTTATTATAAACTAAAATTCAAGGACTTAAAGCAAAGAAAAACAACCAACTGGAGAAGAGGAAATAAAGGCAAATATTGGTCCTCTATAGAGAGAGATGTACAAGATTATCATCTTGGAGTCTATTAGCACAAAGAAAGGTGATCCTGTGTGGCCAACTAAGCCTTTAGGAAGGAAAACTTAAATCCAGAAAAAAGAAGTAAACAACTCAGAGGTGCATCTAAAAGGAGTGGGAATTTCTTCAAAATAATGGAAAAATAAGTAATAAGGGGATCAGCACAAAACAAACCAAAGTGGGTGTATGGGCTGCTCTCTATATTATATAGATATGGATACATAGATAAATAGATAAAGATATAGAGAGATATAGATATATATACATATATTTCTCTGTGTGTGTGTATATGTACACATAAATGTACACATATATGTATATGTGTATATGCATGTATATGTATATATATGTGTGTGTACATATATACATACACATACATATATATATATATATATATATACATATACATATATATGTAGCAAAAAAATGAAAGAAGCTCAATCTGAATCCAATATGGCCTGGGACTGTGAGGACAGATATCAAAAAAGCAAAATCCTGGAGCAAGCCAAGGCAGAGGGAAAACACTAACGAGAACAAAGGAGGCTCTTTTTCTCCGGGCTGGGAGGTGGTGGTGGGGGGAAGAGGTGATTGTCTAGTGTTTGGATAAACAGGAGAGAGATTACCACAGTTTAAGATGGGGTGTCATCTCGACAGATGACTGAGATCTTGTTTGCTTTCTTCCTCTCCATTGAGGATAATAAGCATCGGTGAATTAGGAAGTGGGAAACAAACATTATCAAGAAGGAACTGGTGACCACAATAAGTGAAATGATAGTAAGAAATTCCTTAACAAGTTAAAAGAACAATTTAAACCTCTTGCCCAGGCAAATTTTATAATGGCAATCATCACAAGTTACATTTGTTTGGCATTTTGTGATTTTTAAAAAGTCCTTTCACTCTATTATTTTACATATTTAACTTCAAAATGGCTTTGCTAGTTCAGAATGAGCCTTTGGGCAGGACCCTGAAGAAATCATTTTTTAAGTTGATACAGAAAATTCGTCTTTATTTCACTTTAACATCAAAGAAGAGAGAATTAAATCATGCAGCTTAGTGTTATCCTTTAAAAAATATTTTTAAATGTGTTCTAACTCCTCTCATGAAAAATTGGTTTCAACATAAGTCACATTAAAAAATGAAAACTAAACTAAACAGGATTTGGGGGACTCTAGAACAAGCAAATGTTAAATGTAAAACAAAGATGCAGGGAAAAAGAGAGGGTCCACTTGTTGGGCCAAACAGGGGCTCGTTCTGAGTTCTCACTCACTCACTGGAGCTCTTGCTCAAGGGCCAGGCATTCCCATTCCACCCAGTCCCAGTTCAGTAGGCCTTAGTGCAGAGTGAGTGGTTTAGGAGCGCCACCCTGTGTTAGATTCAGAAACTACAAGTTTTCACTGGAATAGATTTAACTAGATGCATCCAACCGAAATTCCAACCATAACCTAATTTCAGGCCTATGGTTATTTCTGTAGCCCATGCAACTTAATGTCAACACAGATTTAATAGTTCTGTAGGGCTTCCCTGGTGGCGCAGTGGTTGAGAGTCCACCTGCCGATGCAGGGGACACGGGTTCGTGCCCCGGTCTGGGAAGATCCCACATGCCACGGAGCGGCTGGGCCTGTGACCCATGGCCGCTGGGCCTGCGCGTCCGGAGCCTGTGCTCCGCAACGGGAGAGGCCACAACAGTGAGAGGCCCGCATACCGCAAAAAAAATAAAAAAAAATAAAAAAATAATAGTTCTGTACTGTATGGTTTTTAAAACTGTCTGAAAGCAAAATAAAGTCATGGAACTGGACATCACCATCATCAAGTAATAGTAAGTACTCCCTTGATCCCACAAGTGGCCTAAAGATTCAAGTGTTTCAAAGTGGAAGACCTTTCATTCACTGACAATTCAATGTCCTTAATCTTTGTCTTTGAACCCTCCCTATCTCCATCTTTATGCCCTATACCTCAAAGAATAAGAAACCTCACTGGCAAACACTTTTTATGTCTTGAAAGCTCTGCCCCCTCAGACATCAATTGAATATCCAAGACATTCTTTTTGGTACAATTTTTTTTTCTTTTTTTTTTTTTGCGGTACGTGGGCCTCTCACTTTTGCAGCCTCTCCCGTTGCAGAGCACAGGCTCCGGACGTGGCGGCTCAGTGGCCATGGCTCACGGGCCAGCCGCTCCACGGCATGTGGGATCTTCCCGGACCGGGGCATGAACCCATGTCCCCTGCATCGGCAGGTGGACTCTCAACCACTGCGCCACCAGGGAAGCCCTTGGTACAAATTTTGATGAATTTAGAATCATGAAGGGATGAGCTTTAGTCCTAGGGATGGAGAAAGGAGGTAGAAGATGGCTTAGGGAGTGTTGTTGTTGAAATGGGGAGCATGGTGAAATGGGGTGGAGAACAGAGAGAGAAGCAGATGCTTCAACTTCAAGGCACCTGTCCACCATATTTCCCTCCTAATTCCCCTAAAATGTTAACACGATATGCTGCCTCATAAATTCATTTTCTTCCAATGACCATATAGACTAACCTGTATATTCCTTGTAAAAAAAAAAAAAAAAAATGTCTTTAACTTTACTTGCAAAATAATAACCCTGACCTTATTGTGTTAAAAGTAAATTTAATTTCTTCTTTCCTGGGTTTTAATTACAAATGGTCCCCACATTAACTGAGATGCTCCTGCTGATTCCAGAACATATGGTACTTAGGTTCAAGTTATTTCTTTCTGGTCATAATTTTCTTAAACATGTGACTTCTTTTATTTCATGTTCCTTGTTTATAGAATATTTTAAAGTGGTAAGCAAACTTAATTTTGGAGTCTCTTCATCTTTCTACTTCTTCTTGCTACTTCTCCCTACTTGATTTTCACTTCCTTAAGGAAAGACTTATTTTTATCTTTCTCAATGTCTCTCCTGATGGCACAGTGTAATGCTCAATGTGTGTATGTCAAATTAACCTAGAAAGAATAACAGTTGATGTAGAGGACAATTCTTGACCATAGTGGTGACAGAATTCCAAAATAAATGACCAAAGGCAGGAGCAGAACCCCTGACTATGAGACTCCTTAAGAAGTAAGCAGACATGAAGGCAATAAGTGAAGAATCTTAAGAAAGGACTCTAGCTTCTCAAAAGACAACCTTTTGATAAACAATCCAGTGTTTGCAGCCTTTGAACTGCTGTTTATGTGCAAAGATGGAGGAAATGAAGACGGGATGGGCTTAAAGGAGAGACATGGCAGGGAAGAGCCTGAAACAGAAATGTCCATTTTCTACAAGTTGGGGGACACTGATAGGCACTCTGCTCTGGTTGCTTCCACTTCCCTTTGGGAGCTTCCAAAATCGGCTGTTTGCATCTCCAAAGCCATTCCCAGGCTTCTTTTCTTAATGGAGGGAATGCTGGATGGAGCTTTGAAGACAAGGAAATCTTTGATTTGTCAGTTTCAGGAACTGGATTAGATGGGGTCATTAAAAGAAGAGGCTGATATCAGCTTTTCTGCACAGAGTAGTTGAGTTCAAAGTTGAACTTGCCTCCCTTGAAGCAAGATGTTTGTGGAAGCCTGTGGTTCTTGATGGAAAGTGGGCATGACCCTTCTCTCTGATGCTATTACATCCCAGTCTTGGGAGATCTCTTCTAGAAGGTGCACAGGCGCTGCTAATTGGTAATCTGTCTACTTCCTTTCTGTCCAGCAGGTGGTGTGATAAGATTCGAGATGGTTTGGAAAATCTTCAAGACCCCAATTCCTCTAAAGATTTGTTTTGGAAGAGGAAGCCTCTGAAACCCAGCTCCCAAATATAAGAAGAGAATTTGTGAAAAATATAGGGCATGGAATGGGCATGTATTGGTTAAGTAAAATACAGGCTGAGACAGAAGGGGTGGGGAAGTTTCTGGTGGCCTGGATAGAGATGTCTTTCGTTAGAAACATTTTCTCCTTAAAAACAAGACAGAAGCCTTTCAAAATGTTAATAGGTTGATGAAGTCACAGATTTTTTCCCCTATTTTCCCTATATTTTTCTGTATTTTTCAAATTTTCTGCACTAAGCAGATCTCTTCATACTTGCCAAATATTAAACATTGCTATAAAAGTCTTTTATATCAATAATTATTCAATACCTTTCTAAGTTTTACTGATTCCTACTGAAGCCAAATGGGGCCTCTATACCCTGACACTGAATTAAATCTCGGAGACAAAGTTTTGGGTTAAGTAGAAAAGAATAGCTTTATTTCTTTGTCAGGCAGGGGGGGCCACAGTGAGCTAATGCCCTCAAAACTGTGTGTCCCAACCTGGAGGGGGGAGTGAGAAGCTTTATAGTAATGGTTCAAAGTTGATCACCAAAAATGGTGTTCAGCTTGTGGACATTCTTCTGATTGGTTGGTGGTGAGGTAAGTGGGAGTCAGCATTATCAATCTTCTGGTTCCAATCGGTCCAGGGTCATGTGCTTGTGGGCAGCATACTATATGTAACTGTTAATTTCTCCCACCTGGAGGGGGTTTCAGTACTTGCAAAACAGCTCAAAGATATTGCTGTGTGTATACCCTGATGGGAAACCAGGACCTTGCCGCAAGGCTGTGCTATTGTTTCTCTTGACTGTTTGTTTCTCCCTGGTCTGGTATCCCCTCTCTTCCCTAACTAACAACGGCTTGAATCTGCCTGTTGGAACTCAGGGAAGGTCATGGAGGCTGAATGAAGCCTATTTCCTGTAATCTAAGAAATGCGGGACACAGAAAGGCTTTTGTGCCCAGGAGCTCCACAGGGCCCTGCTTGGTATCCCTAATTTCTACCTTTGTACATAGCTGGTGACAAAATTTAACTTTTCTTTGATGATTGGGCATGTTGGAAATTATTATGTACATTGCTGTAACTGGAATTTTTCATGTTGCAAATATAATTGTAAGAGATATGGAACGTGAACCCTTCTATCACCCACACCATAGAGTTATGTTTCCCTATCAAACTTCTAAATTCTTTCAGGTTAAAACATTTGTCTATTTCTCAAACAAAGGCATATTATAGAAAGGTTTTAAACAATGAGGTGGCATGAATATCAGCCTGGTAGTGTGAGGAGAGACCAAAGTAGAGGAATTAGGAGTCTATTATCATGGTTCAGGAATAAGGAGTCAAAAGGATGATGACAGTGAGTAATAAGGGAGAAATAGGGGCAGGAGATACTCTCACGGAGGAGTTAGGAGGATTTAGTAATGGATATTCAGTTTACAGGAAAAGAGGAATCAGTGATGTGACAAGTCCAAGGACATGGAAAAATTAGAATATTGGCCTCAGAAATAAGTAAATCAAATGGTGACCATGGTCCAGTAAGACACATATGTTACTGGAAATTTTCCAATAGACTAATAGGATATGTTTGGCCATTAAAATAGTATAACTCCCAATAGAGAATATAATAAACTTTAAGATAAGAACAATGTGTTATGTAAAAAATATACAAATTATGTATTTGTAAAAACTGGAAATGAAAATTGGGTAACACTGACCCAAAAGAAAGGGCTCCATAGGGCTTTTTAAAAAGTTCCTCTCGGGCTCCCCTGGTTCAGAGTCCGCCTGCTGATGCAGGGGACACGGGTTCATGCCCCGGTCCGGGAAGATCCCACATGCCGTGGAGTGGCTGGGCCCGTGAGCCATGGCCGCTGAGCCTGCGCGTCCGGAGCCTGTGCTCCGCAACGGGAGAGACCACAACAGTGAGAGGCCCGCGTACCGCAAAAAAAAAAAAAAAAGTTCCCCTCATGGGTTGAATCATGGTCCCTGAAACAATGTGTTAAGTCCTAACAACCCCTGGTACTTATGAATGTGACCGTATTTAGAAAAAGAGTCTTTAGTGATGTAATCAATTTAAGATCAGCTCATACTGAATTAGGGGGTCCTAATTCAATATGACGGTGTCCTTATAAGACAAGAAGAGACACAAAAACAGACGCGGAGGGAAGATGGCCATGAGAAGATGGGGGCAGGGATTAGAATTATGCTACCACAAGCCAAGGAATGTTTGGAGCTACCAGAGGCAAGGAAGATTCCTCCTCTAGAGGCTTAGGAGAGAGCTGGCTTTGTCAACACCTTGAATTTAAACTCCTACCTTCCAGAACCACTAGAGGATAAATTTCTGTTGTTTTAAACCACACAATTTGTGATACTTTGTTGTGGTAGCCTTAGAACACGAATATGGTAGCCGTCTTCAGCATTCAGATCAGGAGAGGAGAGGTAGATGTTTAGTTTTGTAGGTGGGGTAGATATTACACGACTATGTCACTATGGAAATCCACTTACTGTGTAAAGTTACCCATTAAACAGATGAAGAGATTAGGAGTGTGTGGGTTCAATAACTCTGTGTACTTTTTCCTTGACAAAGGTGGCCACTGCTGTGATCTGATCACTGTATGATGAACACTGAACCTCATTACCAGAAATAAAGAGGTTGTCCAGCCTGCTTTCCTGGCATATCCCACCCGCACTAGAGAAACACATCCTCTGGGCACCTCACTACACCCCTTCCTCTCAGGCAAAGGCTGCTAGTTTTCAGAAAACTGACAAGCTCACAAAATGTTTATTTCAATATAAAATGGAAAGACAAAAGACAAGAAGCTCAGCTATAAATCTGAAAGGAGCCAGCTGAGGGAGCATGTAAGGAGGAAATGAGTCAACTTAAACTAAGATGGTATAACATTTACAAGCATGGGTATACCCTGTAGGCTATGAATTTCCCAGCTCAAAATATTAATAAGACAATTGGAATTATTTTATTTTATTATTCATCTTTTCAGTTTGATAAGAGAAGAACCAAAGCGCTCTTGGTTATTAATTTAATAGGAAAATTAAAAGTTTGAGTTGTGTAAGCTTTCAGGGGAGATTAACTTGCTGACTTTTTTTTTTCTAATTTATCATTCTCAGCAAACATCTGTTGAAACCTTATCATGAGCCATGCACTATGCTACAAGCTGAAGATACCAAGAAGAATTTTTATTTTTGATCCTTTCTTTCAAGGATTTTGCACACCAGTGGAAGAAATAGACAAATAAAGAGTACTTCGGTTTTTAAAAAGTGCAGTGTTAAGAATGGTTATTGTTGGAAGACATAATAATAATGATATTAGTAATAATAATGATATTAGTAATAATAATTTCGAGTGTACTATATTTTACATGTATTAAGGGAGCAGCGAGAAAAGTGTGCCTAATTCCCTCTGGAGAGATAAGGATGCCTGCCTGCCTGCCTGCCCTCTATTCCTCCAAGGGGAATAAAAGGCCAAGGTGGGCTGAATGGGCCAGGGAGAGAAAGAAAAGTCTGTGCCAAGACCTCGTGCCTTGAGAATTCATGCTGTATTTGGAGAAATGCAAAGAGCGCAAGGGAGATGTGGGAGAGTGTGGGAGATGACGTGGGGGGCATATCTTGTAAACCTTTGTGTGAGTATCATTCTCTGTGCCGCCTCTTTTCAAACGGTGTCCATAAATAGAAGGAGAGGGAGTTTTGATTTCTCTGTAAGAATGTACGCATGCATGTGCATGTGCTTGGTTTCAAATACAACCTAAAAAAATTCATGTTAACATATTCTAATACCTGGATGACCACCTTGTAAGTACTGCCACATAACTTTAGAGTTTGCTTTTGCATTTATAACGTTTGTACTGATTAGTGCTTATTTGATGGTAGCCTGTCACATATTAAAGAGCATTCAATAACTCAGAGCTGCCTGTCCCTGTGTAGGAGTATCTGTGGCAGAGATTACTGGCTGTCTCCTAATATATGTTTCTCCTTCTTTCAAAGTAATGAAACACCGAAGACTTAAATGAGCGCATAGATGTCCAGGAAAAAAAAATACCACATTGCCCAGTTTCCCTTGAAGCTAGCTGTGGCCTTGTGAATAAGTTCAAGTCAATGAATTATAAGCAGAGTCTTGTGGCAGCTTCTGGAAACCTTCCTTAAGAGCAAGGTGATTTCCTATATATGTCCATGAAGCTGAATTTGCCATTGTGTTTTTCAAATATCCCATGTCCTTACTGATTCTTAACTGATTTTCTTAATTACTGATATAGGCAAATTAACATTTTCCACTGTGATTCTGGATGTATTTTTTTATAGTTATTTCAATTTCCACGTTATATATTTCAAGTTCATGATTTGATCATCCCAGTAACTAATTGAGAAATTTCACATGATTTCACTGTTTCCATTTGCATTTATATTTATAACCATTTTGGTGTCAAGTCGCACTCCTTTTTTAAAAAATTCAATCTGACAATTCTAAACTTTTAACTAGAGAATTTAGTCATTTGTATACATAATTACTGATGTGTTTGGACTTCCATCTTATTTTGTACTTTATGATTTCTCCAACTTTCTCACTCTCTTTTCAGATTCATTATTTTTTTGCCATTTCAATTCTTATCCTCTGCTAGTTTGTAAATCCTACCCTCTTATTTAATCCTTTTAGTAGTTACCCCAGAAATGATAATATGAATCTTAATTTATGGAAGTATAATGTTAATTAATGTATTTACCCTTCTCTTGGGCAATAAAAGAAACTTAGAACACTTACCTGTTCTATTCCTTTGAAGACTGTGCTTTATTACTGTGCATGAAACATTTTATTTTCCAGATCCCAGTTTTATACAGCCAGCATTCATTTAGATGTACCCATTTATTTGCTACTTTCTTTGCTCTTTGTTCCTTCTTGCACCTCAGTACTACATCTAAGAACCTTTCTTTCTGCCTTAAGTACACCCTTTCGAATTTTATTTAGTGGAGAACAAACTCTACTTTTTGTTTATTTGTCTGAAAATGTCTTTGTTTACCTGTGTGTAGAATTTGAGGTTGACACATTTTCTTTCAGGATATTGAAGATATTCCACTGTTTTCTGGTTTTTATTATTTCTGCTTAAAAGTCAGCTAAAAGTGTAATTGTCACACTTTTGAATATAAGTTTTCCCTTCAATCTGACTGCCTCCAAACATTTTTTTAACTTCTTATTATAGAGAATTTAAAGCATGTTCAAAGTTAGAAAGCATCATCTAATAAACCCTCTTGTGTTCATATCCCAGCTTCAACAATTATCAACATTTTGCCACTTTTGTGTCATCCATTCCCATATACGCAGACTCTTATACATCTATTTTAGTATTTTATTTTATTTTTCGCAGGAGTATTTTAGAGTTGATACAAAAATACTATATTACGTCTATTCATCTGTAAACACCTTGGTATGTATCTCTCTCTCTAACTGATAAGGACTTAATATTAACATAAGCACTAAGCCACCAACACAACCAGTGAATCTTTTTTTGGAAAGATTTTTTTTTTTTTGATGTGGACCATTTTTAAAGTCTTTATTGAATTTACTACAATATTGCTTCTGTTTTCTTATGTTTTTTGGGGTTTTGGCCACAAGACACGTGGGATCTTAGCTCCCTGACCAGGAATCGAACCTGCACCCCCTACATTGGAAGGCGAAGTCTTAACCACTGGACCGCCAGGGAAGTCCCACAACCATTGAATTTAACAACTTGGTATCTTCTAATATCTGTCCTCTGTGCAAATTTCCACTTGTCCCAAAGGTGCTTTTCGTAGCTGGTTTGAGGGAATCAGGATCTAGACAAGCCCACACATTGCTTTGGTTGTTACTTCTGCTAAGACTATTTTATTACAAGAGGCCCTGCCTTGATTTTCTTTTTCCCTTGCTATTGATTTATCAAAGAAACCAGATAATTCTCTAGAAAGATCCACTTTCTCAAGAATTGGCAGTCAGACCTAGAGGTTTGATTAGATTCAGGTTAAAAATATGTTAGGCAAGTATACTTCTTCAGTGTATTAATGATGAATAAAATGTTTGGTTTTCCTCCCTTCAGTGACTGTAAGATTGATGGATAGGTTCAGGTGGTGACAGCTGCAGCCTCCATTATGAAATTTCCCTCAACCTTCCACCTAAGGTTTTAATAGCACTGAGGATTGTTGCCTAGATCCACAATTGCATTAGAGGTTGAAAAATGATGATTTCCCTACTTCTATACTTCCTTCTGCCTCAATTAGCTGTAAGTCTTATAAAAGTCTTTCCCTCATCTACTCTTTAATCACCATGAAAATACTGTTTATACAGGAAAGACAGGATAGATGCTTGATTCTTTCCCTTGGTTAATTTTTAGCATAGTGAGCTGTTGCTTAAGCCACCTCCAAAAACAGTTGGCCCATGAAGACTTTTCATAATGATTCTTGTGCCTTTTAAAAAAATTCAGCATTACTGAGATACAATTTACATCCAATAAAATTCATCCATATTGACTATACAGTTAGAAGAGTTTTGACAAATGAAACCATTCATGTAAACATAACCATGATCAAAATATAGGACATCTCCAGGACCCCAAAAAACTTTTCTCCTCTCCCTTAAAGTCAGTTCATGTTCCTCACCCTAGTCCCAATCAAGCGCTGATCTGCTTTCTATCACTTTAAAGTTATCTTCTTTAGAATTTCCTGTAAATGAAATCATACAGATTTAGTCTTTTGTATGGGTATCTTTCTCTTAGCATAATGCTTTTGAGATTAATCCATATTGTTTCACATATCAGCAGTTCTTTATAGTGTGGAGTAGTTTTCGATCATTTGAATGCACCACATTTTAGTCATTCATCCACAATTTTATTGGACATTTCATGCCTGAAATGTAGATCAGTAGTTAGCCAAAAGAACCCCTCTGCAGAACTTTGGAGCCCATTCCCCCCTCCCTGTCTCTTTCTATGTGTGTATTTACCTCTTATCTGGTACTCTGTTCTGCAAATTCCAGCCACCTCCACCTGCTAGAACTCCATTCTCCATATGGTCAACCCAAAGAGACAGATGGGCTCTGTTTTGATTCCGCCTTCCTGCACCGCAGCCTGAAAACTGCTTCCAGGTACTAATTACGGGCAATCATAGAGCTCACCTTTTATGTTTCTTATCTCAAAGTGATCACAAACTTGCATTGCCTGTTTTTCAGTGTCTGAAAAGAAATGTTTTTAAAATATATTTTGTTTAGTGTTCTAGTTTTTTGAGGCAGGAGGGCAACTCCCATAGAAGTCAATCCTTCATGATGGAAGCAGAAGTCTCCTGCATCTTTTTGACAAGATAAAATTGGAGGGGATTTTTCCAATCAACCTTCTGAAGTATAATTTATATACTTTAAAATTCACAGTTTAAGTCTATAGTTTGTTCGTTTTGACAACTGTATGCAACATATAATCACCACCTCTGTCTCCCGCAGGAAGTTTCCTCAAACCTTTTTGCAATCAGGCTTCATTCACATCTCTCAATCTGGGCAACTACTTATCTGGTTGCTGTCAATATAGATTAATTGCATCTGTTTTAATATTTCAAATATATGGAATCACTTTTTGTTTTGTGTCTGGCTTCTTTCACCAGAATAATGTCTATAAGATTCATTCATGCCATTGCATGTGTCAATGTTTTGTTCTTTTTATTGCTGAGTAGTATTCAATTGTATGGATGAACTATAGTTTGTTTATCAATTCATTTGTTGATGATCATTTGGAGAGTATTCAGTTTGGGACTATTATGAATAAAACTGCTATGAACATTGCTATACAAGTCTTTTTATGGGTTTCATGTTTTCTCTTCTCTTGTATCTAGAAATGGAGTTAGTCATATGTAAGTATATGTTGAATTTTATAAGAAATTTCCAAACACTTTTCCAAAGTGATTGCACCATTTTACATTTCTAACAGTAATGTTGAAAGTTCCAATTGCTTCACATTATCACCAACACCAGGAGTGGTTTTGCCGCTCCTTTTAATTTAATTTATGCCAGTGAGTAGAAAGGGATATCTTGTTGTGGTTTTCATTTGGGATTCCTGATGACTACATTAAGCATATATTCATTTGCTAATGGGCCATTTGTATATTCTTTTGGATTGTCTCTTCTAGTTTTCTGCCCTTTTTTTTAAAATTTTTTTTTATTAGTTTCTGCTTTATAACAAAGTGAATCAGTCATACATATACATCTGTTCCCACATCCCTTCCCTCATGCATCTCCCTCCCTCCCACCCTCCCCATCCCACCCCTCCAGGCGGTCACAAAGCACCGAGCTGATCTCCCTGTGCTCTGCGGCTGCTTCCCACTATCTATCTACCTTACGTTTGGTAGTGTATATATGTCCATGCCTCTCTTTCGCTTTGTCACAGCTTACCCTTCCCCCTCCCCATATCCTCAAGTCCATTCTCAAGTAGGTTTGTGTCTTTATTCCCATTTTACCCCTAGGTTCTTCATGACATTTTTTTTTTAATTCCATATATATGTGTTAGCATACGGTATTTGTCTTTCTCTTTCTGACTTACTTCACTCTGTATGACAGACTCTAGGTCTATCCACCTCATTACAAATAGCTCAGTTTCGTTTCTTTTTATGGCTGAGTAATATTCCATTGTATATATGTGCCACATCTTCTTTATCCATTCATCCGATGATGGACTTCTGCCCTTTTTTTGAACAGGGTTGTTTGTGTACTTACTAAGTTGTAAATGCCATTTAGATAGTATGGATACAGGCTCTTTGTCAGATATATGTGTTGTCAATATATTCTCACAGACTTTTGCTTGGAATCCCACTTCTGGGTATTTATTCAAAAGAATTGAAATCAGGATCCCAAAATGATATTAGCACTCCCATGTTCACTGCAGCAGTATTCGCAGAGGGTAGATCTCATGTTAAATGTTCTTACCATAACAAAATTAAAATTTTAACTTTTTTAAGACAGTTTCACTCATTATTGATTACATTTTCAATCTGGATACATTTTTCTTTTTTTATTTTGTATGATTGCCCTTGCTAGACCTCTGGTGCAATGTTGAACAGGAGTGATGAAAGCAGACATCCTTGTCTTGTCCTTCATCTTATGGGAGAGAATTCAGTCTTTCACCATTAAGCATGATGTTACCTTTCAGCTTTTCTTAGATACACTTTATGAGATTGAGGAAGTTCCTTTCTAGTCCTGAGTTGCTCAGAGATTTTATCAAGAATGTATTTTGGATTTTATTATATCCTTTTCTTAAACCTATTAAGCTAATCATGTACTTTTCTTTTTTAGTCTGTTAATATGATGACCCACGTTGATATATGCTCCATGTTCTTGGATTGGAAGAATCAATATTGTCAAAACGACTATACTACCCAAGTCAATCTACAGATTCAGTGCAATCCCTATCAAATTACCAATGGCATTTTTCACAGAACTAGAACAGAAATTTAAAGTTTTATTGATCTTCTCAAAGAGTCAGCTTTTGATTTCATTGATTTTCTCTATTGTTTTTCTGTTTTTAATTTCATTGTTTTATGTTCTTTTCTTTATTATTTCATTACTTCTGCTATTTTGGGTTTAATTTTCTTTTCTTTTTCTAATCTTATAAAGTATAAACTGAGCTAATTGAGCTGAGATCTTTCTTCTTTAGAATATAGGCATTTTTGTGCTGTAATTTCCTTCTAAGTACTGCTTTAGTTCATCTCACAATTTTTCATCTGTTGTGTCATAATTCATTCATTTCAAAATATTCTAACTTTCTGTTTAATTTTTTAATCTATGGGTTATTGATTTATTTTATTGAAGTGTAATTGATTTAAAATATTGTGTTAGTTTCAGGTGTACAGAAAAGTGATTCAGTGAAATATATTTTTTCAGATTATTTTCCATTGTAGGTTATTACAAGATATTGAATATAGTTCCCTGTGTTATACAGTAAATCCTTATTGCTTATCTATTTTATGTATGGGCAGGTGGGTCCAGGAAGGCTCTTAGTGTTCTCCACCAAGTTCTCTGGGAGGCCTTTCAGGGCAGGTCCCCACCAGTGGAGCAGAACCAGCCTTTGGACTGGTTGGACTTTGTACAATTTGTACTATTGTTGTCATTCCTAGCTGCCTTGGCCTTTCTGGACTTTTACCTCTGTCTTCTCAGGGAATCATTGCTTGGCTGTCCCTTCCCTATGATATGGCCTGGAAACTCTTTCCAGGCAGTAATCTGGGAGAATAATAGAGCTCCCCTGGTTTGTTTCTACTCTCGCAGGGAACACCATCCTATCAGCCTCATGACCAATGTTAAAAATAAACCACATTATTTCATAAATTTTGTCTGATTTTTTAATTGTTTCATATGGAAGGGTAAATCTACTCCCTGTTACTCCATCTTTGCTAGAAACTGGGACTAATGTTTATTGAATATCTACTATGTACCAAACACTTTATATTCATTCTTTCACTAAGTTCTATCAGAATCACTATGATGAAGATACTATTAAGCCTTTTCATAGATGAGGAGACTAGGGGATATGACAGAATTAATGAATAAAGTCATACATTCTACTAAATGATGGAATAATTTTTTGATCTCAGATGTGTTTGACTACAAAAGGATAGTACTTCCATATAAAACAGAGATAGAGAAAAGTATATGAATGTGAATAAATTACATCCATTCTGTAAAATTCATTTTAATCATAATCATTTTAATGAGCAGTTTAAACTTCTTTTTCCCTAGCAATGATAACAGGGACATGATATAGGAATTAGAGCTTTATATTTCATCAGATCACTATCTTTTAAATTTTTTTTTCTTGTCCCTTAATGATTTCATGGACAGATTCTACACATTTCTGGCCACTTTTGTCGTAAGAAAGTCCATACCACTTTGATATTCCAATCTTAAATAAAGTTTAAACCCTTTCCTCAGTGGACTCCCAGGGACTTGGAGAAGGGGAACTATATAGTTCTTATATAACTAATACTTTTGTGGTGCTGTGGCATTACTGGTCTTTCCCTGATCAGTCATGTTCCATGTGCTCCTGCTGTGCTCTGCTCTTAAAATGTGTTGTTTTCATGAGAAAGTTCACCTTCAATCAGATCCCTTCTATCACTACTCCCCTCTAGCCCTGCCTGTGGTTCTATGCCTGCTCAGAGTGAAGTATTACCTTATTTGACCTAGAGTCTTCCAAGGGCAATGTTATGGTTTCTGCCCCCTTATATAACCCCTGTGCTACTTCACATGGAACCAGGAAACTGTTAAGTTCCTCTTTGGCACACTTGAATGGCTAATGGGAGCCAGGATGGGTTTGGCCACCATTCCTTTCCCAGGCTCACACTCTAAGGCCCGTTCTTGCCCTTCAACCTTGAATTATTTCTGCAAGCCTGCCCTCCTCAGCTCGCTCTTAAGATAACATGGAGTAACCAAGATTTTCTAAGAAAGCCCTCACTATGATCAGCTCTGGTGGCAACAAATGGTTGGAGTGGGGGCTGATCTGTGGTTCTGTAGTTCATCAAGTCTCCAGCTGGGGAGTAAGGTGTAAGTCTTTCCTTGTGTAGGCACCCCATTCTCTATGATGATTTTCCTGGAACCCCATTCCAGTCATTTAAATTCTGGAGGTGAGAGAATTACCTCATGAGAAAGGATGGGAAAGATATTACCTCTCACTGAGAGAATAATGGATTTCCCTCTCCCTCTCCCCAGTAATCTCCTTATAACAGCTTATTTGCTAGGTGATGATTATGAGTAATAGGGTCTGTTTAGCCACCTCTCAGTAAGCTCTGGGGGAATTAATAGGCCCCAGTATTGGCAGTTCTTTTTAGACTGTGGCACATTAATGCCTCTTGTTTTCAGAGGAAGCCCTCAGGCAACAATAAAAATCCCACTTAATGTCTTGTTCCATAACCAAAAGTTCAACTGGCCTTCTACCGCGGAATCCAATATATGATCACAAAAGTCAATTTAAATTTCACTTTGCCTGTTTCTGTTGTGACAACTTTTTGAAAACCTTAACTAAGCACTAAAGTACACAAGACATGGATAAAAGCCTGGGGAAAGTCAGTACAGTGTGCAATAATACAAAATAAACAAATTACTCTCCTGCACAAAATGTGTACAATCTGACCAAAAAAAAAACAAAACAAAACAGGGTACCTTCTTTTGGAACCTGATCTGGTTTCCAAGAAGTAGGACTGGGCGTTGTGAGGAGAGTGGGGAGTAGCATGGCAAAAGAGGGAAAAGAGGAGAAGTGGGTGGGGAAAGAGAGGGATAGAGAGAGACTGAGAACACAGTAAGACACTCCTTGCTTTCATTCTTGGCTCTCATGGACACAGCTGAGAAGGGGCACTGTGGGCCCCTTGAGGGGAGGGCTGGAGGCTGGCAGCCTCCCTTAACTCACAGAGCTATTTCAAGCTCTGGGATTGGTGCCCACACCCAGGGAGTTAGCATTCCTGATGGGGGAGGTGGCATGGAAGAGAGCTTTCAAGTGTATTCAACATTCTCCCCCTCAACCCTCTCCAAAAGTCTCTCTATCTCCCACCTCCCCAACACTGAGCTCCTAAAATTTACTGAAGAAAAACAAGCACATTAATCCAGGCTCAACCTAGCATAGTAAAAGAAGCAGGCAGCATTCTCAGCAAACCCTGGATTTGTAGGTAAGTGCTACTCACCATGTTCTTTAATAAAATTTTAGTCTACGCTTTAGACTAAAAGCTGTCTTAAAATTTCCTTCCTGAGTCCTGACGTTATCCTCCCTTTTAATGCTAAACTTTTTCCTGTTATTATCACCAAAGCTTTATTAATAGCAATCCATTTATATCCTGGACACATATTGTGCTCTTAGCTCTGCATATTGTGAGGGACACTAAGAGGAGGAAAGATGTGTCACTGCCTGTTAGTGCAACAGAGTTCAGAGGAGGAAGGTGGGCGAGGGTGGGAAGAGGAACCACTTTCCAATCCAAGTGGTTTCACCAGAGCTGCCCAGACTACTTGTTCTGGATACCTGTGCTATTCTGTGACCAACAGATCCCACTCTTCCCCCTCTTTGAAATACTGATTGTTCAGATTTGGCATGCACCACTAGACTCCAGCATCATAAATCTGAAAGTTCCTTGAGAGCAGGAGCTGTGTCTCATTCACCACTACCCTCAGCCCTCAGCATAGCACCTGCCACATGGTAGGATTGCAGGCTGCATGGACCCTCACGTTCATGAATTAATGAACTGAAGGGGCTCCAGAATGGCTCTGTCCTAAGTCCCCAAATCCTCTCCAGACCCCTGAGCGGGTTTGGGGGGAAACTTTAAAAAACAGTAGAAGAGACTTATCTCACAGGGCAAATAATGCCTTATATATGTAAAGTGTTTTTATTATTTTTGCCCCAAAAGTTATTCATGTAGTTTTCACTTGATCTTTATAGCAACCTGATTGAGGATTTTGTAGGGAGCCTATCGTCTATTTCATTGAAAAGGAGACCGAGGCTCAGAGGAATGACTTTGTCCTCAATACTTCTGTGTCACTCTGGAAAATCATGTTACTATAGGGCTGATAAATGGAATATTGCCTGCCATATCAGTAAACAAAAGGTGTCACAGTCATCAGCGATTGCAGACACAGCCAGTGGTGAGCCCTGAGGATACTGGCCCCAGATAAGCTGGGGTGTATATCAAAGGAATGATTTCAGTGAGCCCAGACTCTTGCATCTTCCCATACATAGAAAAAAAACTAAGTTCCTTAACTTGGGAAATCTAGGTTTCTTTTATTAGCAGTAATCTTTTGTTCCTACTACCTGACCTTTGTTGAAAACTTCTATATATCCTAGCTCCCCACCTCACCTCCTCAGAGCAGTTTTCTCAGGGTTACTTGAGATGATGTCTCCCGGGCTTGAAGTCCTAAAAATTCCTGCCAAATAAAACATAATTCTCAACTTTTAGATTGTGAATAATATTTTAGTCAGCAGGGCAAATTTTTCTAATAGTGTGACTTCATCTGACTAGGCAGCTGTGGATTCAGAAAAACATAGGATTCAAACACTGATCTTCCAGTTAAAAGCCAGGGGTCAGGTTCCCCATTTTGCTTTATCAGGTCTGTCATGGTGCCTGGGAGAATCTTGTTCTATTGTCTCTAGGCCATGAAGAGGATGGAGAGGCACATGGTCAGGGGACCACTACAGAAACGCTTTGATTTGGAGAGGAAGAATGCCAAGCAGGCTGAAGACAGACTCAGCCAAAGACTGCAGAGACTAGAGGTTATCTGCCTGTACCATGTGAAGTTGCTGACCAGGGAGCAGAGACAGCTCCAAAAAGAACTTCAGAGGTTGCAGCAAGGTAAGCCTTCCAGGATGGGGAAATGCAGAGCAGGGCAGCAAACCATCAGCTGGCTAAGGCAAGAGTAACATCCCCTACCTCATGTCAAGGGCCCTTTCAGAGATCTGGACACCAAGAAAGTGAGAACTTCTGATCTCAACTTGGATTTTAGGCTGCCCACACATCCATGTGCCTCTCTCCCTCAATTACACAGCTCCCTGGAGCATCCCACAAGCAAATCTTCTTGAGCTAACACTTCTCAGGCTCCCAGTCTTTCAAATGAGCTCTCTCTGGCTTAAAGCCTTAACATTCTACTTTCTTATTTCTGGGTTGATTTGGTTTCATTTCTTTTCTATGCCTGGTCAACAAGCATTCATTGAGTAACTATTAATGTGCAAGTCATCTTATGAAAAGGAAGTAAAAAAAAAATTTCCCTGGGATTGGCAACCAGAGAGAATTGTGTAACGATGGCTGATCTCTAATAGGACTGAGCAAGGAACACGTGGCTGTTTTCAACACTCACCAATATGAGAGTCAGGCCCTTCCTTTCTTCTGCAGAAAGTGAATTTGTCAACTACCCTCCTTGTACTCCAAATTGTATTCACATGAGAGCTTACAGATTTTGCTTAGATTAGAAAATTTTGCACAAGCGATTATTGTGTATTGGTACTGTGATTTCTTTGTCTTCTTAAGCCAAAGGGCAAATATTTCTGTCATTTACCCAAAGAGCCCTCTTTACTCAGAAGCTGTGAGCTCATATTCTTTGTAATAATTCCCTCCCATAAAACCTTCTGTTGCCAAAGAATAATCCTTTCCAAATGTGCACATCACTTAGAAGACTATCCAATGAACATAGACTATATAGTTAAGTAGTTATAACAAGAATAATGCTACTAACTTCATACACTCATTTCTAGTTAGTAGCTACTGATTATCACAGAAGGAAGGGTTACACAATGCTATCCAGAATCTCAGACCTTCCAAAGCTGTCTACACCATTCAGTAAAAAAAGAAGGAAATAAAACTTCCTGCTCAGTGATTCCATCTTTGTCCATTAAACCATGGTAGCTAAAGATACAGACTCTGGACTCAGATTGCCAGGGTTGAAATCCTGACTCTATCACTTACCAGCTGTGAGGCCTTGAGCAGCTTACTGGACCTGTCTCTGCCTCAGTTTTCTCCAAAGTAAAATGTAAATGATGTTTCCTACCTCATAAAGTCATGAGGATGCAGTGAGCACTTGAAACAGTACCTAAATGCAAAAGAAGTGCTATATAAGTGTTTGCTCTTATCAGTCAATCAATCCTGTAAAAGATTGTTACAGGATTAAAACTCTTCTACTGTTTTGTTGAAAGTTGCCGTAGTTATACAGTTTGTAGAAACTAGTTCTATTTTTCCCATAATAAAATAATCATATGTTAATATTCAACATAGAATGGATCTATCTCAGCTCTTCAAAACTACAGTCCCTTCTTACTTAAGGCAGGTGCAGGAGCCCTGAAAATGATGTAGCATGTTCAAGAGGAAAGCCAAGTATCACAATTGAATATAAAATCATTTAGGTCTCCACAGCTAATAGGTGGACACAAGACCCTAATGTCCAGATGTCTGGCCTAAGAATTATTTCTAGCCTCCAGCTTTAGGTTTTAAAAAGGAGAAACTGAGCAAATAACTGAACTTCCTTGTCTGTAATAAATGGTTAAACCAAACTAGAATGAGAGCTCACAGAATGGAAAAGAATCTTAGAAGCCATTTGGTTGAATCCCGCTTCAGTTCTCAAAAAGGATGCTGAAGACCAGATACCTACTCTCTATGGGGTGTTCAAAAGACCAGGTCCAAGGGAGGTGGCTGTCCTTGATGACTAGAGAGTTTGCATCAGGGACAGGTGGTATAAAAAGAGTCTGGACAAGGAGGCAGCAAACTTTGATTCAGGGACCTCTGTCTCTATTTCCTTTAGAATGTCACATCCTCTCTGAGCCTCAGACTTCTTGACAGTAAAACTAGGAAAGAAGGAAGGAAACAATATGAATTAAGGGTCAGTATTTATCAGTCACTGTACTAGGCAATATATTCCCATGATTCACTTAATGAAATTGTTATTGAGATTCATCTACAGGGTATATGCCCATTGGTGGATTTTTTTATATAAACTTATTTATTTTACTTATTTTACTTTTGGCTGTGTTGGGTCTTCGTTGCTGCGAGTGGGTTTTCTCTAGTTGTGGCGAGTGGGGGCTACTCTTCGTTGTGGAGCACAGGATCTAGGTGCACAGGCTTCAGTAGTTGTGGCTCGCAGGTTCTAGAGCACAGGCTCGGTAGTTGTGGCGCACGGGCTTAGTTGCTCTGTGGCATGTGGGATCTTCCCGGACCAGGACTTGAACCCATGTCCCCTGCATTGGCAGGCGGATTCTTAACCACTGTGTCACCAGGTGGACTGTTTAAAATGCATATTCCCAGTCTTCATCTGTAGAGATTTGGATCAGTAGTTTAGGAATTAGGCTCAAAATCCACATTTTTAAATGAGCTGACACTAAGGCAGATTGTTCTGGGACAGGTGTTGTGTGGGCCAGACTTTAAAAAAAACCCATTACAGCATCTCAGATAGACACAGGAATGCAAATATGAAAAAACATGGTCTGTGTCCTCTAGATGCTCACATTTAAATTGGAAGTTAGCCATGCTTGCAAAAAATTATCGCAGAAAATACTAATTGCTAAATTAGAGTTGTTTTCAAAGTAGAACAAGAGCATGGAAAGTTTCCTATGTCTATCAAAGGGGCTCAGGTGAGATGTCCCAAAAGAGGCAGTGTATGAGCAGAATCTTAGAAGAGGAAGAGAAAGAAGATGGGTGGAGTAGGGGGGTTGGCAGTTTGTCACGCGGACACGTGGCAAGGCCACTCTTGGCAGTAGGAACAGTATGTACAAAGGCGCATGCATGAGAATGATTTGCTACAGGTTGTTCAACCTGCAGGGGTGTAAGGGGTGACGAGAAGGTGTAGGTGAAATGTTTACAGACAAAGCAGTGTAGGCAGTGTCTCCAATCATGTATAGCTTCATAGGTCTTGCAAAAGAGTTTAAATCTCACCCTACAGGGTTTGGGAGTAGGGAGATTACATGTCTACGTGTGAGAAAGATTACTCAGCTGTAATGTTTAAGGTAGACCAGATAGGAGAATTCCAGAGTGTAGGCCAGGGTTTAAAGGCCTAAACTAGGGCATTGGCCAGGTGAAAAAAAATGAGTATCTTAAGATATTTAGAAAGTGAAATTACATCTTTTTTTTTAACATCTTTATTGGAGTATAATTGCTTTACAATGATGTGTTAGTTTCTGTTTATAACAAAGTGAATCAGCTATACATATACATACATCCCCATACCTCCTCCCTCTTGCGTCTCCCTCCCTCCCACCCTCCCTATCCCACCCCTCTAGGTGGACACAAAGCATGGAGCTGATCTCCCTGTGCTATGCGGCTGCTTCCCACGAAATTGCATCTTAAGTGGACCAGCATTTTGAGATATTTAAATGGGGAATTGTCAGACCTTTATGATTAATTATATGTTCAAGGTAAAGAAAGCCAGAGTCAAGAATATACTGCCTGGCACAAAGTAGGCACTCAAACATCCTTGTTAAATTGGATAACTAGATGGACACACACACACACACACACACACACACACACACACTCAAGAAGACAACAGAAGAAGAGCGACCCCAAAAGGACTATCTCTTGCTTTGACTACCTCTCCAAGAAGTTATTTGATGAAAGAATATTAGGAGTTTAATGTAAATTCTAGGCCCTTTATCTGGTCATAAGTCCTCTGCCTGGTGCCTACTAACCCATGTAGATTTAGGGAACTCACTCCCATTAGAGCAAACTAGTGCAAGACTTTCAACTCTAAGTGATCAACTCATGAGATGTCTTAAAAACAAACCAGGTCTTCTACAGCAGCTATGACTACAAGATGCTGAAACGTTAACTCAAAGAGCAAAAGACCCACTTACTCATGGCCAGCAGTTGCAACTCTTGGCTCAGGTGGGTAGGAGGTCACATAATTGAGGTGAATGAAACAATAGGGCACCAGCTCTGTGTATCACTCACACCCAGTCATTTTCTTTTGAAAACACCATGCTTGCCAAATAAAACATTCAGACAAAACCTCCATGGGCCAAGTCAGTTTAAACCTCTGACCTTGGTGTTTCTAAATCCTCTTTCACATATTTGAGGTAAACATTGGGGAACTGCTTTAGGTTTTTCTGTTTCCATTCATCATGCCAGATCAACCTATTGTGTAATATGATCCAATGGTATTCATATACTCTTTCTCTGCCCAGAGAACTAGTTTCAAACATTCTTTTCCTTCTTCTGTTACTGTATTAGTTTTTTAGGGCTACCCTAACAAAGCACCACAAACTGGGTGGCTTAAGCAACAGAAGTGTATTCTCACAGTTCTGGAGGCTTGAAGTCCAAAATCAAGAGTCAGTTCCTTCTAAAGGCTGGGAAAGAAGGATCTGTTCCAGGCCACCCTCTTTGGCTTTTAAATGGCCATCTTCTTCCTGTGTCTCTTCCCATCACCTTCCCTCTATCTGAGTCTCTGTGTCCAAATTTCTCTTTATTATAAGGACACCAGTCATATTGGACTAGGGCTCACCCTAATGACCTCATCTTAACTTGATTATCTCTGTAAAGGCCCTGTCTCCAAATAAGGTCACATTCTGAAGTACTGGGGATTAGGACATCTACATATGACATTTGGGGAGGGTACAATTCAACCCATAACACCTATTAATTAACTCAAAACAGATATCATGAAGAAAAAGTTCTCCTCTTACTTTGAGAATGGAAGTCAGAAGAGACCAGAAGATGTTCTTATGTTCTCATCACAGGGAGGACAGAAGCACAGGGTTCTTCTACAGGCTAATAAATTTAGGTAAGAAAATGCTTACTAAACTCATGGATATGGCTTCTTCCCAACTGACCTCTTTAAATCGTCCTCTCCCTGAGAAAGTGCTGCCTTTCTCTTCTTAAGGAAAGAGCCATTTCTCCACGTTGTTACCACCCATTCTCACCCTTCATGCTCTTCTCACCCACTTTACTACCTCACCTAATATCACACAGAAAGGGGTCATGGTCTAATAACTTGAAAATGCTAAATATGAGCCTCTTCATCTGTTTTCAGAGATCTTTCTTCTTTTTACCTCCTTTCCCAGAGCACCGACAACAAATACGATCCAAGAAATATACAAAACCAAGTCCCAGATGCCTCATTTCCATCACACTGGTCCCAAGGACCCCATGAAAAGCAAAAGGCAGTCACTATCTCAAAATAATAGAACTTCCCACTTTATAGACGAGAAGCCACAAGCCCAAGAGAAATATTCTATAAACCCACTGAAGGGCAAAGACTCCAACAAGGGCATCTCTCTTCTATGTCAAGATCAAGACGCCTCCACTCACACCCTAGACCAAGACCCCAGTTCCAGCCCAGCTGGTGGTAGCAGAATGGCACACGGCGATGAGACCAGATCAAATGATGCCAACAAAAGGCCAGACCACACCACTGGGAAACAAATTCCCCTGAATCCCATAGAATGTGGAGGGAACTTCAAAGGCGAGCCCAAAACATCAACCTATTCATAAATGTATGTAAAGGCCAGAAACACTCACTACCTCCGGCACCAGGTCCCCCCTGAGTCTGAGAGATTGCTTAGCATTGGAGAAATCTTTGGTCACAAGGAATCCTCACAGTCCAGAGCAGGAAAGGGGTGTGAAAACAGGGTGACCATCTAAGTTACTTCCTCTCTAACCATCTAACATATCCTTACAATAACATATGCTATAATCACTAAATAAAACCTAGTTTTTTGTCCTTTTATGGGATATGGGAATATAATCTTTCACTGAATGAGCAATGTTAGCATGAAAAATGAAGGGAGAGATGAATCTTCCGAAACCATTTTAAGCAATGTACACATGTTGCTAATATCATCAAAATTATGACTCTACATTGATGTCTAGAGTTTTCCTGAAAGGTAAAATATTAAGGATCCTGCTTACATTTGCCACCCTTTTCTTATAGGAGATTCTTATGGTGCCACCTGCTGGCAAAATGGCATGGCTCTTCTGTTTGTTTTAGTTTCACATATAAAGGTAAGAATAGAAACTCAATTGAAAATATGTACATAATATGGTCTATAAATAAAAATCCCTCTCCCACCACAGCTCTGTGCTCTTTTTTGAAGCCCTTTCCTTTCTTCTTTTATTTCCAGATAGCTACATTTTGGTTTTCTCATTCCCACTTTCTTTTTTTTAACATCTTTATTGGAGTATAATTGCTTTACAATGGTGTGTTAGTTTCTGCTTTATAACAAAGTCAATCAGCTATACATATACATGTATCCCCATATCTCCTCCCTCTTGTGTCTCCCTCCCACCCTCCCTCATTCCCACTTTCAACCTGCTTTTATCAAACTTTTTGGATCCTAAAAAATGAATAATGAACAGTTTATAAGAAATGTGTCCCCTCTAACATTTTCTTTCAAGAAGCAAAACAGTGGGGGAAAGCAGGCCACAGGCAATAAAATTGACTGATGAATACCTAATTTATTTACACCATCTACGACTGTGCTGACAGGAATATGAGCACCCAGGGTGGAGAAACTCCTTTGCAAACTTCCCAATCCTTTATTGTGTGTTCTTTCTCCTTGTCTATCTCCATTACAATCACTCCTCAAGGATGAGTTCTCAAAATGATTCACCCCACTTCTAAATGGGTCTTTTCTCTGTGCTGGCCATAACTTCAGGACAGGGACATTGCCAAGGCAGCAAGGACCTGGCCGCATCCTAGTCCTCTCCTCCACTTGATTAATCGCCCCTGTTCCAAGTACATCTCGGTCTCATGAAGTTGAGAAATAAGCATTCTGCATGTTCCTTCTTGTTATCCTGCTTGTATCTTCATATATCTGATGGACCCAGATCTGACTGTATCTCTAACTCCAAAATTTTATACATTCTATTTCAAATGACATTTCATGAATTGCAACAAAATTGTGCATTTACAAATCTTCTAATGCCATAGATTTTATTCTTATCATTTAGTCTAATACATTTCCTTCTTCAATATGATGGATACAATACTTTTATTGACACAACTCAACACAACCAGCGGGGAAGTTGCTGCATGGGTCCTTGCTTGTCCTAACCCATTAAATTCTATAGAACAGTTTAAGTCCTTAATCTTCACATGCCACACTGAGCTCCAGGATAGCTCTCACCTCATCAGCTTAAAGTCATTCATTCATACCAAAGGACTCACCTGGGGATAGATGTGCTCCCCAAAAGACATTTGATAATGTGTTTGGTTGTCACAACCCAGGTGAGGGGGGTAAAAGACTCTGACCTAGAGACAGTAGCACTGACATATATACACTACCAAATGTGAAATAGATAGCTACTGGGAAACAGCTGCATGGCACAGGGAGATCGGCTTGGTTCTGTGTGACCACCTAGAAGGGTGGGATAAAGAGGGTGGGAGGGAGATGCAAGAGGGAGGGGATATGGGGATATATGTATACATATAGCTGATTCAAGTTGTTATGCAGCAGAAACTAACACAACATTGTAAAGCAATTATCTTCCAATAAAGACATAAAAAAGAGAGAGAGAGAGAGAGATAAAATAAAAAAGACCCTGACCTATAGACCATTGCATTAAACTTTGCAAAACCCTCTAAGGTAGGAAAATCAGTGAGATAATTTCTCCCATTTTATAGGAAAAAAAATGAGGCTCACAATAAGTAAAATGACTCTCTCTATACCAGAATGTGAATGAGGAACAAAGGCCAGAATTCTGCTTTCCTGTACTATCCTTTATTCTCAATGAGAAGGGGGGACAACATAATGTCCAATGGCTTATGTCCTCCTTTTCAGCTATGAAATACTTTTCAACCCTATAAATAAAAATCTTTAACAATAAAAATTAGAAAGAAATGGTAAAAAGGAAAACTTCATACTTTGAATTTGAGGGAACGTGACTTTTTTTTTTTTACACTCATTCATTTATTCAGAGATGTATTGAGGAGAGACAATGTCTTCTCCATTTACTCCTACATGAGGAAAAGCAGGTTTTCACCTCGTTACCTGAACCTATCCAATGGGGAGGGAATTCACTTTTCACCTGGAGGCAGAGGCACCTGGGAACTCTGAGGTGGTGACAGCCTCTCACCCAGAGTCCCAAAATTCTGAAGACAACTGAGGGGGACCCTGAAGGTTCCCACAGTCCTCAGTCTGGGGTAAGACTGGGTAAGTTGCTACCAGTAACACTGGAGGGACCAGCCCTTCTGAGGGTGAAACAGCCCTGAAGGCAAAGCCCAAGGCATCGTACTTGGGGGGAGAATTTTGCCTCCACACCAAAAGCACTAGGGCAGTTGAAGCCTAGATCCAGTTCAAACAGAAGTCAATAGCACCATATCACCAACAACAGCCAGCATAGCAAGGAACCACTGCCCAAAAGAGGAAAGCCCAAGAGGTGTGAAATGTTGCCTGAGCCACTGCCTTCCCTCACCCCATCTGCATCCCTGGGGCATTGAGGGCAGAAGGAGTGAGACAGAGGAGCCTGAGGCAAGCTGCAATAGAACAGGAGCTCCCTGGGGTGGGGAAGATGGACTTTATACCAGACAAGGGTCATAAATAATAATACCTAAATGTGGCTGAAAAAATATCAACCAGAAATAAAACTTTTAAAACGGAAATGACTGGAAGTTATTGGATCAGATTGAGATAGTGTTAAACAAAGTTAGTAGCAGTTACTGGGAGAAAAATGAAACCCACCCCAGGTTTATACCTCACCAAGCTGAGATTTCTCAATCTAATCTATGTGGAGAGGCACTGTGCTAGGAAACATTAACTAGAATCACACCTCGGAGATATTTCAGTTTGGTTCCAGACGACCACAATAAATCAAATATCAAAATTAAGTGAGTCGGGACTTCCCTGGCAGTTCAGTGATTAAGGCTAATGTGCTTCCAATGCAGGGGGTGTGAGCTCGATCCCTGGTCTGGGAATGAAGATCCCACCTGCTACATGGTGTGGCCAAAAAATTTAAAAAAAAAAAAAAAAAAGGTTTAAAATAAAAGAACAAAATAAAGTGAGTCGCGTGAATATTTTGGTTTCCCAGTGCATATAAAAGTTTCATTTACACTATACTGTAGTCTATTAAGTGTACAACAGCATTATGTCTAAAAAAACAATGTTCTAATTTCATTCTTTTACATGTAGCTGTCCAGTTTTCCCAGCACCACTTATTGAAGAGGTTGTCTTTTCTCCACTGTATATTTTTGCCTCCTTTATCAAAGATAGGTGACGATATTTGCATGGGTTTACCTCTGGGCTTTCTATCCTGTTCCATTGATCTATCTTTCTGTTTTTGTGCCAGTACCATACTGTCTTGATTACTGTAACTTTGTAGTGTAGTCTGAAGTCAGGGAGCCTGATTCCTCCAGCTCCATTTTTCTTTCTCAAGATTGCTTTGGCTATTTGGGATTTTTTGTGTTTCCATACAAATTGTGAAATTTTTTTGTTCTAGTTCTGTGAAAAATGCCATTGGTAGTTTGATAGGGATTGCATTGAACCTGTACATTGCTTTGGGTAGTACAGTCATTTTCACAATGTTGATTCTTCTAATCCAAGAACATGGCATATCTCTCCATCTGTTTGTATCATCTTTAATTTCTTTCATCAGTGTCTTATAGTTTTCTGCATACAGATCTGTTACATAGACAGAACACTCTATGATGTAAACCACAGCAAGATCCTTTTTGACCCACCTCCTAGAGGAATAGAAATAAAAACAAAAATAAACAAATGGGACCTAATGAAACTTAAAACCTTTTGCACAGCAAAGGAAAGCATGAACAAGACGAAAAGACGGCCCTCAGAATGAGAGAAAATATTTGCAAATGAAAGAACTGACAAAGGATTAACCTCCAAAATATACATGCAGCTCATGAAGCTCAATATCAAAAAAACAAACAACCCAATCCAAAAATGGCCAGAAGACCTAAATAGACCTTTCTCCAAAGAAGATATACAGATTGCCAACGAACACATGCAAGGATGCTCAACATTACTAATCATTATAGAAATGCAAATCAAAACTACAGTGAGGGGCTTCCCTGGTGACGCAGTGGTAGAGAATCTGCCTGCCGATGCAGGGGACACAGGTTCGTGCCCTGGTCCGGGAAGATCCCGCGTACGGCGGAGCGGCTGGGCCCTTGAGCCATGGCCGCTGAGCCTGCGCATCCAGAGCTGTGCTCCACAACGGGAGAGGCCACAACAGAGAGAGGCCCGCGTACCATAAAAAAAAAAAAAAAAAAAACTACAGTGAGATATCACCTCACACCAGTCAGAATGGCCATAATCAAAAGGTCTACAAACAATGAATGCTGGAGAGGGCGTGGAGAAAAGGGAACCCTCTTACACTGTTGGTGGGAATGTAAATTAATACAGCCATTATGGAGAACAGTATGGAGGTTCCTTAAAATACTAAAAATAGAACTACCATATGACCCAGCAATCCCACTAGCGGGCATATACCCTGAGAAAACCATATATCAAAAAGAGACATGTACCACAATGTTCATTGCAGCTTTATTTACAATAGCCAGGACATGGAAGCAACCTAAGTGTCCATCAACAGATGAATGGATAAAGATGTGGCACATATATACAATGGAATATTACTCTGCCATAAAAAGAAACAAAATTGAGTTATTTGTAGTGAGGTGGATGGACTCAGAGTCTGTCATACAGCGTGAAGTAAGTCAGAAAGAGAGAAACAAATACCGTATGCTAACACATACACATGGAATCTAAAAAAAAAAAAAAAAAAAAAAAAGTTCTGATGAACCTAGGAGCAGGACAGGAATAAAGACGCAGACATAGAGAAAGGACTTGAGGACATGGGTGAGGGAAGGGTAGCTGGGACAAAGTGAGAGAGTAGCATTGACATTTATACACTACCAAATGTAAAATAGACAGCTAGTGGGAAGCAGCTGCATATCACAGGGAGATCAGCTCGGTGCTTTGTCACCACCTAGAGGGGTGGGATAGGGAGGGTAGTAGGGAGACGTAAGAGGGAGGGGATATGGGGATATATGTATACATATAGCTGATTCATCTTGTTATACAGCAGAAACTAACACAACATTGTAAAGCAACTATACTCCAATAAAGACATTAAATATATATATATATATATATACACACATATATATACTTGAAACAAATAAAAGAAATATTATTAACCTTCAAAAAAAAACAATGCACATAACTTAATTTAAAAATACTTTATTGCTAGAAAAAAAGTCAAGGCTATTGTAATAGTAACATCAAAGATCATTGATAACAGATCACCATAACAAATATAATAGTAATGAAAAAGTCTGAAATATTACGAGAATTGCCAAAATGTGACACAGAGATAGGAAGTAAACAAATGAACCCATAGACTTGCTCAACGCAGAGTTGCCACAAACTTTCAATTTGTAAAGATGCAATATCTGCAAAGCACAATAAAATGAAACAATAAAATGAGGTATATCTGTACAAGGAATGCAAGTATTTATCATACAGTCCTCACCTCAAATATGGCTTGAGATATGGCCCCCTTGAGATTTATAGGAGGAAAGATTTTACCTAATTAGTTGTAATATGAACTATACCTCAATATTCCCAACTTCCCACCACTTGTTTTTGTTCATGTGTTGCTGCTCTGTGTCCTAAGAGTAGATATCAATCAATTAGAAACTATAAATGAAATATAATGTAATTAGTTCCGTTAGTTTGAACTGCTCATGTTTAATTCCATTAAAGATGTACCATGAAACTGGTAATAAAGAAACCTTCCCGGTGAAAGAAAAACACATAACAAATATACACAAAGACTCCAAACACACTTAACACATGTTGCTTGGAATCAAAACCAATACCAGGGGCTTCCCTGGTGGCTCAGTGGTTAAGAATCCACCTGCCAATGAAGGAGACATGAGTTTGAGCCCTGGTCCGGAAGATCCCATATGCTGCAGAGCAGTTAAGCCCGTGAGCCACAACTACTGAGCCTGTGCTCTAGAGCCCACAAGCCACAACTACTGAGCCCACGTGCCACAACTACTGAGGCCCGTGCTCCGCAACAAGAGAAGCCACGACAATGAGAAGCCCGCGCGCCACAACTAAAGAAAGCCTGCACACTGAAGACCCAGCACAGCTTTAAATAAATAAATAAATAAATAAATAAATAAATTTAAAAACCCAATACCAGCATGAACTCTCTTAGCTCAAAATTATTATTAATAAAATATTATTTCAAAAGTGTGTGATAAAGAGAAAATGTATGCAAGCTATATAAAGAGATATTTAGTTATGCAATTCATGACTGGGAAATTTTTGAACACTTTTGCTAAGGACTATTTGTTCATATCAAGGCAAAAGAAATGAGACAAAGGGCATAGACAATGTGTTCTAAAGCAAAGCACAAAAGCTAGGACTGCTAAAACAAGTGACTGAAATGTCTTACAGCAGTGGTGAGAGCAACAGAAGCGGACAAGCACGTGCCTGCAGAGCCATCCCTAAGTCCTCAGGCTGTTTCCCTCTTACCTTGAGCTCCAGCAAATAGGATAGTATGAAAAGAATCATTAGTGATTCCAATAATTATTTTAATTTTTTTCTTTTCTAATTGAAGTATAGTTAATTTAAAATGTTGTTTTAGTTTCAAGTGTACAACAAAGTGATTCAGTTATACATATATATTCTTTTTCAGATTCTTTTCCATTATAGGTTATTACAAGATATTGAGTATAGTTCCCTGTGCTATACTCAGGTCCTTGTTGTTTACCTATTTTATATATAGGAGTGTGTACATATTAATCCAAAACTCCTAATTTATCCCCACCTTTCCCTTTGATAACCATAAGTTGTTTTCTATGTGAGTCTATTTCTGTTTTGTAAATTAGTTCATTTGTATCATTTTTTTAGATTCCACAAATAACTGATATCATATGATATTTGCCTTTCTCTGTCTGACTTACTTCATTTAGTATGGTAATCTCTAGGTCCATCCATGTTGCTGCAAATGGCATTATTTCATTCTTTTTATGGCTGAATAATATTCCATTGTGTATATAAACCATATCTTCTTTACCCATTCATCTGTTAATGGACATTTAGGTTGCTTTCATGTCTTGGCTATTGTTAAATAGTGCTGCTCTGAACATTGTATGTATCTTTTCGAAGTAGAGTTTTCTCTGGATATATGCCTAGGACTGGGATTGCAGGATCATATTATTTTAATATTATTAAATTAAAGATCAGATAGACTTTTGTAGAATATGTATAAGCATTCATATTTGGATGATATTTTTCTTAAAGGATTTCCCTCATTTTCTTTAGGGGGTACACAACACAAAAACACACACAGTAGTTTCCTCAAAAGCTGGCTATGAAAGGAAGGTGCCCCCATGGTCTCAGATGATGGTTCACCACAAATGTTCACACCCACAATGTAGCAGCTCTCAGGATATGAGTGGGAGGTTATCACGTTTCAGAGAGCTCCATCTCCAGCTTAGATGTGAATAGTTGCCATAATATGTTTATCAAGTTCCAGCAAATTTGGTACAATTTTTCAGTAGAGTATTCATCCAGGTCCATCTGGAAATAAAAGCAAAACTAAATATAATTTGGGTCTTAAACTTAAAGGAAAATTAGATTTTTAAAATTTGGATTAAGAGGCATTTAACATGCATAGGAAGAAGATTAAAAGTTAAGGATAGAAAGAGACTAGCAAGATAGGGCTTCTCTGGGAATTACTGGGAATGTGAGGACATATCTCATAGTCCAAACTATGCCTTACCAAGCCTATGGAAAGCTAACAAATCAAGCTTTGCTGGCTCCTAATACTCCTGTCCTTGTAACAGAAGCACTAACTACTGGTGTCATGACAAAATAACAAACAAGTACCTGCATTAAAAACAGAACCGGGACCTCATTTCTAAAATCAAGACTCTTTCATAATTATCTGAGCAGCAATAAGATGAGTAGCTTTTTCTCCTGTTGTAACAACTAATTCCCCAGGGATATTCCTTCATTATGGAAAATAATGAATGATTATTCATCCATACCTAACCTTACTTTTACCTCATAGCCAACCTTACAGAGGTTGCAAATAATTCACATTCAGGAGAATAACCTCTCTGAAATCTGGTTCAGAGTGCTCAGAATCCCTAGGTTGAAGAGTTCTACAGCTCACCCCTACTTTACCATTTCATCCTAAATATCACTAGAAAATAAGCAAGCCTGTTTTTAGTAACATGGAAATAACCATCTTGTTTATATTAGTCATCTCAGAGTTTTTCTGCAAGATATTGGAGATGGTAAAGGCTTTAGGGATTAACCAGTTCAGCCTCAAAGTGTGAAATCACTTCTTCAAAACATCGGAAAAAGAAAATACTTGTTTTCAGTGATTTCCCACCATTGATGCTGGTTTAGAGTTGAAAGTTTGTTCACCCTGTGTAAACCAATGACCCTCTCTAGTGGCGAAGATGGGAGGTCCTAGCAAGTAACCTTGAGAGCAAAGAGATTAGTTATGAACCTAAATTTCCCAAAGGGTATTCCAAGAGACGTTGCTAAGTGCTATAGGAAAGAAAGATTCTGGGCTAAAACAAGTTTGGAGAAATCTGGGCTAAAAAATGAAAAAAAATTACTATGGGACCTCTCCAAGTCTTTAATATGCTAAAGTTGTAGTGAATGTTTACAGGTAAATTATGTCATGCTGAATTTCCCTAAATGAGATGACCATGAAAACTTTGTCCATAAATCATCTTCGGGGACTATGATGATTCACTAAGCACACCTTAGAAATTCTCTCTTGGAATAGAAACTAGATTAAGATAAGTTTTTATCTCATATTGGTCAAATAATCAGAAAAAGTCTTACAAATTCCAGATGGTGATAGCAGGAACAGCATTTTTCTTAGAGGGCATTTTCCTTATAGGTTCCCCACGTGCACATGGATCCACACATTCACACATGTGCACACATACACACACAAACAGGGCAACAGCCTCACAAGAATTCTTGGGGTAAAATGACAGAAATAGTAAGAAGATGAGGAAATATTTGTGGCTGTTCAGTCGCTTTATATATGTTATATGTGTTATCAGGAGGTAATATTTGCTTCATTTGACAGATGAGAAATGTGAAGTTTAGAGATCCGAATGCAGCTGGATCCTGCACAGACAAGTACGGAGTTGGGGATCAAGGCTATTTCTTGAGCAAGCTCCAAAGCCTGTGTTTTCCCCACTGCATTATACCACCTTGTTTTCTTCCATCCAAAAGTTCAATAACAAGACAATTGACAAACAAATCAATAACAAAAATTACTAATGCCAAGCACTGTGCTAGGAGCTTCAGTAGAGTTCCTGACCTCAAGGAGTTTGCATCTAGTGGAATAAATACACCCAAAGAAAATGTCAATTAAAATTGATGTTGCAGTCACAATTGTTGTCTATTCCCTAATATCTATTCCACCCCAACAAATCAAACAAAACCATAAAGGCAATTCTATTCTGCCTACCAGTGACTCATTCAGGAAAGGGCATGTGACTCAATCCTTGCCAATTACACATGAAGGGAGGTAAACCGTGGGGTTCTGGGAAAAGTATTCCTATTCTCAAGAAATCAACACAGAGAAAATAGTTGCTCGCACCATTTATGCACTGTCATATCCGGATGTAATTCCCTGAACTGCTGCCATCATCTTGCTGCAGGAAGTGCAGCTAGAGGGAGTGGTGAGCAGGAGATAGAGCTGGAGAAGTAGATAGCAATCAGATTTTCATAAAGGGCTTTATATTTAGGGTGACTATACAATTTACCATCCAAACTGAAACACTTCTGAGAGTGAAAAGAGATGCTACTAATAAGCTGGGACAAGAAGCATAAAATAAATGAATCTATTTACATAACATGCTAAGGAGTTTGGGCTTTTCTGGATCTGGCTACTTCATGAGTTTTAAAGAAAGAAAGGTTGTAGCCCATCCATATTTTAGATACATCTTTCTGGCCACAATGGAGAGAAGGAACTCATAGGGGCAGAACTAGAATCAGAGGATAAAACAGGAGGCATGGTCCATATGAGGGAGGTTGAGGGACTAAATAAGGGAGGGTAGTGAAGATAAAGAGGAGGCATAGATTTGAAAAATGTGAAAGAGGCAAATAATTAAGAGGACCTGGTGACTGATTAGGTTCTGAAGGGAAAAGGTAAGATGGGATTCTGAGAGAGACTCAGGTTCCTGGGTTGGACATCTGCCAGAAAGATGTTGCCATTTCCCAGGACTGGGAACACATGAAAAGCACAGTCTTCACCTCATCCTGGGAACACGTAGGCAACTGAAAATCTAAGACTGGGGGAAGCTAAGCTCACTTGACTCTGCTGAGCAGGCTTGTGCCTGAGATGCTCTTTTGATGGGAATCACAGAAAGTAAATTAGCAGTGGGGGAGATCATTAGTTCTCCTCTCAATCTCTCTGGCAAAGATTAAGAATGAGAGAAAAATGTGAAAGCAGAGAATCAGTTAGTGGCTAGAGGCACAGAACAGGTAAAGGAGACAAAACCTCACTCTTGTCTGCAGGAGCTCCTCCATGCCTGGATTCTAAACAACAGCCATGCTGTAACTCTAGTCAAATCATTCCCTTCCTTCCAATAATCGATCTCTCTCTCCCTCATTTTATCACCTTACTATTTTATCAGTTTTAATATAATTAGGGGGCCTGACTTTTATTAAGCATTCCAATACAAGGTTAAGATAGTATTTGAGATATGGTGGCTGCCAGCCAGGGAATAAAACATCCACTGTCCTATTGTTTGAGAATTCATTCATTTATTCATGTATTCATTCATTCATCCAACAAATATCTTAAATGAGCACAATTAAGTGATAGATTCTATCCTTTTATTCCAGAGGACAAAAAGCAAGGCATGATCAGTGCATGGACAGCCAACTTCATGCCTGTGAATCTAATCTAATAAATACATCTGATAGTCTAGTCTGTCAGGAGAACACACTACTCTCTCTCCCCTCCCAACTTCCCCTTGATGACTTCATCATATACTTTTACAAGAGCCAAAGGAGCAAAAAACAAGGAAGCTTACCTGAAGTAAGTTCTGAATGTGACCAAGATAAAATAATACACAGTTTCTGTAGGTTAAAAATGAGTTTTCTCCTTTCTTGTTATAGAACTTTTTTTGCAGAAGATTGTTCTCAGTCTTAGAAGACTTTCTTTCTGTGCTCCAACCTCAGTGTCTTCAAAACAACAGTATTTATTACAGACTTATAGCTGGTAATGATCAAAGTGAGAGTGGCCTTAGGATGACTTAAAAAGTAGTTAATCTCTTAAGGGAAAACTACCTTCAGTTAATACAGAACTCTCCTTTATTTGGTCATTCATTCATTGCATATTTATTGGGTACTATATCCAAAGTCCCCATCCCAGGTGTTGGGAACACTGAAAACATGCATATAAAACCCTCCCTCTTGGAGCATGTACTCTGACAAGGGAGCCAAACAATAAGAAAGTAATTATTCTATTAATTTTTAATCACGGTTATGATGAGTGTTAGAAAAATGTACAGGTGATAAGAAAGCCTAAAACATATGTGCTGACCTAGTCTGGAGAGTCGAGGGAGGCTTCTAGGAGGGCAGATGATCAAGCTGAGATCCGATGGGAAGGAGAAATCGGCCAGGGAAAAGGAAAGTGTGAGGTAGAGAGCTTCCGGAAGGAAGAAGAACCTGTATGAAGGACCTTAGGAGAGAAGCGGCGTGAGGCGATGGGGGTCCTGAAAGAAGAGCAGCATGGTTGGAGCTGAGAAAGAGAAAGGGAGGGGCTGGGAATGAGCTGAAAAGGTTTGTAGAGAAGGCAGGGACCTCGCTACTGAAAGTTTTCAGTTAAGCAACATTAAAATAACATACTTTGAGAGATTTATATAATTATTTCCAAGGCTTATGGTAGCACAATGATATTTCAGGAATGGATTTGGAGACTGGAACTTTTGCTGGAACAGCTGTAACTAGATAGGAAATGGGAATGTTCTTGGCTCACACCAACCCAAGACAAGTGAGGTTCTGGTGCTGTTCACCTAGTACCTTACATGGAACAAAACTTACCAATCCTGTGTTCATTTGTTATTTCTCCAGGATTGCATATACCTGGAAAGTAAGCCAGAGGAAGGGAGTGGGACAGACCGCTGAGCAGTGTCTTTGCAAACTATTTAAAAGAAAAGAATCTCATGATAGCTGTCTTCTTCCTTCAAGCTCTATGGAGTTCAACTTAGCACACGCTGTGTCAACACAAGTATGGATCTCTAATCTCCTGGGACCTTGAAAATGGAATGGTAACAAACCCCTCAACCATAACTAATTCAACATGTGTTATAGACATCATTTGGCATAGAATTATTATTAGTCTAGTTTTCCAAATGGAATTCAAGAACAGACACATCCAAACCCAGGTTAGACAGACAGTGAAGGGCTAAGTCTTGTGCCTGCTAGAGCAGCTCATCCTATCCAAATTACTGAACAGGACAAAGAACTGAATCTCCATTATAAGCTCAAACATTAATATGAGCATAGATACACATATGCACAAACATGTACATTTATACATTTGTGAATAGACACAAATATTCATTACCATATTTTATCTGACCCAAAATGCCATATTTTATAGGATACAATATTATGTCATGTACTAATAAGAGAGAAAAAAATGTTGTCAATTAAATTATGACATGCTATTGACTATAAGATGCATCATAATTTCAAAGAAGTTAAAACATGAAAATGAAAATTTCAGAACTGACAAAATGAGGTGTATCTGAGTGTGCATATCATGTGTGTGACACACATATACACATACTTTTAAAAAATATCCTTCACCTATGAAGAACCAAACATCATGTTAGAACTAAAATAAAACCTTTGGTGATAGTCTTCTATCGCCCAAATCATAAGAAATCAGAAAAAAGATTACATGAGCTAAAAATTAAGATTACGCTGAAATCCCTTTATTCCCACTTAAGTCCCACTTAATGCATGAAGCCTTTTCCAACAGATCTCCCTCTCCCGGCACTGCTGGAATACCTGCCATCTGCACTACACAATTCTACATTTGAGGAGAGATAGTCTTGTTTTGACCTGTCATTGTTTCTGTATTTAAATTGTGTTTCCCTGTCAAGAATTAAGGTCCCTGCAATATCTGTGTGAGGGGGGGGAATGGGGTGACTGGGGTCATGTTTTCTATCTGTCCCCTGGAGTTTAGCATAAGCCCCTGTAAATACCCTGGCTCTTGACTTGCCTCCCATTGCTGTAAAATACAGAAAGTGAGTGCCCCCATAGGTTGTTCATTGGTGTTCTTGGAGAATTTCAAAAGGGAAAAAGGCCATATAGGAAAATCAATTTAAGATTTCTCACTGTGACCACAAATTCCCCTTTTACTAAATTCTTTACTTAGTTTTAATCCAGGAATATTTATGAAATAACTTCTAGGCCCTGCTGGGCTAGGTGCTGGGGATACAAGGGGAAGAACTAACACTTGCTGCTTGCTCAGTACTCACCCTGTGCCAGATGACAGCCTGAAGCGGACTTCAGGG
This sequence comes from Hyperoodon ampullatus, assembly GCF_949752795.1. Taxonomy (NCBI): domain Eukaryota; kingdom Metazoa; phylum Chordata; class Mammalia; order Artiodactyla; family Ziphiidae; genus Hyperoodon; species Hyperoodon ampullatus. Next base: position 120,567,719 of record NC_136915.1, on the reverse strand, counting down.
AGCGGACTGCGACAGACACATCAACAAGCAAGGACTATGCACGCTGATCTTCTCACGTGACACAAGGAAGTTCTGGCAAATAGGTTTGTTTCTCATGGGCCATAATTGCAGCTGTGTTGAGAAGAATTCTGAAGCCCTAACACTTAACAACATATCTGAACCCTTGTAAGGCGTGATTGTGAAGGAATTCCTTAAAAAAGCACAGCTGAGCAAAGGAAAGAAGATAAGTCACTCGTTAACAACTTGCCATATTTTGGTAGTTTAACCAGGGTCATAAAGACATAATTTTTAATTATTTTATTATTGAATAATGCATGCTAATTGTTGGCTTTTCAAAAGTACAAAACATGTTACAGGGAGCTAAAAATGATACATAGTCCCACAGATAGGAGAAATACTGTTAACATGTTAGCATATTTCTTTCCAATCTTTTTCCTAAACATCATCAAAAAGGAGGAACATTTCAACAACCATAATTATAAGAGAAACCTTCATCTTTTGGTTCTGTTAAGGAATGGAGAACAGTTCCCAAAGCATATTCATAGAGCACTCTTACCACAAGATACTCTCAAAAAGGAGGTCCGTGTTTAAATATATCTGGGATACACTACAGCCTGTATCCCCATCCTAGGTTTGGGTGAGGGGTAGTGGTAACATGGTATTAGTGTAACCAAGCAGGACCCTATGGGCCTTCCCCGGACAGACCCCACCTCCATCCCATGTCCTCTGTCTGCCTTTTGTCTGTAAAAAAATTTTAGCCTCCTAGGCCTTCCCTGTGTTCCAAAGAATAAATTCAATCAGAGAAGTGAGAAAATGCAGAAACAAAGGAAAACAGTCAAGCAAGACAAAATAATAATAGTTTAGCCACTAAACAAAGTCAAGGGCCTTTAGTTCCTCCTCAAAGGCTATAGATTATATTCTGAGCCATATTCCTTGAGCTGTTTTGCAGATACTGAAACACCCACCAGGTGGAAGAAGTTAACTGTATGAAGATCCCAGACAGGTTGAAAAAAGAAGGTTGATGATGTTGACTTCCAATTACCTCACCACCAACCAATCAGAAGAATATCCATGAGCTGATCACATACCCTGCAAACCTCTCCCTCACCCTGTCTTTGAAAACCTTTCCCTGAAACCCTTCAAGGAGTTCAAGTCTTTTAAGCACTAGCCACCTGGACTCATTGCTTGGTTTCCTTCAATAAATGCTGCACTTTCCTTCACCATAACCCCATGTTGGTAGATTGGCTTTAGTGCACACAGGTGAGCAGACCCAAGTTTGGTTCAGTAACACTAGCATAGCAAAGATTTTGAGAAGTTCCACAGAAAAGAAACATATTCTCATGAAAACTTCTCTTTTTTCTTACTATCTTCATTCCTTCCCTTCTTCTTTCTCTCTCTCTCTCCTTTCCTCTCCTCCTTCCTTCTTTTCTTGCTTACTTGCTTGGATTACCAACTAACACCTTGCAGCAAATTTACATTCCTGTGGAATACACTTGGGAAATACTTTCTCAGTTGATGTTCCCAGGTTTCCAAATTTATATGCTTCCCAGGTCCAAGCAGCCAAGGTGAGGGAAACGAGCCTACCTCAAGCAAGAGGGTAAATTGTAGGATACTTGCCTTGTACCTAGTGGTACTTGCTGAGGTATATTCCCTCAGAAAATACTGTGTACGCTGAATAAGGTTACCAAGTAAAACCCTACCAGGCTTACCTACTGGAATTGGTAGGAAAAAGTCAAAGTGAAGAACTAATAAGGTTTGAAAACTCTTTAAATTTTCAATTTACATAGAGATCTGCTATCTTCATTTCCCAAGCCTAAAATTTCTCTTCTATGATCCAAAGTGAATGCATTTTTATAATTAAGACATATTTCTTACCCACCAACAGTATGATGGGTACCAACAGCCTCCAGACTGAAGGAGGCAGAACTCCAAATATCAGGTTGGTCATCACTGCACCTGGGCATTCAACACTGGAACGTGGGCCTTAAGGATGCAGACAAAGGTGCTGTGAGGACCTTAAGTCATCAGATTTGTCCCAAGTTGTTATCATCTGCAAGATACCATCCTAAGCAAATGTTCTTTTAATTTTCCTTCAAACTGGATAACTGTTTAGTTTAACAACCATATATATATATGTTTCCACTATATGAAAGGAGCCTGGAATATAAAAGAAAACTTCCACTTTCCAGAAACTTCTAGTATAAAAACATTGACAGCTATCCTGTGCCTTTACCCAAGAAATGGCTGGGGGTGGGGCAGTGGTCCCAGAAGTGTAATATCCATCACCTCTAGCTTGAGGTAGGAGCTTTCCACACCAGGGAAGCCTCAAAATGAGACACTTAGCCTGGGTCCCATCATACTGGTAAATTCTGCCCCTGTAAAGAAAATCTCAGTCTGCACAGAATTTGTGTTGGCTTTTAGCTATTTTATTCCGTATAAAGGTACAGCTTGATCTTTAGTGATTTATTATCCACAGCAGAATTGCTTCACTGTTTTATCTAGTTTAATTTTGGGTGATTCAGTTTAGTTATTGAGCATTTATTTTTAAAACATATTTATTATTTGTAATCTTAATTTGTTTTAATCTTAATTTTAATTTATTTTAATAATAATTTTAACAATTATATGTTATATAACTGTATGTTATGTAATGTTATATAATTATTATAGTAATTATGTTCTATAGCTCTAATTATCATATATAATATAATAATTATTTTAAATAACAAATTATTTTAATCTTAATTTTTAATCTTATTTTTATTCATTTAAATGAGGAATAGAAAATGCCAATATGAGTGAAATAGTCCATGTTTGGCCTACGCCCCAAATAAAAGACACCTATGCCTTTTTTACCCCAGTCAGCAGGATAGAAATCTGTTAGCCCTTAAAGCAGATCTCCTGTTGAGTTCCATACATGGTTAAATAAGAAGCTCATAATATCCTCCAGAGAAGGTCAGGTGAATAGTCTTAGACTCAACATCATGGCCTTTGGCAACTCATTATTTTTAATTTATTTTAATAAACACTAATACAGCAGTAGCTACTATATCCCAGATACTGTTCTAAGCATTTTATAAATATTGACCCAGAACTTTCCCCACAAAGAGTAATGAGCCCTATCTCAAGGAGAGCTGAGAAGAGCTGAGAGCTCTGTTTCTAGCTTATTTTTAGAACTAACACTCTGTCTTTAGTTGAGGAAATCTTTGAACTAAAACTCAGAGTCTCCAACACATAAATTAATATTAGACAAAAAATAAGTAGACAGGAAGTCACAGCCTAGTGAGCCCCACATTTAAATCCCACCATGGGTTTAATTCAAGGAAAAAGACAGGTGAACCTGAGACTTTCTATAAGAGGTGTGTTGAACTGTTAAAATCTGTTACCCTGCTTCTATGAAACCAGACAACTACCAATAGCATAATTCTTTGAAAGGAAATATAACATTGTATGTCAACTAGAATTCAATTTTTTTTAAGGAATTTTCTAGTTTAGTTCTTTCCCAGGTCCTTCCTCATCAAGAAAGCCAACAGTACTTCCCTGCTGCTCCAGTGGTTAAGACTTCCCGCTTCCAATGCAGGGGGCAGGGGTTTGATCCCTGGTCAGGGAACTAAGATCCCTCATGCCATGTGACCAAAAAAAAAAAAAGAAAGAAAGAAAGAAAGCCAACAGACTCTTCAGAAAGGAATATTCTATCATTAACTTATTCCCCCTTTAGAGAACACTGAGTCTCAAATGTCCCTTGGCAACTGTGGCTTAAGTAAAAGTCCAGATACCCTCCAGAACAGAGAATGAATAACAGTTTCTGACCTCAACCAGCACAAGCCCAGTTTGTACAGGCTAAGCAAGAGTGACTGAAATCAAAAAACTTGACCAGAGAAAGAGAGGGAAACAAATGAAAATGACACCACCACCACCCAACCTCCCTTCAAGCTACAGAGAGTCTATTATACGTGCATGTAGGAGAACTAAACCTTAAAGACTGTGAACAGCAGTGCTAGATAATTACACAAAATGGAGATAGATCTGAAAGGAAGATCGGCATAAAAAAATAAAGCATTAATAGGCAAATTTAAGGTGACAATAACTGGAGATGGTGATATTATTACAGCATATACCTTGAAGGGATATGCTTAGGAAAGTACAAGGAGGATGAAATGTATTGAAGAGGAGGCACAGAAGCCAACAGACTGGTCCAGGACTGGTTAGGTTTTGGAAAGACCAGCTCAGAGACATGAAGGTGGAAAGATTAGTTGGAACAGGTAGTAGCTTGTGGCAGACCCAGGACTCACTGCTTTTATATCTTACTAGAAGGGACCCCACGAGATAAAATCTAGAGAAGCATGTTAAGAAAACAAATATCTGACCCTGAAAGCAAACAGAAAATAAGGCTCTAAGATCCTACAAATAGTGTTAGTTCTACATGTGGTGAAGGAAAGGGACAAAAATCGGGAAACAGGTTAAAATTTTAAAAGCTCAGCAGAGCCGCCTAGGAACAGTAAAACCTCAAAGTAAATATAACACTACTAGTGTAAATTATTCAAAGCTTCCAACATGCAAACAATGAGAAAGGGTAGTTTGAGGAATGCTTGGCAGAACAAGAATTGGTTTTCACTGGGTACCCTGAAGCCAGAATCTGGAAACACTAAGAGCAGCTTCAGTTCAGGTATATGCTAAGGATAATTTTCTAGCTGAGATAAATCTATGACAAGGGGGAGACTCTCCCTAGGATGAAGTTTACATAGGCCTAAAGAAATTCCAGAGCAAGAGACAGTGGCAAAGGCCACAGTGGCATCAGGCTAAAAATGTCTTGAACCCTTTTGGGATGGAGAAACCCAAAAGAAGAGCAAGAGATCAGGACTTGGAGAAGGTCAGACAATTAGCTGTGTGCTTGGGACACACCTACCACAAATATGTCACTAGACAGAGCCCAGTGTAACAGTGCAGCTGGGGACACAGCACTTAAGGGGAAAAAGAAGTGAAAAGGTCTTAAATAGGCACAGAAGGGAAAGAGGGAATTTCAAGCAAAGGCCAGGTGACTGGCCACTATTGCAAACTTTTTAATTTACAAGATTAAATGCTTCAAATCCTTCTCTCTGACAAAATATGCTTAGGTGCATTTTCCTCCATATATGGTGAAATGTCTTAATGAAGCTCATGACAGGTTATTTCTTCCATAGGTTAAACTCCAGATAGCTGACAGAAAGCCCAGCATCTGGTGAAGCTGAAAACTACAAGATTTTCTCTACTCTCATTTTTTCACTGTCTACTCTCTTCTCCCCATTTACCACCAAGTCCTCTACTACAATCTTTGGTGGGAAAAGCAATGTGGGTCCTGATGTTTGTTTAGGATGGTTGTGACAGGGGCTCAGGATTTGTTTGTAGTTTCTCAAGTGTTTCAATAGGGTGGAAATGATCAACTGTGTTAACTGCTACTGATGGATCAAGTAGGATGAGGATCATTACAAGTAGCAATGAAGGTCATTGTTGTCCATGATAAGAACTGTTTTGGTAGAGGGGTGAAAGTGAAAGTCTGATTGAAGTGTATTTAAGAGAGGAAGAGAGGTGAGGCATTGGAGACAGAGACTAAAGACAGGTCTGAGTTTTGCTACAAAGAAGAGCAAATAAATGGAATAGTAAGTCTCTTAGGGAAATGGGATAACAAAGAGTTTTTTGTTTGATTGATTTTTTTGTAAAGAAGGAAGACACTGACACATTCATTCATTTCAGGAATTACTAATTTCCTATTCCATCCTGAAAAAAATCCAATTTTTGTAGTGTCCTTGAGACTCTGAATCCCACTAAAACATCCATGTCTAGCAGCAGTTCTCATAGTAGAAATTGTCCTTTCATATTATGGCAATACCTATTCCTACTTATTCACCCTATTCAACAACCCCACACTTTTATCACCATTATTTCATAAATCAAGGACAAAACTAGGCCAAAAAATGAAGACTTTAACTCCAGGGAATACATCTAGAATACAAAAGTTATCTTAAAAAGAGGTCAGAAAAAAATGCTTCATATTCGGCAGAGGATTAAACATGATTCCAGCATTTAGATATGCAGTCTGATCTCTTAAAACTGTAAGTGAAATATAAACATGGTATTGTTAGCTACAGCTAGAAAGTCATCCAAGATTATGACAACAAAAAAAAAGAAATAGCATTCTTCATTTCAAAAGAAGATAGCCAAAGGAATTGAAATACAATATCATCAGGTTGTAATAGGGAAGAAACTTTATTACAAGTTAATCACTAAAAGGATGTTGCCTATAAGCTTAAATTATACATAATGGCCCATCTCTGCGAACCCTGCCTCCCAGGTAATGAGCATTAAGCTAAAATACTTCTGTTTATCTCCCAGGAAACCGCCTGTGAGGCCCACCTGTTATTGGCTACAGGATGGACAAAATTAACACAACTCCCTCCTGGCCAGAACCAGACTTTAGCCCCTCCCCCGTTAGTAGGAAAGAAGCCTGACTTCTAACTCAGGGAAGAGGGTTCTTTGAAGCACGAACACTTTCCCAGTCTGCTTGCTTTCCAAATAAATTCTCCATTTTTTGCCCCAGCAACTCGTCTCTCAGTTTATTGGCCTGTTGTGCAGAGAGCAGTATGAGCCTGTACTCTGTAACAAATTGAGGTGAAGCCAGCCAGGAACCTTGCTGCCCATGGCTGGCCAGCCCTAGTCAGGAAGTTTTGGGGTAAGGCCCTCGCAGCTGCCGGGGCCACTTGTCTTGCGGATCTTCCTCTCAAAGTTCCCCCGAAGAAGCACCGGCTGCCCCAGCACTTGGCAGTGGGAGAAAGGAACCGATGTTTGGGAGGCGACAGGCTCCACACAGCAGGGTAAGTCACTCTGGCATGGACAGCCAGAAACTTTACTCCTCTCTGAGGCTTTTTTCTCCAGAATAAGCCAATTTGTTTTGTATTTGAGTGATATACCCTGTTGGAGAGAGGAAAGTACTTTTACCCTATCTGTGAACCAGTTTGTTTGTTACATTGGTTGCTAGCATTTGTGTGCACCATTTGTGTTTTGTCTTTGTATTTCTGTTTTTTTTTTTAATGAAGAATGTTTCAACTATCCCTAAAGAAATTCTTCTCTGGTGCATTTGGGATCAGTGGTCTGATTACAGCTAGGAACCCATGACTAAGAGGAAGATGAACCATGTGTTGGCCACAGTACCTGTTTGGATCTCCACAAAGGGTTTAGGCAGTGTTATCTTGGGACCCCGTGTACCATGTACTGCCACTGCTGCTGTGCTAATTACATTGTTTGTAGTCTCCTGTGTTGTTGGTATATGTAAAACCCCAAGACCAAACTTGAGGGTTTATTTAGGGTTTTCCAGGGTTTTTTGTTTGTTTGTTTGTTTCATTTTGTTTTGGTACCATTTCTCCAGTTACAGCTAAGTCAGTTTCGTGATTTTTAAAACCTTTACTGATGTCAGATGGAGGAAATGAACAGAAAAAAATTCTGTTCTTGTCTGAGAGTGGGACATTCCCAGGGAGAAGAGAAAAGTCCCATTTGGTTCCTAAAATCACCAAAAACCCCAGCCCAGAATTCAGCACAGTTGGTTGATGCCAAGACAAAATGGTTAGAGAGGATCAGTTGCTACCTGTGGTTTTACAATAAAGCACTGAGGAATGGCGGCCTTTGAATGGCTCTCAACAATCCTGCAATTAGAGTTATTCTGTGAAAAAGCAGGGAAGAATGATAAAATCCACTATGTACAAGCATTTGTGCTATTACATCCAGGAACAAGAGTGAGGATATGTTGCTTCAAACCTTAACTCCTAAGGCTGAGCTAGCTGTCACAGCTGCTCCGGCTGTTATGCCAACATATCCAGCCCCTTCCACCACCTCCCGTTTCCTGTTCAGCCCCAATTCCCAACACTGGGGCTCAGGAAGTGGTCAGATTGACTCCCTTCCTTATGAGGGTCAATTAGAAAATCCTGTTAGTTCCTGGAGCAGAGGGACCTGGTCTGGTATCATCATCTAACACCCAACAGGGTGCTCACTCCTGGGGCAGGGCAGTTTTCCTTATGCCATTATCCCGTAGGAGGCCTAAATTCAAACCGACAGCCAGCTGGGATTCTATGGATGCATAGTTCTTTCTCCACCTCAGACATTTAATTGGGAAGATCACAACCCTCCTTACAGGGATGCTCCTCTCTGAATTGTTCACTTCTATTTTTGCTACCCACCACACTTTATGGGCAGACATACACATTCTTAGTAATATGATGCTTACAAGAGACGAAAGGAGAATGGTCATTGATAAGGCCAGGAGAGAAGTGTACCAGCTCCACCTAACAGACCCAAATGGTACACCTGAAGCTTGGCAGTACCCATAGCTGAACCGAATTGGGATCCCAATGAGAGAGAAATGTGCTTATTAGAGCACTACTGTAAGTGCATCTTGGCAGGGCTTTCAAAAGGGGAAACAAAATAAAAGAATTTGGACAAAATTCAAATTCAGCAAAAACCAAATGAAGACCCCTCTGGATTTTTGGAAAGGACTTATCAGGCCTACACACATTATACTGATGCAGATCCCAAAGCCCCTGAAAATACTAGAATGATAAATCTGAACTTTTTGGGGGCAAAGCACCTCAGATATCTGGAGAAAGTTGAAAAAAATTAGATGGTGCATTTGGAACAAACTCTTCTCAATTGGTAGATGTTGCTTTTAAAGTACTCAACAACAGGGAACAATGACAGAAGAAAGACAATGCAAAATGAAATGCCGTTTTTCTGGCAGTGGCATTAGATTCCCAGAAGGCAAGTAACACGAAGAGGTAAGCCACCATTGGGGAAGGAATGATGCACTTACTGTAAGGGGGAAGGGCATTGGAAAAAATAATGCCCTAGGCTTAATAGAAAAGAAAGCAATAAAAGAAAGACAGGAGCCTCTCAGATGGTAGAAAGAGAGGAACACTGATGATAAATGAAGAGGCCCGCAGACTTCCTTGGACTTAAGACACCCAATTCCAATTTTCCCACAGGAGCCCCAGGTAAAATTGACAGTGGGAAATGAGCTGATTGACAAATAGGTATGGGTGCAGCATACCATAAACACCAACGTGGCACAGAAAACATCTCCATCCATACCGGTCACGGGAGTCTCTGGAGAAGGACAAAATCATTTGTTCTTAAAGAGGACCAAATAGTGGGGTTTCACTCTTTTCTGAATTTTTATTTGAGATATAATTCACATACCATAAATTTTTCCTTTTTAAAGTATACAATTCAAGGTTTTTTAGTGTATTCACAAAATTCACTATTTAAATTTAGAATATTTTTATCACCCCACAAAGAAACCCTGTACCCATTAGCAGTCATTTCCTATTCCTCCATTCCAACAAGCCCTGGAAACCAGTATTCTACTTTCTGTCTCAATGGATTTACCTGTTTTGAGCATTCCATATAAATGGTGTCATAAATGTGGCCTTTTGTATCTGGTTTATTTCACTTAACATGTTTTCAAGGTTCATCCATGTTACAGCAAGAATCAGAAATTCATTCCTTTTTTTATTGATGTATAGTTGGCTTAACAGTGCTGTGTTAGATTTGGTATACAGCAAAGTGATTCAGTTATATATATTTTCCTTTATAATTTATTACAAGAAGTTGAATATGCCTCCCTGTGCTGTATAGCATATCCTTGTTTTTTTTATCTATTTTATATATAGTAGTATGTATCTGGTAATCTCAAACTCATTTGTTCCTTCCCAACCCTTTCCCTATTGGCAACCATAAATTTGATTTCTATGTCTGTGAGTCTTTCTGTTTTGTAAATAAGTTCATTTGTATCATATTTGAGATTTCACATATGAATGATATCATATGGTATGTGTCTTTCTGTATCTGACTTACTTCACTTAGTATGATAATCTCTAGGTCCATCCTTGTTGCTGCAAACAGCATTATTTCATTCTTTCTTATGACTGAGTAATATTGTGTATGTATACCATATCTTCTTTATCCATTCATCTGTTGATAAACATTTAGGTTGCTTCCGTGTCTTGGCTGTTGTAAACAGTGCTGCTATGAACATGGGGTGTATGTATCTTTTTGAATTCAATTTTTCATCTTTTCTGGATTTACTCCCAGGACTGGGATTGCTGGATCATATGGTAGCTCTATTTTTAGTTTTGTAAGGAACCTCCATACTGTCCTCCATACTGACGGCACCAATTTACATTCCCACCAATGGGGTAGGAGGGTTCCCTTTTCTCTACACCCTCTACAGCATTTATTGTTTGTAGACTTTTTGACGATGGTCATTCTGACTGGTGTGAGGTGTAGTTTTGACTTACATTCCTCTAAAAATTAAGGAAGCCCAGCATCGTTTCATGTGACTTTTGGCCATCTGTATGTCTTTTTTGGAGAAACGTCTATCCAAACTATTTTGAGTAAAAGTGGCAAGAGTGAGCATTCTTGTCTTGTTCCATATCTTAGAGGGAATGCTTTCAGCTTTTCACCATTTAGTATGATGTTAGCTGTGGGTTTGTCATATATGGCCTTTATTATGTTGAGGTATGTTCCTTCTATGCCCACTCTCTGGAGAGTATTTATCATAAATGGGTGTTGAATTTTATCACAAGTTTTTCTGCATCTATTAACATGATCATATGATTTTTATTCAATTGTTAATGTGGTGTATCACATTGAATTTGCAGATATTGAAAAATCCTTGTGTCCTTGGGATAAATACTTGGTCAAACGGTATGATCTTTATTTTTTTTACATCTTTATTGGAGTATAATTGCTTTGCAATGTTGTTGTTTCTGCTGTATAACAAAGTGAATCAGCTATATGTATACATATATCCCCATATCCACTCCCTCTTGCGTCTCCCTCCCACCCTCCCTATCCCACCCCTCTAGGTGGTCACAAAGCACCGAGCTGATCTCCCTGTGATATGCAGCTGCTTCACACTAGCTGTCTATTTTACATTTGGTAGTGTATAAATGTCAGCTACTCTCTCACTTTGTCCCAGCTTACTCTTCCCCCTCCCTGTGTCCTCAAGTCCATTCTCTATGTCTGCGTCTTTATGCCTGTCCTGCTCCTATGTTCATCAGAACCATTTTTTTAGATTCCATATATATGTGTTAGCATATGGTATTTGTTTTTCTATTTCTGACTTACTTCACTCTGTATGACAGACTCTAGGTCCATCCACCTCACTACAAATAACTCAACTTCGTTTCTTTTTATGGCTGAGTAATATTCCATTATATGTATGTGCCACATATTCTTTATCTCTTCAACTGTCAGTGGACACTTAGGATGCTTCCATGTCCTGGCTATTGTCAATAGTGCTGCAATGAACATTGTGGTACATGTCTCTTTTTGAATTATGGTTTTCTCAGGGTATATGCCCAGTAGTGGGATTCCTGGGTCATATGGTAGTTCTGCATTTAGTTTTTTAAGGAAACTCCATGCTGTTCTCCATACTGACTGTAACAACTTACATTCCTACCAACAGTGCAAGAGGGTTCCCTTTTCTCCACACGCTCTCCAGCATTTATTGTTTGTAGATTTTTTGATGATGTTCATTCTGACCAATATGAGGTGGTACCTCATTGTAGTTTTTAGGGGGTTTTTTTGATTTTTTTTTTTTTTTGTGGTACGCAGGCCTCTCACTGTTGTGGCCTCTTCCATTGAGGAGCACAGGCTCTGGACGCGCAGGCTCAGCAGCCATGGCTCACGGGCCTAGCCACTCCGTGGCATGTGGGATCTTCCCGGACCGGGGCATGAACCTGCGTCCCCTGTATCGGCAGGCAGACTCTCAAGCACTGGGCCACCAGGGAAGCTCCTCATTGTAGTTTTGATTTGCATTTCCTTAATGATTAGTGATGTTGAGCATCCTTGCATGTGTTTGTTGGCAATCTGTATATCTTCATTGGAGAAATGCCTGCTTAGGTCTTCTGCCCATTTTTGGATTGGGTTTGTTTTTTTGATATTGAGCTGCATGAGCTGCTTGTAAATTTTGGAGATTAATCCTTTGTCAGTTGTTTCATTTGCAAATATTTTCTCCCATTCTGAGGGTTGTCTTTTCTTCTTGTTTATGGTTTCCTTTGCTGTGCAAAAGATTTTAAGTTTCATTAGGTCACATTTGTTAATTTTTGTTTTTATGTCCATTTCTCTAAGAGGTGGGTCAAAAAGGATCTTGCTGTGATTTATGTCATAGAGTGTTCTGCCTATGTTTTCCTTTAAGAGTTTTATAGTGTCTGGCCTTACATTTAGGTCTTTAATCCATTTTGAGTTTATTTTTGTGTATGGTGTTAGGAAGTGTTCTAATTTCATTCTTTTACAGGTAGCTGTCCAGTTTTCTCAGCACCACTTATTGAAGAGGCTGTCTTTTCTACACTGTATATTCTTACCTCCTTTTTCAAAGATAAGGTGACCATATGCACGTGGGTTTATCTCTGGGTTTTCTATCCTGTTACATTGATCTATATTTCTGTTTTTGTGCCAGTATCATACTGTCTTGATTACTGTAGCTTTGTAGTGTAGTCTGAAGTCAGGGAGCCTGATTCCTCCAGCTCCATTTTTCTTTCTCAAGATTTCTTTGGTTATTCGGGATCTTTTGTGTTTCCATACAAATTGTGAAATTTTTGTTCTAGTTCTGTGAAAAATGCCATTGGTAGTCTGATAGGGATTGCATTGAATCTGTAGATTGCTTTGGGTAGTATATTCGTGTTTATAATGTTGATTCTTCCAATCCAAGAGCATGGTATATCTCTCCATCTATTTATATCATTTTTAGTTTCTTTTATCAGTGTTTTATAGTTTTCTGCATACAGGTCTTTTGTCTCCTTAGGTAGGTTTATTCCTAGGTATTTTATTCTTTCTGTTGCAGTGGTAAATGGGAGTGTTTCCTTAATTTCTCTTTCAGATATTTCATTGTTAGTGTATAAGAATGCAAGAGATTTCTGTGCATTAATTTTGTATCCTGCTACTTTACCAGATTCATTGATTAGCTCTAGTAGTTTTCTGGTAGCATCTTTAGGTTTCTCTATGTATAATATCATGTCATCTGCAAACAGTGACAGTTTTACTTCTTTTCTGATTTGGATTCCTTTTATTTCTTTTTCTTCTCTGATTGTCGTGGCTAAAACTTCCAAAACTATGTTGAATAATAGTGGTGAGAGTGGACAACCTTGTCTTGGAGGAAATGGTTCCTGATCTAAGAAGAAATGGTTTCAGTTTTTTACCATTGGGTCAGTGTTGGCTGTGGGTTTGTCATATATGGCCTTTATTATGTTGAGGTAGCTTCCCTCTATGCCTACTTTCTGGAGAGTTTTTATCATAAATGGGTTTAAAATTTGTCAAAACCTTTTTCTGCATCTATTGAGACTATCATATGGGTTTTATCCTTCAGTTTGTTAATATGGTGTATCATACTGATTTGTGTATACTGAAGAATCATTGCATTCCTGGGATAAACCCCACTTGATCGTGGTGTATGATCCTTTTAATGTACTGTCAGATTCTATTTGCTAGTATTTTGTTGAGGATTTTTGCATCTGTGTTCATCAGTGATATTGGTCTGTAGTTTTTTTTTTTTTGTGCGTGTGACATCTTTGTCTGGTTTTGGTATCAGGGTGAAGGTGGTCTCATAGAATCAGTTTGGGAGTGTGCCTCCCTCTGCTATATTTTGGAAGAGTTTGAGAAGGATAGGTGTTAGCTTTTCTCTAAATGTTTGATAGAATTCGCCTCTCAAGCCAGCTGGCCCTGGGCTTTTGTTTGTTGGAATATTTTTAATCACAGTTTCAATTTCAGTGCTTGTGATTGGTCTGTTTATATTTTCTATTTCTTCCTGGTTCAGTCTTGGAAGTTTGTGCTTTTCTAAGAATTTGTCCATTTCTTCCAGGTTGTCCATTTTATTGGCATAGAGTTGCTTGTAGTAGTCTCTCATGATTCTTTGTATTTCTGCAGTGTCAGTTGTTACTTCTCCTTTTTCATTTCTAATTATGTTGATTTGAGTCTTCTCCCTCTTTTTTTTTGATGAGTCTGGCTAACGGTTTATCTATTTTGTTTATCTTCTCAAAGAACCATCTTTTAGTTTTATTGATCTTTGTTATTGTTTCCTTCATTTCTTTTTCATTTATTTCTGACCTGATCTTTATGTTTTCTTTCTTTCTGCTAACTTTGGGTTTTGTTTGTTCTTCTTTCTCTAATTGCTTTAAATGTAAGTTTAGGTTGTTTATTTGAGATTTTCCTTGTTTCTTGAGGTAGGATTGTATTGTTATAAACTTCCCTCTTAGAACTACTTTTGCTGTATCCCATAGGTATTGGGTCATCGTGTTTTCATTGTCATTTGTTTCTAGGTATTTTTTGATTTACTCTTCGATTTCTTCAATGATCTCTGGGTTATTTAGTAGCATATTGTTTAACCTCCATATGTTTGTGTTTTTTACAGTTTTTTTCCCCTGTAATTGATATCTAGTCTCATAGCCTTGTGGTTGGAAAAGATACTTGATACAATTTCAATTTTCTTAAATTTACCAATGCTTGATTTGTGACCCAAGATATAATCTGTCCTGGAGAATGTTCCATGAGCACTTGAGAAGAAAGTGTATTCTGTTGTTTTTGGATGGAATTTCCTATAAATGTCACTTAAGTCCATTTGGCCTAATGTGTCATTTAAAGCTTGTGTTTCCTTATTTATTTTCATTTTGGATGATCTGTCCATTACTGAAAGTGGGGTGTTAAAGTCCCCTACTATGATTGTGTTACTGTCGATTTCCCCTTTTATGGCTGTTAGCATTTGCCTTATGTATTGAGGTGCTCATGTGTTGGGTGCATAAATATTTACAGTGGTTATATCTTCTTCTTGGATTGATCCCTTAATCATTATGTAGTGTCCTTCTTTGTCTCTTGTAACAGTCTTTATTTTACAGTCTATTTTCTCTGACATGAGTATTGTTACTCCAGCTTTCTTTTGATTTCCATTTGCATGGAATATCTTTTTACATCCCCTCACTTTCAGTCTGTATGTGTCCCTAAGTCTGAAGTGGGTCTCTTGTAGACAACATATATATGGGTTTTGTTTTTTTATCCATTCAGCCAGTCTGTGTCCTTTGGTTGGAGCATTTACTCTGTTTACATTTAAGGTAATTATCAATACGTATATTCCTTTTGCTATTTTGTTGATTGTTTTGGAATTGTCTTTGTAGGTCTTTTTTTACCCTTGTGTTCTCTTCTCTTGTGATTTGACGACTATCTTTAGTGTTATATTAGGGTTCCTTTTTCTTTTTCGTGTGTATATCTATTATAGATTTTTGCTTCGTGGTTACCATGAGGGTTTTGTAAAGCAGTCTATGTATATACGTGATTGTTTTAAGTTGCTGATCTTTTAATTTTGAGTGCAGTTTAAATACCCTGCATTTGTATTCTCCTCCCTTCATAATTACTCTTTTTGGTATCATATTTTACATCTAATTGTCTTGTGTATCCCTTATCTGCTTATTGAGGATACGGACAATTTTACTACTTTTGTCTTTTAACTTCCCTAATAGCTTTGTGTTTAGATGGTTTCTTACCTTGACTGTTTTCCTTTACTGGTGAGATTTCCCATTTCATAATTTTCTTGTTTCTAGTTGTGACCTTTTTTTTTTCCCACCTAGAGAAGTTCATATAATATTTATAGTAAAGCAATGGTGCTGAATCCTTTTAGCTTTTGTTTTTCTGTAAAGCTTTTAATTTCTCCATCAAATCTGAATGAGAGCCTTGCTGGGTAGAGTATGCTGGGTTGTAGGCTTTTGCCATTGTTCACTTTAAAAATATCATGTGACTCCCTTCTGGCCCGCAGAGTGTGTGCTGAAAAATCAGCTGATAACCTTATGGGTGTTCCTTTGTATGTTGTTTGTTGCTTTTCCCTTGCTGATTTTAGTATTCTCTAATTTTTGTCATTTTGATCACAATGTGTCTTGGTGTGTTCCTCTTTGGGTTAATCCTTTTATGGAACTCTCTGCACTTCCTGGACTTGGGTGACTGTTTCCTTTCCCAGATTATGGAGGTTTTCAGCTTTTATCTCTTCAAATATTTCCCCATGCCCTTTCTTTCTTCTCCTTATGGGACCCCTGGTATTTGAATATCAGTGTGCCAGATGTTGTCCCAGAGATCTCTTAAACAGTATTCTTTTCTTTTCATTCTCTTTTCTTCTTTCTGCTCAGTGGCAGTAATTTCCATTACTGTCTTCCAGCTCACTGATGCATTCTCGTATAGTCTACTATTGATTCCTTCCAGTGTATTTTTTTTCATTTCATTTATTATAATCTTCATCTCTTTGGTTGTTCTTTATATTTTCTAAGTCTTTGTTAAAAACTTCTAAGTTCTCATTCTGTGCATCCATTCTTCTTCCAAGTTCTTTGATCATCTTTACAATCACTACTGTAAACCCTTTCTCAGGTAGATTTCTCATCTCCACATCACATAGTACTTCTTCTGGTGTTTTATCTTGCTCCTTAGTCTGGAACATATTCCTCTGCCACCTCATTTTGTCTCAGTTGCTATTTGTATTTTTATGTATTTGGTAAGTTAGTTACATTTCTTGACCTTGGAGATGTGGCCTTCTGTAGGAGGTGTCCTATGCATCCCAGCAGGGTACTCCCCTCTTGTCACCCAAGCTATATGCTCTAAGGGTTCCTCCTAAGAGAGCTGCATGCATCTGTCTGTTATGGTGGGATATGTGGACAGTCTGGTAAGTTTGGTTGGCCCTTAATCTGGTTTGTTGCCAGGCCCTGCCTTGTGTGGATGTTGCTAGCTGCTGTTCATTAGAGCCTGGTCACCAGGTGGCTGGTTACAGAAACCTAGGGGGCCCCAGGCCTAGTGCTGGTGCAGTAGTGGGCGGAGTCAGGATCCCAAAGATTCTGGGGCTGTTGCCCACCTGCTGGCAGGTGAACCAGATCCTGGGGTTACTGCCAGACTACTGGCAGGCACAGCTGGTTCCTGGAGGCTGTCTGCAGGTCCCAGCGGCACCAGAGCTTGTTTCAGATTGTTGTTGGTGGTGAGGGTGTGATTCCTGATAGAGTTGGGAATGGGATACAGGGTATCCAGAAGGTTGTGTTTGCCTGCTAGTAGTCAGGGTTAGTGCCCAACTTGTCCCAGGGTAGTGTCTGGCCTGCATTGCAGGATCATAGTTTTCTTGCTTCTGGTGTCTGCCCCTGGTGGGTGAGGTTGGTTTAGAAGCTTGTTCAGGCTTCCTGGCGGGAGGGGCTGGTGCCTGTCCACTGGTGGGTGGAGCTGGGTCTTGGCCTTCTGGTGGGCTGGACTCTGTCTAGGGACTGTATCTATAATGGCCCATCTCTAGTTACCTTGCTTCCCAGGTAATGAGCATAAAGGTGCTGTGGGCTCTTTAGTCTTTAAGCAGCCTGTCTATTGATGGGTGGGGCTGTGTCCCTGCTCAGTCAGTTATTTGGCCTCAAATTTCCCATTGCTGGAGCCGACAGGCTGTTGGGTGGGGCCAGATCTTGGTACTAATGATGCAAGATGTCAGCTGCCAGGAGTATTAACACAGCTGAATGTTCCCCCAGTATACCTGCCACCAGTGTTTATGTCCCATGGTGAGCTGCAGCTACCCACCACCTCTCCAGGAGACTACAAGACTAGTAGGTAGGTCTGGCCAAGGCTCCTATCAAATCATTACATTTTCCCTGGGTCCCAGTGTGCATGAGATTTTTTGTGTGCCCTGTAAGAGTGAAGTCTCTATTTCTTCCAGTCCTGTGGGGCTCCTGCAATTAAGTTCCACTGGCTTTCAAATCTAAATGCTTTCAAGGCTCATCTTCCTGGTGCTGGAAGTCTGGGATGAGGACACTGACGTGAGGGCTCAGGACTCTTACTCCTGTGACAGAACCTCTGCAATATAATTATTCTCTAGTTTGTGGGTCACCAAACCTGGGGGTTTGAGATTTTATTATATTGTAAGTCCACTCCTACCCATCTCATTGTAGTTCCTTCTTTATGTCTTTACCCAAAGAAGATCTTTTCTAGTAGGTTTCAGTCTTTTTTATTGATTGCTGTTTTGCAGATAGTTGTGATTTTGGTGTTCTCATGAGAGGAGGTGAGCTCAGGGTCTTTCTAC
The DNA here is from genome assembly GCF_949752795.1 of Hyperoodon ampullatus. Classification (NCBI taxonomy): domain Eukaryota; kingdom Metazoa; phylum Chordata; class Mammalia; order Artiodactyla; family Ziphiidae; genus Hyperoodon; species Hyperoodon ampullatus. The sequence goes on along the minus strand of NC_136915.1, from coordinate 120,549,625 downwards.
TCAGCTGTGGTGGCTGCTTTCCTCTATTTGTTTGATTTGTTCAAGTAAACAGCACAGGAATTTATTATCTGTATTGGGAACTAGAACAAAACCACAAGTTCAGCTACAAATTAGACAACAAAGTGCTAAGGGGTTTCATCAGATTTAAATAGTTGTAGATAAAAAGGGAAAGAGGACTGTACTATTAAAAAATTCTGAGGAATATTCCCTATATAAGGCTGATCGATTCCAGTCTAAAATCACCTCTTCATCACTCCATTGCTTCATTGTTCTGCTGGAAGTACTCAGAGCAGTCTTCGTCTCTTTTCCCACAGGATAGTGGAATGGATCATTGACAGTGCTAAATTGTAATAGGGAAGAAACTTTGTATTCTATTACAAGTTAATCACTCAAGGAATGTTACCTATAAGCTTAAATTATACATAATGGCCCATCTCTAGTTACCCTGCCTCCCAGGTAATGAGCATTAACTGAAATACCTTTGTTTAGCTCACTGGAAACCACTTGACCAAGCCCACCTGTGAATGGCTGCAGGAAGGACAGAATTAACACCTCTCCTCCAGAGTCTGGCCAGAACCAGGACTTTACTCCCTCCTCTTTTAAATAGTATAAAGGAAGCCTGAATTCTAACTTGGGGAAGATGGTTCTTTGGGACACTAGTCCACCATCTTCTCATTCTGCTCACTTTCCAAATAAAGTCATTATTCCTTGTCCCAACCACATGTCTTGATTTATTGGCCTGTTGTACAATAAGCAATATGAGCTTGGACTCAGTAACAAGGTTTTCTGTTTGCCTTTTGTCCAGATAAATTTACAACATCTCGTTGAAGGGACCTCCCCAGAAGGGAAGACCCTTCCAGAACTTTTAATCAATGTATTTGTTACCACCTTTCCATGGCTCACACTCCACATATCCTCACTGCCTCCCTTACCCAGGTGAGATTCCATGATTTATCATAACCTTTCCCATTTGACTGCTCACTCTCCCCCTCACTTAACACCCTCACTTTGGGATGGTGTCAGGTAGGGGCATTTCTCTCAGGTTCAGAAAACTGACCATTTTGGCTCTAATCAGTAGCCCAAGGAGATATTATTTTTTATTTTAAAAATTATTTCATTAAAGGGAGGAGGGAGCCCATACTGTCATCAAATGAGAGTTGTTCTTTTCCTTTTCTCTATCAAGTTTATCTAGAGGTAAATTATCCTGCACATACTATACAACTGATACTTGTGTTTGATTAAAACCACCAATGGCAGGTGTTAAAGACAGCCGGCTCATTAACCAGTTTTTAAGTTCTTTGGGGCAAATACAGTATCATGATTAAGTGTAATCAATGCAGTTAGGAGCAAATAGCAAATATTTTCTGCATGAATTACTGATTGAATTCATTTTTACTATTCAGTATGAGGAAATACCTAACAGAAAAAGGGAGTCTGGTGTAACAAAGTATGTGTTTGGTTTTTTGACACTATCTTTCCTTGAACAAATTAGAAGTTTAGAAGGAAGAATGGAGGAAATACAAAATAGAGACCAGGAAGGAGAAACTAGGAAGAGTAGGATATGCAAGGATACAGGTGTTCAAAGGAAGCCAGGTCTTCAGAGGAAGCAAACAGGACTGTGTATTTAAAAGACAACAGCCCTGACCTCTCATTGAATATCTTTGCTGTCTCCCTCCCACATGGTGACAAAATGTTTCAAACTTGTTCTACAATGTGTTCTGAAGTATAACTTTAAGAAGCTGTCTTATAAGCACAGAACTGAACACCTTCATTGTGTATTCTTCCTTCACTGAGAAAGATTGCCTTGCCTTATTTTTACATACATTCACACACAGAGAGGTTGGGGTGAGAATGGGAGGGAGAGAGATTGAGCATGCACATACTGTGACCTTGTGAGACAATTATAGTGTAGTAGTTATGAGTACAGAATCTAGAAATAGATGGTTAAGTTTGAGTCCTGATTGTTGCTTGCTAGCTCTGAGCCTTAGGCAAGTTACTTAACCTTTTTGCCTCATATGTAAAATGAGGATAATAATTGTGCCTGCCCATAGCATGAAGATTACATTACATGAAAAACATAATACACTTAGATCAGTGCTTGGCACCATGTTAGTGCTATTTAATTTTTTAACGTAGTTTAATAACAAGACTCTATCTTGTGTGCATTATCTAGGCACTGCTGGGTGGAAAGATCTATTGCAGGAATTATTAAGGAGATCGATGAAAAGGGAAATGGTGAAGACTCACTGGGTATGGCAAAGCTGCAGTCAAGCACCTAAAAATCTATTTCAGTTAATAGTGTAGGTAAATACCATCAATGCTATGTAATTTTAATTGAGACCTTTAAATCTAGTGCCAGCATTGACTATAAATGCAGATTCCAAAAGTAGCAAAAGGGGTTTGTTAATGTCTACAACCATTTCTTTCCATGCCTCTGCACTAGAAAGGCAAATAAAGTGAAACATCCAGAAACAGAGTCAGCATGCTGAGACACTGAGAGTTCCAGTTGTCTTTGATCCTTTCCATATTCAAAAGGTAAATGATTCTTCCTTCCAATGGATTAGTCATCAAATAAGAATTGACAGATGCTACCATGTGGTCTCCACAAGCTCTGAGGGGAGGATGCCCAGTTCCTATTCTGCTTGGTAATTATATCTGGTTGGGGGAAAGGTTCTACACACATCAAACAACTAGAACCATTACATGGCCTTGTGGGTCAGGACCGCCGGCTCTGAGTGGGGTCAGGGACAGTTGGTTGCTCTTGCCCATCACACTTGGATCTGTGTGATGGCAGGACTCCAGTTCCTGGAGTCCGGCTTGATTCAGTTGTGCATTCCCCATGCATTCAGTGAGGGGAGCTGAATGTGACAGGATCTCAGCCCTGCCAGGTGATGCAGCCACTGGTCACAGGGTCTCCCGACTCAGTTGGTACTTCCTTTGAGGTCCAGGAGAAGGCGCTCATCTCCTCCCTGATGACCACAACCACCTTCTCATCAGCGTGGTGGGTACGAATACCAAGCACCCAGCAGCAGGACCACAGACCACAGTTTACTGAATAGTACTTATTTCTGCACCCTGACTGGCCCTGTGGCCCCGCCTGTGGCTCAGCCCTTCATCCTTGCCACACCTGAACTGGCAGGGCAGGTAACATGGGCTGCTGGCCCCCTCCACTCTCCTGCTGCCCACTGCACTGGTTCAGCTCCATGCTCACTGCTCAACACCTGGCCTGGTGGCTGCCCCAGGAGAGAGGCCGTGGCTGGCCACGAGGCAGGGCAGGGCCCAGAACCTGCCACCTGTCACCCTGGACTCCACATGGTTCCATGTAGTTCCTCCATTGCTTCCATGCACATCTTCCACCACAGGCTTGAACTATTTCTAAAGCTTTTTCCTAGGAGCTACAATGTTGAATCATTATTCCACTTGTTCTCTTATCTCATTTTGAATGCAAAGATCAAGCTACTGTCATTTGAGTTCACATTCCCATCCTTCATTTCATCTTCTCTCCCTCTGTTGTCATTACACTACTAGTCATGACATCTTAGAGAAAATTCTTCATTTGTCTTGATTTCTTTGTTTACAGGCTGAAGCAGAAAGTCGATTTTGATAAGGAATTATATGTACTATCACAATATATATAATTTCATGGTGTGGAAGAGGTCATCCACTTCAATTGCCTGTGCATAAAACTGAACCTCCATAAAATATTTCAATTGGTTTCTCTTTTTATCCACCTCTCTGGACCATCTTGCTAAATATCCACCATCAAGGAAAGTGACAACTTCATTGTAGGAGGCCTGGAGACAGAACTAAATATAAACCAATCATTTAATATCCTAGAGATTTTTTCTTTTGGAGCAATATGCACTGGAAAATAAAACAAAATATATAAACTAAAAAATTCAGTACAAGGGGAGTGCAAAAAAATGCCTATGACCACTCTTCTTGTCTAGTTAATCTTCCCAGAACTGCCAGTTACCCTCACAAAACCCAGGTTTTTTATAGGTCCTTCCAGAGATTGTGTGCGCGTGTGTGTGTGTGTGTAATACAAATGAAAACAAAGTGTACATACTTCACAGCATCTTGTTTTTATTCCCTTTGATAATAATTTGATAGAGAGCATATTAAATCTGTAGATTGCTTTGGATAATATGGCCATTTTAACAATACCAATTCTTCCAGTAAAAGACCATGTGATATCTTTCCATTTCTTTGAATCATTTTCAATTTCCTTTATCAATGTTTTATAGTTCCCAGGATATAAATCTTTTAAACTTGTGGTCAAGTTTATTCCTAAGAAATTTTTTGATGCAATTTTATTTTTTTTTTGCAGTATGCGGGCTTCTCACTGTTGTGGCCTCTCCCATTGCGGAGCACAGGCTCTGGACGCACAGGCTCAGTGGCCATGGCTCACGGGCCTAGCCGCTGTGCAGCATATGGGATCTTCCCAGACCGGGGCATGAACCCATGTCCCCTGCATCGGCAGGTGGACTCTCAACCACTGCGCCACCAGGGAAGCCCTTGGTGCAATTTTTAAAGGGATTGTTTTTGAAAAAGATATTGCTGTGTTTTATATCAAAAAGTGTTCTGCATATGTTTTCCAATAGCAGTTTTATACTACCTGGTCTTACATTTAGGTCTTTAATCCATTTTGAGTTTATTTTTGTGTATGGTGTTAGAGAATGTTCTACTTTCATTCTTTTACATGTAGTTGTCCAGTTTTCCCAGCACCATTTATTGAAGAAATTTTTATATAGTCTTGCCTCTTTTGTCATAGATTATATGACATTATATAGTCTTGCCTCTTTTGTCATAGATTTTCTCCATTATACAGTCTTGCCTCTTTTGCCATAGATTAATTGCCCATAAGTGCATGGGTTTATTTCTGGGCTTTGTATCCTTTTCCATTGATCTATATTTCTCTTTTTGTGTCAGTACCATACTGTTTTGATAACTGTAGCTTTGTAGTATAGTCTGAAGTCAGGGAGACTGATTCCTCCAGTTCTGTTCTTCTTTCTCAAGATTGCTTTGGCTATTTGGGGTCCTTTGTGTCTCCAAGCAAGTTTAAAATTTTTTTGTTCTAGTTCTGTGAAAAATACCACTGGTAATTTGATAGTGATTGCATTGAATCTGTAGATTGTCTGAGGTAGTATAATCATTTTGACAGTATTGATTCTTCCAATCCAAGAACATGGTATATCTTTCCATCTGTTTGTGACATCTTCAATTTCTTTCATCAGTGTCTTATAGTTTTTGGAGTATAGGAATTTTGCCTCCTTAAGTAGGTTTATTCCTTGATATTTCATTCTTTTTGATGTGAGGGTAAATGTGATCATTTCCTTAATTTCTCTTATCTTTAATTATTAGTGTACAGAAATGCAACAGATTTCTGTGTTTTAAGTTTATAACCTGCAACCTTACCAAATTCATTGATGATCTCTAGTAATTTTCTGGTAGTGTCTTGAGGATTTTCTATGTATAGTATCATGTCATCTGCAAGCAGAGACAATTTTACTTCTTTTCCAATCTGGATTCATTTTATTTCTTTTTCTTCTCTGATTGATGGGGTTAGGACTTCCAAAACTATTTTGAATAAAAGTGACAAGAGTGGACATTCTTGTCTTACTCCTGATCTTAGAGAGAATGCATTCAGCTTTTCACCATTGAGTATGATGTTAGCTGTGGGCTTGTCATATATGGCCTTTATTTTTGTTATGTTCCCACTATGCCCACTTCTTGGAGAGTTTTTATCATAAGTGAATGTTGAATTTTATCAAAAGACTTTTATGCATCTATTGAGATGATCATATGGTTTTTATTCTTCAGTTTGTTAATGTAGCGTATCACGTTGATTTGTGGTTACTGAAAAAACCATGCATCCTGGGGATAAAACCCACTAGATCATGGCGTATGATCCTTTTAATATATTGTTGGATTCAGTTTGCTTATGTTTTGTTGAGGATCTTTGCATCTATGTTCATCAGTGATATTGGCCTATAATTTTCCTTTTTTTGTGATATTTTCATCTGGTTTTGGCATCAGGGTGATGGTGGCCTCATAGAATGAATTTGGAAGTGCTCCTTCCTCTGAAAGTTTTTAGAGTAGTTTCAGAAGGACAGGTGTTAACTCTTCTCTAAATGTTTGGTAGAACTCTCCTGTGAAGCCATCTGGTCCTGGACTTTAGTTTGCTGGGAGTTTTTAATCACAGATTTAATTTGGGTACTTGTAATTGGTCTGTTCATATTTTCTATTTTTTCCTGGTTCAGTCTTGGGAGATTGTACCTTTCTAAGAATTTGTCCATTTCTTCTGGGTTGTCAATTTTATTGGCCTATAGTTTCCTGTAGTAATCTTTTATGGTTATTTGTGTTTCTGTGGTGTCAGTAGTAACTGCTTTTTCATCTACAATTTTACTGATTTGCATTCTTCCCTGCCCCCTTTTTTTGATAAATCTAAGGGCTTATCCAGAAAAAAAAATCTAAGGGTTTATCAATTTTCTTTATCTTTTTAAAGAACCAGCTTATAGTTTCATATTTTCTATTGTCTTCTTAGTCTCTATTTCATTTTTTTCTGCTCTGTCCATTATGATTTCTTTCTTTCTACTAACATTGGGTTTTACTTCTTTCACTAGTTGCTTTAGGTGTAAGGTTAGGTTGTTTATTTAAGATTTTTCATGTTTCCTGAATTAAGCTTGTATTGCTATAAACTTTCCTTTTAGAACTGTTTTGCTGCGTCCCGTACATTTTGGTTCATTGTGTTTTCGTTTTCATTTGTCTCCAGGTATTATTTTAATTTCTTCTTTGATTTCTTCAGTGATCCATTGGTTGTTTAGTAGCATATTGTTTAGCCTCCACATGTTTTTGTTTTTTGCAGTTTTTTCTCATAATTGATTTCTAGTCTCATAACACTGGAGTAGGAAAAGATGCTTATATGTTTTCAATTTTCTTGAATTTACCAAGGCTTGTTTTGTGGCCCAGCATATGATCCACCCTGGATAATGTTCCATGTGCACTTGAAATGAATGTGTATTCTGCTGCTTTTGGATGGAAAGCTCTGTAAAGATCAATTAAGTCCTTTGGTCTAAAGTGTCATTTAAGGCCTGTGTTTCCTTGCTGATTCTCTGTCTGGATGATCTGTCCATTGATGAAAGTAGAGTGTTAAAATCCCCTATTATTACTATGTCACTGTTAATTTCTCCTTTTATGCCTGTTAACATTTGCCTTATATACTGAATTGCTCCTGGGTTGGGTGTATATATATATTTTAAATTGTTATATCTTCTTCTTGGATTGATTCCTTGATCATTATGTTGTGTCCCTCTTTGTCACTGGTGCCATTCTTTTTTTAAAGTCTATTTTGTCTGATATGAGTATGGCTACTCCAGCTTTCAACTGATTTCCTTTTACATGGAATACCTTTTTCCGTCTTCTCATTTTAAGTCTGTATGTGTCTCTAGATCTGAAATGGGTCTCTTGTAGACAGCATATGTACTGTTCTTATTTTTTTTTTTTTTTTTTTTTTGTGGTACACAGGCCTCTCACTGTTGTGGCCTCTCCCATTGTGGAGCACAGGCTCTGGATGTGCAGGCTCAGTGGCCATGGCTCACGGGCCCAGCCGCTCCGCGGCATGTGGGATCTTCCCCGACTGGGGCACGAACCCATGTCCCCTGCATCGGCAGGCAGACTCTCAACCACTGCGCCACCAGGGAAGCCCTATACTGTTCTTATTTTTTATCCATTCAGTCAGTCTGTGTCTTTTGCTTGGGGCATTTAATCCATCTACATTTAACGTGATTATTGATATATGTTCTTATTGCCATTTTGTTAATTGTTTTGGATTTGTTTTTATGGGTCTTTATTTCTTTTCTCTTTTGTTCTCCTCTCTTGTCATTTGATGTTTATCTTTAGTGTTGTGTTTGAATTACTTTTTTGCTTTTTTGTCTGTATATCTATTATAGATATTTGGTTACCGTGAGGTTTTGATATAGTGGTCTCTCTCTCTCTCTCTCTCTCTCTCTCTCTCTCTCTCTCTCTCTGTCTCTCTTTCTCTCTCTCCATATATATATATATATATATATATATATATATATGTACATATATATATACATACATACACACACACACACACACACACACACACACACACACACACATGATTGTTTTAAGTTGCTGATGTCCTAAGTTCAAATGCATTTCAAATATCCTGCATTTGTACTATCCTCCTTTCACAATTACTCATTTAGATATAATATTTGTGTGTGGATGATTTTCTACCTTTACTGTATATTTGCCTTTACCAGTGAGCTTTTTCCTTTCATAATTTTCTTTTTTCTAGTTGTGGCCATTTATTTTCCACCTAGAGAAGTTCCTTTTAGCATTTGTTGTAAAGCTGATTTGGTGATGCTGAATTTTTTTTAGCTTTTGCTTATCTGTAAAGCTTTTGATTTCTCCATCAAATCTGAATAAAAGCCTCACTGGGTAGAATATTCACAGTTGTAGGCTTTTCCCTTTCATCACTTGAAACATATCTTGCCACTCCCACTGGCTTGCGGAATTTCTGCTGAAAAATCATCTTATAACCTCATGGGGATTCCCTTGTGTTATCTGTTGCTTTTCCATTGTTGCTTTTAATATTTTCTCTTTATCTTTAATTTTTGTCAATTTGATTACTATGTGTCTCTGTATGTTCCTCCTTGGGTTAATCCTGTATGGAACTCTCTGCACTTCTTGGACTTGGGTGACTGTTTCCTTTCCTATGTTAGGGAAGTTTTCAGCTATTATCTTTTCAAATATTTTCTCAGACCATTTCCCTCTCTCTTCTCCTTCTGAGACCCCTATAATGCAAATATTGATGCGTTTCACTTTGTCCCAGAGGTCTCTTAAACTGTCCTTATTTCTTTTCATTCTTTTTCCTTTATTCTGTTCTGTGACAATGATTTCTACCACTTTGTCTTCTAGCTCACTTATTCATTCTTCTGACTCATTTTTTCTGCTATTGATTCCTTCTAGTGTGTTTTTCATTTCAGTTATTGTATGCTTGAGCTGTGTTTGGTTGTTCTTTATATTTTCTAACTCTTTGTTAAAACTTCTTGTAACTTCTTGTTCTGTGCATCCATTCTTTTCCTGAGTTCTTGGATCATCTTTATGATCATTACTCTGAACTCTTTCTCAGGTAGATTGCCTATCTACACATCACTTACTTGCTCTTCTGGGGGTTTATCTTGTTCCTTCGTCTGGAACATATTCCTCTGCCAACTAATTTTGTCTAAATTTCTTATTTGTATTTTTATGTATGTGGAAGGTTAGATGTTTCTCAACCTTGAAGAAGTGGCCCTCTATATGGGATTTCCTACTTGCCCCAGCAGTACACTCCTCTCTCATCACCCAAGGGCCAGGCACCAGCTGGTCCCAGGGTAGTTTCTGATCTACATTTGCAGCCTTGTTCATCAGGCTGCAGGATTGTAGTTTTCTTGCTTCTGTGTCTGCCCCAAGGTGAGTAAGCCTGGTCTAGAGGCTTGTGGAGGCTTCCTTCTGGGAGGGGCTGGTGCCTGCCCACTGGTGGGCGGAGCTGGGTCTTGGCTCTCTGGTGAGCAGGGCCATGTCAAGGGGGATGTCTAGAGGCAGCTGTGGGCTCAGGAAGTCTTTAGACAGCCTGTCTGTTGATGGGTGAAACTGTGTTCTTACCCTGTTGGTTGGTTGGCCTGAGGTGTCCCAGCACTGGAGCCTACAGGCTGTTGGGTGGGGCCTGGTCTTGTTTCGGCCTGGGGCCAGAATGTTGGCTTCAGGAGACCTCATGCCAATGTACACTCCCTGGTACCTCTGCCAGAAGTGTCCTTGTCCCCACAGTAAGCCACAGCCATCCTCCACCTCCTCTGGAGACCCTTGAAGGCCAGCAGGTAGGTCTGGTCTAAGCTCCTATGAAGTCACTGCTTTTGCCCTGAGTCCCAGTGTGCATGAGACCTTGTGTTCTCCCTCCAAGAGTGGAGTCTCTGTTTCCTCCAGTGTTGTGGAGCTCCTGCACCCCAGCTTCACTGGCCTTCAAAGCCAAATGCTCTGGGGGTTTCTACTTCCAATCCAGAGCCCCAGGCTGGGGTGCCTGCAATGGGGCTCAGAACTCTCACTCCTGTGTGAGAACTTCTGTGATATAATTGTTCTCCAGTTTGTGCATCACCCACCCAGGGGGTGTGAGATTTGATTATATCACAACTGTGTCCCTCCTACCATCTCGTATCTATTTTTTTCAAATGCCCATACATCCATCTTGGCTTAGAACTAATGTGTGAGATAGGACTTTTTTTATAATATTGTTTTACATGATAAGTAGTGAATTCTGACTCATAGGCCCCAAAGAAAACATAATTTTTTTCTTTCTAAAAGTTTCAGAGTGAGAAAATGAGTGTTTATGACTATGCTTTTTTTCTAAATACAGAATGTAAATGATAGCCATAAATGGAAATCATTTTGCAATCAGAGAGAAAATATAGCACCATTACAGCTACTAAATAGAATAAAGTGGAATAGAGCTACTTCATTGTCCAAAAAAGAAAAGAAATCTAAACATTGTCTATATCTAAAACTGTATTTATAGCACCTATCCACATTTGAACCCATTCATGTGTCACTACCAAAGAAGAAAAATGTGTGTTTCTTGAACACCAAGAGTCTCAGGGATTTTTCTTTTCCACTACAAATCCTCCAGAAAACCTCTTAGAATTCCTGTCCTTGAAGAAGGAGTCAAATTAGACAGTAAGAAATAAGCCTCAATGAAGGTGAGATGGGCCCTCTCTAATCTAGTAGTTTACTGTCAATTTCTAACAGTACCTGTCTATATTCTCATAGCTATAAAAAATGAGATTTATCAGATAAAGAAAATCATTCAGATTTTCAGGTGCCAGATAAGAAACATGGTTATTCTCTGGAGTTTCTTTACTAGGAATAAGACTAGTATTACTAGGAAAGACTAATTTCTTTACTAGGAATAAGACTCATTCTACATTCTGGTGGTTCTCAGTAATTTTTAGTTGTTTTCCATGAGAAGGAATTGTATGTATCAGCACAAGGCAGTCTTCTGAGATGATGGTAACAGCAGACAGAGTCTCAATAAACTCTGGCTTGGTACTCCCAACACCATTCTAAATTAAGAGCATGACATTGTCATACAGCAATTTTTTTCTTTTTCTTTTTAAAATAAATCAAGTAAAGCTATAAAACAGACATATCAAAGAGCAAGATATTTTTATTCAAATAAACCTGTTTAATGAATTGTTCAGATATTTATTTATGCAACAGGTATTTATCAAGAAGCTTCTATGTGCCAAACATTGATTTAGTGGTGGGGATACAATAATGAACAATGAAAACAAAACCCACACAAGTCCCAACCTTTTTGGAGTGCATTCTTTGGTAGGGTTGACAGGCAATAAATGAGGTAAATAAGTGAAAAACACATGATAGTAATAAGTGGTAAAAGAAAAAAAAATGTAGATGAGAAAACTTGAGGGCCATGATGAAATTTTAGATTAGGTGATCAGAGAGGACCTCATTGAAAAGTGAAGATAATGAAATGAGAATCAAAACACTTCAGCTAACTTCATAATTACCCCCTCTCCCACCTTCAAGGAAACAGCTGCAAGGGAGAAGAAAACTATAACACAACATACTAATTTGAACTATGCACATGTGTGCACAATCCAACTTAAGAAATAAAACCTTACAGATACTAATATAAAATCCCATATAATTAATGTTCTACCACTGTTTTATCCCACATTAAAAAGTAACCAGTATTCTTAATTTGGTGTTTATCACATCTATAATTTTTACTTTTTCTACATAGGATTGTATTTCTAAACCACGAGTGAAATCAAACTGTATGCATCCTTCTGAAACTTGTCTTTATTCAACATTACATATTTTCAGGCTTATCTCTATTGACAAATATATTTCTAAGTCATTAATTTTAAACTGCTCTATAGAATTTTGTGGAATGACCATCTATTCTCTTGTTAGTTAATGGTCATTTAAATGTTTCTTTCTGATATAGAGAGTGCAGTGGACTTACTTGAAAAGTTAATATGTATCTTTAACTTATTGATCATTTTAATTTTCAGTATAGTCAATCATGTCATCTACAATACTTTGTTACTTCCTTTCTGATCATTAGACATTTTATTTATCTATCATGTTTTACTCTTCTGGCTAAAACTTCTGGTACAGTGTTGAAAAGAAATGGACATAACAGTCATACATGTTTTGTTCCTATCTTTAAAAGAAATGCTTCAATATTTCATCATGTGATGTTATGGTTATTTGCTAGTTACGTTTGGTTTAGGAAGTTCTCTTCTTTTTTGAATTGAAGTATAGTTGGTTTACAATGTTGTGTTAATTTCTGCTGTACAGCAAAGTGATTCAGATTATATATATATATATATATATATATATATATATATAATTTTTCATATATTTTTTCCATTATGGTTTATCACAGGATATCAAATATAGTTCCCTGTGCTATACAGTAGGACCTTGTTGTTTATCCATCCTATATATAATAGTTTGCATCTGCGAACCCCAAACTCCCAATTCATCCCTGCCCCAGCACCCCCTTGACAACCTCAAGTCTGTTCTCCATGTCTGTGAGTTTGTTTCTGTTTCGTAGATAGGTTCATTTGTGTCATATTTAGGTTCCACATATAAGTGATGTCATATGGTATTTATCTTTCTCTAACTTATTTCACTTAGTATGATAATCTCTATGTCTATCCACATTGCTGCAAATGGTATTATTTCATTCTTTTTTATGTCTGGGTAGTATTCCATTGTATATAGGCACCACATCTTCTTTATCTATTCATCTGTTGATGGACATGTGGGTTGTTTCCATGTCTTGCCTATTGTAAATAGCACTGCTATGAACATTGGGGCGCATGTATCTTTTGAATTATAGTTTTGTCCAGATATATGCCCAGGAGTGGGATTGCTGGATCATATGGCAACTCTATTTTTAGTTTTTTAAGGAAACTACATACTGTTTTTTATAGTGGCTTCACCATCTTACATACCCACCAACAGTGTAGGAGGGTTCCCTTTTCTTCACACCCTCTCCAGCATTTGTTATTTGTAGACTTTTTAATGATAGCCATTCTGACTGGTGTGAAATGTTACCTCATAGTAGTTTTGATTTGGATGTCTCTAATAATTAGTGATGTTGAACATCTTTTCGTGTGCCTATTGGCCATCTGTATGTCTTCTTCGGAGAAATGTCTATTTAGGTCTTCTGACCATTTTTTTTTTTGATTCAGTTGTTTGTTTTTTGCTATTGTTGTTGAGTTGTATGAGCCTTTTGCATGTTTTGGAAATTAAGGCATTTTCAGTTGCATCATTTGCAAATATTTTCTCCCTGTCTATAAGTTATGTTTTCATTTTGTTTATAGTTTCCTTTGCTGTGCAAAAGGTTGTTTGATTATGTCCCATTTGTTTATTTTTGCTTTTGTTTCTATTACCTTGGGAGACTGACCTAAAAAAACATTGCTATGATTTATGTCAGAGAATGTTTTCCCTATGTTCTCTTGTAGGAGTTTTATGGTGTCATGTCTCATATTTAAGTCTTTAAGCCATTTGTGAGTTTTGTGTGTGTGTTTGTATATGGTGTGAGGGTGTTCTAACTTCATTAATTTATGTGGGGTTCTCCAGCTTTCCCAACACCACTTGCTGAAGAGACTTTTTTCCCATAGTATATTCTTGCCTCCTCTGTCAAGTGTTAACTGACCCTATGTGTGTTGGTTTATTTCTGGGCTCTCTAATCTGTTCCATTGATTCCTATGTCTGTTTTTGTGCCAATACCATGCTGCTTTACTTACTGTAGTTTTGCAGCATTGTCTGAAGTCTGGGAAGGTTATGCCTCCTGCTTTGTGCTTTACCCTCAGGACTGACTCGGCAATTCTGGGTCTTTTATGGTTCCATATAAATGTTAGGATTATTTGTTCTAGTTCTGTAGAAGAACGTCATGGTTAATTTGATAGGGATTGCATTAAATCTGTAGATTGCTTTGGGTAGTACGACCATGTTAACGATGTTAATTCTTCCTATCCAAGAGAGTAGAATATCTTTCCATTTCTTTGAATCATCTTCAATTTCCTGTATTAATGTTTTATCGTTCTCAGATCTTTCACCTCCTTGGTCAGGTTTATTCTTAAGTATTTAATTTTTGGATGTGATTTTAAAAAGGATTGTTCTTTTACATTCCCTTTCTGATATTTCATTGTTAGTGTAAAGAAATGCAATCAACTTCTGTATGTTAATCTTGTATCCTGCTACCTTTTTTAATTTGTTTATCAGTTCTAGTAGTTTTAGTTTGGAGTCTTTAGGGTTTTCTTTATATAGTATCATGTCATCTGCATATAATAACAATTTGACCTCTTCCCTTCTTATTTGGATAGATTTTATTTCTTTTTCTTGTCTAATTGCTGTGTCTCGGACTTCCATTACTATGTTGAATAGAAGTGGTGAGAGTGAGTATCCTTGTCTTGTTCCATATTATAGCAGGAAGGGTTTCAGCTTTTCGCCATTGAGTATTATGTTGGCTGTGGGTTTGTCATAAATAGCTTTTATTATGTTGAGATATGTTCTCTCTATACCTACTTTGGTAAGAGGTTTTTTTTTTTTATCATGAATGGATGTTGGATTTTATCAAATGCTTTTTCTGCCTCTACTGAGATTATTGTGTGGTTTTTGTCTTGTCTTGATGTGGTTCATCACATTGATTGATTTGAATATGTTGAGCCATCCTTGTGACACTGGGATGAATCCAACTTGGTTGTGGTGTATGATCTTTTTTATATGTTGTTGAATTCAGTTTGCTAAAATTTTGAGGATTTTTGCATCTATATTCATCAAAGATATTGGCCTGTAATTTTCTTTTTTAACACCGTCTTTGTCTGGTTTTGGTATCAGGGTGAAGGTGGCTACACAGAATGTTTTTGGGAGTGTTCCCTCCTCTTTAACCTTTTGGAAAAATTTGAGAAATATCGATATAAGTTCTTTTTTATCTTTGGTAGAATTCGCCTTTGAAGATATCTGGTTCTGTACTTTTGTTTGTAGGGAGTTTATTTATTTTTTTATTACAGATCCTATTTCACTTCTAGTGATTGGTCTGTTCACATCATCTGTTTCTTCTTGATTCAATTTTGGTGGGCTCTTATGTTTCTAGAAACTTGTTCATTTCTTCTAGGTTGTCAAATTTGTTGGCATTAATTGCTCATAATATTCTCTTATGGTTTTTTGTATTTCTGTGATATAGGTTATTATTTCTCCTTTTTCATTTCTTTTGTTTATTTGGGTCCTCTCTCTTTTCTTCTTGTTGAGCCTGGACAGAGTTTTGTCAATTTTGTTTACCCTTTCAAAGAATGAGCTCTTGGTTTTATTGATTTTTTTCTATTGTTTTTTAAAACTCTATTTAATTTATTTCCTCTCTGATTTTGATTTCCTTCCTTCTGCTGACTTTAGGTTTTGTTTATTCTTCTTTTTCCAATTCTTTTAGGTGGTTATTTATTTGGCCTGTGTTGCTATGAATTTCTCTCTAAGAACTGCCTTTGCTGAAACCCATACATAGAATTTGTATGGTTCTGTTTTCATTGTCATTTGTCTCAAGGTATTTTTAAATTTCCTCTTTGATTTCATCATTTACCCATTCTTTTTTTTTTTTTTTTTTTTTGTGGTATGTGGGCCTCTCACTCTTGTGGCCCCTCCCATTGTGGAGCACAGGCTCTGAACGTGCAGGCTCAATGGCCATGGCTCACGGGCCTAGCCGCTCCACGGCATGTGAGATCTTCCCAGACCAGGGCACGAACCCATGTCCCCTGCATCGGCAGGCGGACTCTCAACCACTGTGCCACCAGGGAAGCCCTACCGATTGGTTTTTTAGTAACATGTTGTTTAGTCTCCATGTAATCATTTTTTCTCATTTCTTTTTCTGTGGTTGATTTCTAGTTTCATGCAATTCTGGTGAGAAAAGATGATTGAAATAATTTCTATAGTCTTAAATTTGTTGAGGCATGTTTTATGTCCTAGTTTGTTGTCAGTCCTAAAAAATGTTCTGTGTGCACTTGAAAAGAAAGTGTATGCTGGATTATTTTTTTGCATGTGGGGGTGTGGATGTAATGTCCTGAAAATATCAATTAAGTCTAACTTCTATTGTGTCATTTAGGATCTCTGTTGCCTTACTGATTTTCTGTCTAGAAGATCTCTCCATTGATGTGAGCAGGGTGTTAAAGTCTCCTACTATCATTGTATTCCCATAATTTTTTTCCTTTATGTCTGTTAGTATTTGCTTTACTTATTTTGGTGCTCCTATATCGGGTGCATATATGTTGACAACTGTAATATTTTCTTTTTGCATTGATCCTTTTATCATTATACAGTGTCCTTCTTTATCTTTCTTTCTTTCTTTTTTTTTTTTCTTTGCGATACGCAGGCCTCTCACTGTTGTGGCCTCTTCTGTTGCGGATCACAGGCTCCAGACACGCAGGCTCAGCGGCCATGGCTCACGGGCCCAGCTGCTCCGCGGCATGTGGGATCTTCCCAGACTGGGGCACGAACCCGTGTGCCCTGCATTGGCAGGTGGACTCTCAACCACTGCGCCACCAGGGAAGCCCCTTTATCTTTCTTTATGGCCTTTCTTTTAAAGTCTACTTTGTCTGAGTATTGCAACCCCCACTTTCTTGTCATTTCCTTTTTATGAAATATTTTTCCAACCCCTAATTTTCAATCTATGTGTGTCCTTTGTCCTAAAGTGAATATCTTTTAGGCAGCATATTGTAGGCTCTTTTTTTTTTAATCCAGTCTGCCACTCTTTGTCTTTTGATTGAAGCATTTAGTCCATTGACATTTGAGGTAATTATCAATAGATATGCATTTGTTGCCATTTTATACCTTGTTTTCCAGTTGATTCTGTATTTCTACTTTTATCCCTTTTGTTTTTCCATTTGTGTTTTAATGACTTCCTTTTGTATTATGCTTGTGTGCTCTTCGTTTTGGTTTTTGTGAATCTGTTATATGTTTTTGATTTGTGGTTATGCTATTTTTCAAGTAGGCTAACCACTTCCTACTTCTACTTACTTTAAATTATAGTCATTTAGGCTCAAACACATTCTAAAAAAAAAGAAGAAAATATCTATATTTTCTTACTATCTTCCTCCAGATTATATTATTTTGATGTCTTGTTTTACATTTTCATGTTTATCCTTTTGCTGTTCATTGTGATCATCATTGCTTTCAAAAAAAATTTTATTTACGAAAAATATGTATACTGGCTTATTTAAGTGATTTACTTTCCAATTGTGATTTTCTCTTTCCTATATCTTCTTGCCTCTTTTCTGTTTAGAGAAGACCTTTCAATAGTTCTTTTAGGATAGGTTTAGTATTGCTGTATTCTTTTCATTTTTTGCTTGTCTGAGAAATTCTTTCTCTCTCCTTCTATTCTAAATGATAATCTTACTGGGTAGAGTATCCTAAGTTGCAGATTTTTTTCCTTTCAGGCCTTTGACTATATCTTGCCACTCCCTTCTGGCCTGCAACATTTCTGTAGAGGAATCAGCTGATAACCTTATGGGGGGGGTCCCTTGTAATTAACTCTTCTTTTATCTCTTGCTGACTTTAGAGTCCTCTCTTTATATCTTTTGCCATTTTAATTATAGCACGTCTTGTTGTAGGTCTGTTTGGGTTCATCTTGTTTGGGACCCTCTGTGCTTCCTGTCCCTGGATATCTGTTTCCTTCTTTAGGTTTGGGGGTTTTCAGCCATAATTTCTTCAAATACATTTTCAATCCCCTTTTCTCTCCTTCTCCTTCTGGAATTCCTATTACGCACAGATTGACCCACTTTATATTATCCCATAGTCTCCTATGTTGCTTTTTTTTTTTTTTTTTGGTTTTCTGTCTGCTTTGATTGGGTGATTTCCATTATTCTATATTCCATATCACTTATTCATTTTTCTGCATTATTCATTCTGCTATTCATTGCCTTTAGCTCAGCTTTCATTTCATCTCAGCAAAAGAGTTTTCTAATTCTTCTTTGCTCCTCTTTATAGTTTCTAGTTCCTTTTCATAATAATCTGCATTTCTATTGATAGTCTTTCTTAATTCCTTCAGTATTTTCATTATCTCCTTTTCAAACTTGGTGTCTACCAGACTAAAGAGGTCTGTTTCATTGTTTTTTTCAAGGGAGTTCTCTTGACCTTTTAACTAGGAGTGGTTCCTCTAATTCTTCATTTTACTTATTTCTCTTACTCTGTGATTTTAGGAGAAAGGGTCATCTACTGTGGTCTTAGAGGGCTATTTATATGTGGGAGCATCCCTGTGTAGCCTCTGTTGGTTAATATTTTGGTGCAAGGGCTATTTTTAGTATTGTTGTCTGCCACCTCTTTCCTCAGTGTGTCATGGTCATTATCCCCTTGATAGGGGGTATGACTGGTGTTGTGGTGACCAGAGCCTACACTAGGTGTTGATCAGGTCAGCCTCTTTGCTCTGTGGTTGTCACAGCCCTGTCTCAGGTAGGGTCTGCTCCCTAATTGTTGGAGTAGAAGCCCCCAGATTCATTTCTGAGCCGTGTTTCTGATCTGCAGTGTGAGGTAAGTGGGATTGGAGGGCTCCCACTGGGAAAGAAACCACTGAGTATTCCTCCACCAGAGCTGTCCACTGGGGAGTGCACTCTGCTGTGCCACCTGTCACAAAGTACAGTGTTGTTGGTGCTTCCCTCAGCCCCTCCTCAACCGTGTGAATGCCAACAATTGGCCCTGGTGTCACTCAGGTATTGTTTTCACAAGGCTGCCAGTGAAGATCTCCTGATGTCAAGTCCCTGGACTGCAGTTGTTGTGCACCTGTACCCACTATGGGAGCTATGGAAGCAGCTCAGACCCTGGCCCAGCCCAGCCCCCACGTGCACACACCCACAATGTCCACACCTGCTAAGGCCAAATCCATCTCAGCCACAGGAGCACCTTTGTCTGCTCTGATGCCCTGCAGGCACCAAGTTCACAAAGCCAGTGGTGGCTCGCACAGCTGTGGGGAGAGATTTCAGTTCTGCTTCCTAAATTGTGTGGCCCCTGGAACTCAGCTATAATTTCAGCCCAGCCTCTCTGTGTGGGCCACCCACTGGCACCTACTTCAGGAGCCCACTACTGAGGTGGCAGCTGGCACGTACAATCCCAGAGCCCACTGAGGTGGTGACTGGTGTGCAAAGAGGCTGCTGTCTTGGGCTCCACCCCTCCCTTCATGTGACACTTAACAGTGGCACTTCACTTCTGTGGCAGGCCCTGGCTTCTTCCATGTACACCCCTGGTTGCAGCCATACCATGCTCCAGCCCCTTCAGGCTGTCTCCGTGCAGCCAACCCCAGTCCTCTTCCTGGGTCTGTCCTCTAAGCCCCGAGTTTCAGCACCCAGCCCCTGCCCTTACCAGGTGGACGCACATCTGGTGTTGGGAGCACAGGAGAGTGGCACAGACCATCTGTGCAGGTTTCTTGTTCTGCCTGACGCAAACTGGTTGTTGTGCTCTCCGCTGAGCCTCTGAAGCTCTCCCTCTGTCCTGGTTGATCTCCCTGCTGATGAGGGGAGTTCTCAGTGATTGGGAAACTTTCCTCTTTCTCAGCTCCCTCACAGGGGAGCAGTACCCATCCTGCTTCCTTTTTTTTTTTTTCTTTCAACCTACCCAGTTATGTGGAGATCTTTCTTGTCCTTTCAAGTTTTTAACATCTTCTGCCTGTGTTCAGTAGGTATTCTGTGAGAATTGTTCCAAATGTAGATGTATTTTCCATGTATTTGTGGGAGGAGGTGAGTTCCACATCCTTCTACTCTACCATCTTGATTTCAATTCCGGAAGTTTCCTTCTATTACTGATTTGTTAAGATGATTTTATTATACATGAGTGTAGAATCTTATTAAATGTATGTTTGCATATACAAAAAGGATCACATTACTTTTCTTCCTTATTCTTTCAACATAATAAATTTTATTATTAGCTCTTCTGGTGCTGAGCTATCCTTGCATTTTTAGTACAAATACAACTTGGTCATGTTTAGTTGTGTCTGTTAATATATTGCTATATTCAGTTATGAGAGCTTTGTATTAAGTAAATTTAGCTTACGAATTTCTTTGAAAGTATTATATTTGTCTGGTTTTGATATAAAGGTTATGCAAGCTTCAGAAAATGATATTGGAAAAAGGTACTCCTTTACAAATGTCTGAGATAGTTTGTGCAGGATCGAGATGATCTGTTTTTGATGTTTGGAGGAACTAATCAATAATCCTATCTGACATTTGGGGATGATGTATATATGTATGTGTGTGTGTATATATATATATATATATATATATATATATATATATATTTTTTTTTTTTTTTTTTTTTTTTGCGGTGCGCGGGCCTCTCACTGTTGGGGCCTCTCCCGTCGTGGAGCACAGGCTCTGGACACGCAGGCCCAGCAGCCATGGCCCACGGGCCCAGCCGCCCCGCGGCATGTGGGACCCCCCCAGACTGGGGCATGAACCCATGTCCCCTGCATCAGCAGGCAGACTCTCAACCACTGCACCACCAGGGAAGCCCTGATGTATATATATATATATATTTTTTTTTCCATGTATTGACTCATTTAATCTTCACAACAACAAGACAAAAACTTATTGAGCCCACTACCCACAACTACTTGTTTTTTTTTCATGGTAGTATTATTTTTTTTATTAGTTTCTGCTTTATAACAAAGTGAATCAGTTATACATATACATCTGTTCCCATATCCCTTCCCTCTTGCGTCTCCCTCCCTCCCACCCTCCCTATCCCACCCCTCCAGGCAGTCACAAAGCACCGAGCTGATCTCCCTGTGCTATGCGGCTGCTTCCCACTATCTATCTACCTTACGTTTGGTAGTGTATATATGTCCATGCCTGATGTATATTTTTTAATTGAAATTCTTATTGAGATAATTGTAAGGTTGTAGGAAGGAGTAAGAAACAGTAGAAATCCTAGATACTCTTCTTCCAGTTTCCCCCACTGATAACATCTTGGAAAACTGTAATTCAATATCAACCATAATATTGACATTGATACAATCTTTTTCAGATTTCCTGTTTTGCTTGTATGCATTTATAAGCCTGTCTGTGTATGTGTCTATGTTTTTTTTGTTCTATAGACAATTTATCATATTTATAGGTCTTATGTACCCACCACAATAGTCTAGATACAGAACAGTCCCATAATCACAAGGATCTCTTGTATTGAACTTTTATAACCACACAAAAAATGAGTGTATTCTTAAAGCACTGTATTTCTTTAATCGTTGTAGGTCTATTCAGGTTTCCTATTTCTGTTTGCATCCATTTTGGAAGAATACATTTTTTTCTAGGAAACATTTTCCAAATATTTCAAACAATTGTATGTTTTTCATAGTTTCCTCTCATTTTAAAAATCTCTACTTCTGTAGTTATGTTCCCCTTTTGGACTTAAATTGTTATTAGTGCCTATTCTTTTTTCATATATCCATCTCACCAGAAGTGTGCCTATTTTTCTTCAAGTGAATCAATTCTCATTTAGTTCTTCTCTTTTATAATTCATTATCTTCTGCTTTTTATCTTTTCATTCCTTCTACTTGTTTTGAATTTGTTCTTTTCTCTAACTTGAGTAGAATGAAGTCAATTTTCAGTCTTTTTTCTAAGCTATTCATGTAAAAATTTCTCTTAGTCATTCTCAGGTGAGTTTCACTCATTAATATGTAGAATTTTCATTGTTGTTTAGTTGCTAATATTTTCTAATTTTCAATATTAACCCCCCCTTGACCCATGAATTAAAAAGTAGTAAAATAGGTTTCATTGTCATTTTTTTCTTTTGGTTACTTTTTGGAAATGATCTGTGGTCAGATAAAATGGTTTGAATAATACACATTCTTTAATACTTGTTGAGACTTACTTTGAGGTCTAGTATTCTATTAGTTCATAAATTGTTACATGTTAATTTGAAAATAATATGGTTATCCAGCTGGTGACTTGTGGATACATATTTATCAGATCAAGCTTATTAACTGTGTTCTTATCTTCCATATGCTTACCAATTTTTTTGTGTGATTAATAAAATAAGTGATGTCTCGTATCTATTAAAATTGTGGGGGCTTCCCTGGTGGCACAGTGGTTGAGAGTCTGCCTGCCGATGCAGGAGACATGGGTTCGTGCCCCGGTCCGGGAAGATCCCACATGCCGCGGAGTGGCTGGGCCCGTGAGCCATGGCCGCTGAGCCTGCGCGTCCGGAGCCTGTGCTCCACAACAGGACAGGCCACAACAATGAGAGGCCCACGTACCGTAAAAAAAAAAAAAAAAAAAATTGTGGAATTGTCAATTTCCCCCTTATAATTCTGTAAACTACTTTTTATATTCTAAGCATTAAAGGTACATATGAATTTATAACTATAATACCTTCATGGTGTTTTTTTCCTTGTCATTTAGTCCTTAAAAACGCATTTGCATTTTATCTGGTATCAATATTGCTATACAAGCCTACTGACTTTCATTAATATTTGCCAAGTGTATATTTTCTCATCCTTTTACTTTCAACCTTTACATATCCTCATGTTTTAGTAGTTGGCAATGTTTTAAAGAAAAAATTAACCAGCTCTAGTAATTGTTCCTTTAACTAGTTTATTCCATTTATATTCATCTTGGTCTATTTGAATATATATGCATATTTTTTTACATTCTTGTAGCTTTTTTTAAAAGTTGAGGCTATTGTTGTACAGTATTATATAAGTTTCTGGTATACAATGTAGTGAGTCATAATTTTTAAAGGTTATGTTTCATTTATAGTTATTATAAAATATTGGCTGTATTCTCTGTTGTACAGTATATCCTTGTAACTTATTTTATACATAGTAGTTTGTATCTCTTAATCCTCTACCTCTATCTTGACCCTCCCCCTTCCTTCTCCTCACTGGTAACTGCTAAAACTAGCAGTTCTCTATATCCGTGAGTCTGTTTTGTTATAATCACTAGCTGCTTTTGTTTTTTTAGATTCCACATATAAGTGATATCATATTGTATTTGTATTTCTCTGTATGACTTATTCCATGTAATATAATACCCTCTAAGTCCATCCATGTTGTTACAAATGGCAAAATCTCATTATTTTTTATGACTGAGTAGTATTCCATTGTATATATAGCCACATCTTCCTTATCCCTTCATCTGTTGATGGACACTTAGGTTGCTGCAATATTTTGGCAATTGTAAATAATGCTGCTATGAACATTGGAGGTATAGTATCTTTTTGAATTAGTGTTTTGGGTTTTTTAGATATTTACTGAGGAGTAGAAATGCTGGGTCATATGGTGGTTCTATTTCCAGATTTTTGAGAATATTTGAATATATTTTTAAAATCGAAATGGAGAATTTTTATTTATCTGTTTTTTTCTATCATCATCTGCTTCTCCTTTCCATTTTATTTTTTTGGATGGCTTGGGTATATTTTTATACCTCTGTTGGTTTGGAAATTGTATATTTTATTTCTGTATAGTAATGTTATGATTAAAAATGTAATAAGTATATCAGATATGTTAATGTCTAAAGGGGCTATGATTTGTTCTCTATTTTAGGGGAATTGGATGTAATGACTCAGAAAATATATAGAGCACCAACCTACTGACACATCACAAATGACTTGAAATCAGGATTTAGTTCATGTTTAATATCTCCTTTTGTGTACTTCATGAATTAAGTGTTATATTAACTGTGAGTACATTAGGCTATAATATCCAATTCTGCAAGGTAAGCATCAGTATTTTTTATAATTAAGTTGAGGTATAAATTGAAGCAACTTGCTGGAACTCATGCTAGTTAATGGCTAAAACTTCATTCAATGTCTGCCCAGTCCCAGAGCCCACACTCTTCCCCCCACATGCTCACACTTGACCTGATGCTGCTCCTAGGTGATGACTAAATATTCGGAAAACAGAGTGGGGAGAGTGGCCACGATGGAAGAATACAGAAAGACCCTGAGCTCACTTCCTCTCACGAGCACACCAAAATCACAACTATATGCAGAATAACCATCAATGAAAAAGAGAGGCACCTACCAGAAAAGATATTCTATAACTAAAGACATAAAGAAGGAACCACAATGAGACAGGTAAGAAGCACAAGCTCACGATATAATCAAATCACATAATGCCTGGGTGGATGACTCACAAACTGTAGAATTATATTGCAGAGGTTCTCCCACAGAAGTAATAGTTCTGAGCCCCACATTAAGCTCCCCAGGCCAGGGTTCTGGCACCAGAAAGATTAGCCCCCAGAGCATTTGGCTTTGAAGGCCAGCAGAGTTTAATTGCAGGAGCTCCACGGGACTGGGGGAAATAGATATATCACTCTTAAAGGGCACACACGAAATCCAGCATGCACTGGGGCCCAGGGCAAAAGCAGTAATTTGATAGGAGCCTGGGTCAGACCTGCCTGCTGGTCTTGGAGAGTCCTGGAGAGGCAGGGGCCAGCTGTGGCTCATCCTGGGGATACAGACACTGGTGGCAGCCATACTGAGGAACATTCAGCCACATTAACACTCCTGGCTGCTGACATCTTGGATCATTAGTGCCAAGACCTGACCCCGCCCAAAAGCCTATAGGTTCCAGTGCTGGGACGCCTCAGAGCAAAACAACTAACTGGGCAGGGACCCAGTCCCAGCCATCAGCAGACAGGGTGTGTTAAGACTAAAGAGTTCACAGCAACCTCTGGACATGCCCCTAGACATAGCCCAGCTCATCAGAGGGCCAAGACCCAGCTCTACCCACCAGTGGACAGGTACAGGCCTGTCCTGCCAGGAAGCCTGCATAAGTCTCTAGACCAGCCTCAACCACCAGGGGGCAGACACCAGAAACAAAATTATGATACAACGCAGGCCATACCCTACCCTGAGACCAGCTGGACCTGCCCACTAGCAGGCCAAAGCAAACTTCCAGACATCCTGCTGCATCAGGAACACCCTCTCCCTGCAACGATCTGAAAAAAGCTCTGGGATCCCTGGGACCTGCAGCCAGACTCCAGAAACCAACTCCGCCTGCTAGTGGTCTGGCACTAACCCCAGGATCTGGCTTCACCTGCCAGTGGATTGGCAATAGCACCAGAGTCTTCGGGACCCTGCCCCGCCCACCAGTGAGCCAGTACTAGCTCCATGGCCCCCTAAGATTCCACAGCCAGTCACATCATGACCAGGCCCCACCAAACAACAGCCAGCAGCACCTGCACAAGGCAGGTCCTGGCAACCAACAAGACTAGGGGCCAATCAAGCCTACCAGACTGCCCACAAAGTCAGCCGCCACAACAGAAGGACCCATGCAGACCTCTTAGGGGGAACCCCCAGAGCATACAGCTTGGGTGACAAGAGGGGAGTGCACTGCTGGGACTCACAGGACGCCTCCTACAGAAGACCACATCTCCAAGGTCGAGAAACATAACTAACTTACCACATACATAAAAATACAAACAGCAACTTAGACAAAATGAGGAAGGAATGAAGAAAGAACTCCAGAAGAACTATGTGGAGATGGGCAATCTACCTGAGAAAGAGTTCACAGTAATGATCATAAAGATGATCAAAGAACTTGGGAGGAGAATAGATGCATGGAGCGAGAAGTTAGAAGTTTTAAATGAAGAGTTAGAAAATATAAAGAACAACCAAACAGAGATGAAGAATACAATAACAAATGAAAAATAAACTAGAAGGAATCAATAGTAGACTAAATGATTCAGAAGAAAGAATATGTGACCTGGAAGACAAAGAAGTGGAAATCACTGTCACTGAAAAGAAAAAAAGAAAAAAAAAATGAAAAGAAATGAGGGCAGTTTAAGAGACCTCTAGGACAACATCAAGTACACTAATATTTACATTAGAGAGTCCCAGAAGGAGAAAAGAGAGAAAGGGTCCAAGAAAATATCTGAAGACATAACAGCTGAACACCTACCTATCCTGGGAAAGGAAACAGTCACCCAAGCCCAAAAATTCAGAGTCCCATAGAGGAACATACAAAGACACACTGTAATCAAAATAACAAAGATTAAAGATAAAGTGAGAATACTAAAAGCCGCAAGGGAGAACAACAAATTACAGGGCAACTCCCATAAGGTCAGCACAAAATCTACAGGCCAGAAGGGAGTGGCATGATATATGTAAGGTGATGAAAGGGAAAAACCTACAATCAAGAATACTTACCCAGCAAGGCTCTCATTCAGATTTGATGGAGAAATCAAAAGGTTTACAGACAAGCAAAAGCTAGAAGAATTCAGTACCACGAAACCACTTTAAAAAAATGCTAAAGGAACTTCTCTAGATGGAAAAGACAACGTCACAGCTAAAAACAAGAAAATTAGGGAAGGAAAAAGCTCACCAGTAAAGGCAAACATACAGTCAAGGTACGAAATCATCCACACACAAAACTAGTAGTGAGGTTCAAAGACAAAAGTAGTAAAATCATCTGTATCAAAAAGCAGTTATGGGATACATGAAACAATTAGATATAAAACACGATATCAAAACAGTAATAGTGAGGGCAGGAGAATACAAATGAAGGGTATTTAAAACATCTTTGAAATGATAGACCAGAAACTTAAAAACAATCACATATATAGAGACTGCTATATAAAAACCTCATCGTAACTACAAACCAAAAATATGATATATAGAAAACAAAGAAAAAGGAATCCAAACATAACACTAAAGTTGGTCAACAAATCACAAAAGAGAACACAAGAAAAGGGAAAAAAGATCTACAAAAACAAATCCAAAACAATTAACAAAATGGCAATAAAGACATACGTATCGATAATTACCTTAAATATAAATGGACTAAATGTTCCAACCAAAAGACATAGACTGGCTGAATGGATACAAAAACAAGACCTGTAAATATGCTGCCTACAAGAGACTCACTTCAGACCTAGAGACACATACAGATGGAAAGTGAGGGGATGGAAAAAGGTATTCCACACAAATGGAAATGAAAAGAAAGCTGGAAGAGCAATACTTATATCAGACAAAATAGACTTTAACATGAAAACTGTTACAAGAGACATGGAAGAACACTACATAATGATCAAAGGATCAATCCAAGAAGAAGACATAACAATTATAAATATATATGGACCCAACATATATATTTACATATAGGTCCTTCTGGGACTCTCTAATGTGAATATTAGTACACTTGATGTTGTCCCAGAAGTCTCAAACTGTCCTCATTTCTTTTCATTCTTTTTTTTCTGTTCAGTGGCAGTGCATCTTAACATACAAGGCAAATATTAACAGATATAAAAGGACAAATTGACAGTAAGACAATAATAGGGGTTTTTAAAACCCACTTACATCAATGGACAGATCATCCAGCCAGAAAATCAATAAGGAAATGTAGGCCTTAAATGACACATTAGGCCAAAGAAGTTAATTGATATTTACAGAGCATTCCACCAGAAAGCAGCAGAATACACATTCTCTTCAAATGCACATGGAACATTCTCCAGGATAGATCACAAGCTAAGACATAAAGCAAGCCTCAGTGAATTTAAGAAAATTGAAATCATATCAAGCATCTTTTCTGACCAAAACACTATGATACTAGAAATCAACTACAAGAATAAAACTGCAAAAAAACCCTAAGAACACATGGAGAATAAACAATATGCTACTAAACAACCAATAGATCACTTAAGAAATCAAAGAGGAAATCAAAAAATACTTAGAGGTAAATGAAAATACTACAATCCAAAACCTATGGGACGCAGCAAAAGCAGTTCTAAGAGGGAAGTTTATTGCGATATGAGCTTACCTCAGGAAACAAGAAAAATCTCAAACAATCTAAACTTACACCTAAAGGAACTAGAGAAAGAAGAACAAACAAAACCCAAAGTTAGTACAAGGAAAGAAATCATAAAGATC
The DNA here is from genome assembly GCF_949752795.1 of Hyperoodon ampullatus. Classification (NCBI taxonomy): domain Eukaryota; kingdom Metazoa; phylum Chordata; class Mammalia; order Artiodactyla; family Ziphiidae; genus Hyperoodon; species Hyperoodon ampullatus. The sequence continues at coordinate 120,521,680 of NC_136915.1, read as the reverse complement.
AGAGCAGAAATAAATAAAATAGAGACTGAAAAACAATAGTAAAGATCAGTGGCATTAAAAGCTGTTTCTCTGAAAAGAAACAAAATTGACAAACTTTTATCCAGACTCAACAGGAAAAAAGAAAGAGGGCCAAAATCAACAAAATCAGAAATGAAAAACAAGTTACAAATGGCCATAAGAGACTACTTCAAGCAATTATATGCCAATAAAATGGATAACCTAGAAGAAATGGAAAAATTCTTAGACATGTACAATCTCGCAAGACTGAACTAGGAAGAAATAGAAAATATGAACAGACCAATTACCAGTAGTGAAATTGAATCAGTAATTAAACTCCTAACAAACAAAAGTCCAGGACCAGATACCTTCATAGGTGAATTCTACCAATCATTTAGAGAAGAGGTACCACCTGTCCTTCTGAAACTATTCTAAAAAAACTGCAGAGGAAGAAACACTTTCAAACTCATTCTCTGAGGCCACCATCACCCTGATACCAAAACCAGACAAAGATGCCACAAATTACAGGCCAATATCACTGATGAATATAGATGTAAAAATCCTCAACAAAATATAAGCAAACTGAATCCAACAATACATTAAAAGGATCATACACCATGATCAGGTGGGATTTATCCCCAGGATGCAAGGATTTTTCAATATCTGCAAGTCAATCAACCTGATATACCACATTATCATGTGGCTTTTATCCTTCAAATTGTTAATCTCAATAGACGCAGAAAAAGCTTTTGATAAAATTCACCATTCTTTTATGATAAAGACTCTCCAGGAAGTGGGCATAAAGGGACTATACCTTAACATAATAAAGGACATATATGACAAACCCACAGCTAACATACTCAACTGTGAAAAGCTAAATGCATTCCCTTTAAGATCAGGAATAAGACAACAATGCCCACTCTTGCCACTTTTATTCAAAATAGTTTTGGAAGTCCTAGCCACATCAATGAGAGAAGAAAAAGGAATAAAAGGAATCCAAATTGGAAAGGAAGAAGTAAAACTGTCTGTGCTTGCAGATGACATGATATTATATATAGAAAATCCTAAAGATGCTACCAGAAAACTACTAGAGTTCATCAGTGAATTCGGTAAAATTACAGGATACAGAATTAATGCACAGAAATCTGTTGCATTTCTATACACTAACAATGAAATATCAGAAAGAGTAATTAAGGAAACAATCCCATTTACTATTGCATGAAAAATAATAAAATACCTAGGAATAAACCCACCTAAGGAGGTGAAAGTCCTGTACTCCAAAAACTATAATATGCTGATGAAAGAAATTGAGAATGACACAAAAGGAAAGATATAATGTGTTCTTGGATTGGAAGAATCAATATTGTAAAAATGACCAGACTTCCCAAGGCAATCTACAGATTCAATACAATCCCTAGCAAATTACCAATGGTATTTTTCACAGAACTAAAACAAAAAAATTTAAATTTGTGTGGAAACATAAAACCCTGAAATGCCAAAGGAATCTTGAGAAAGAAAAACAGAGCTGGAGGAATCAGGCTCACTGACTACAGACTATACTACAAAGCTATAGTCATCAAAACAGTATGGTACTGACACAAAAGCAGACACATAGATCAAGGAACAGGATAGAAAGCCCAGAAATAAACCCACGCAGCTATGGCCAATTAATCTATGACAAAGGAGGCAAGGATATACAATGGAGAAAAGACAGTCTCTTCAATAAGTGGTGCTGGGAAAACTGGACAGCTACATGTAAAATAATGAAATTATAACATTCTCTAATACCCCATACAAAAAAAAAAAAACTCAAAATGGATTAAATACCTAAGTGTAAGAGTGGATACTATAAAACTCCTAGAGGAAAATATAGGCAGAACACATAAATTGCAGCAATATTTTTTTGTAGCCATCTCCTAAAGTAAAAGAAATAAATAAAAGCAAAAATAAACAAATGGGACCTAATTAAATTTAAAAGCTTAAAAGCAAAGGGAACCATCAATAAAATGAAAAGACAACCTACAGAATGGGAGAAAATATTTACAAACGATGTGATTGACAAGGGGTTAATTTCTAAAATATACAAATAGCTTATACCACTCAATGTTGAAACAAAACCAAATACCCCAATCAAAAAAAAATGAACAGAAGACCTAAACAGACATTTCTCCACAGAAGACATACAGATGGCCAAAAAGCACATGAAAAGATGCTCAAAATTGCTAATTATTAGAGAAATGCACATCAAAACTACAATAGGTATCACCTCACACTGGTCAGAATGGTCGTCATCAAAAAGTCTACAAATAGGGACTTCTCTGGTGGCACAGTGGTTAAGAATCCGCCTGCTAATGCAGGGGACATGGATTTGATCCCTAGTCTGGGAAGGTCCCACATGCCGTGGAGAAACTAAGCCCATGCACCAGAACTACTGAGCCTGCGTGCCACAACTACTGAAGCCTGGGCGCCTACAGCCTGTGCTCTGCAACAAGAGAAGCCACCGCAGTGAGAAGCCCACGCACCACAACAAAGAGTAGCTCCCACTTGCTGCAACTAGAGAAAGCCTGCGTACACAGCAATGAAGATCCAACAGAGCCAAAACAAATTTTAAAAAAATGTCTACAAATAGTAAATGCTGGAGAAGGTGTGGAGAAAAGGGAACCCTCCTATGCTGTAGGTTGGAATGTAAATTGGTAGAGCCACTATGGAGAACAGTCTGGAGGTTCCTTAAAAATGTAAAAACAGTTACCATATGATCCAGCAATCCCACTCCCGGGTATATATCTGGAAAAGATGAAAACTCCAGCTGGAAAAGATACAAGTACCCCTATGTTCATAGCAGCACTATTCACAATAGCCAAGACATGGAAGCCACCTAAATGTCCATAGACAGATGAATGGATAAAGAATACATGCTACACAGACACACACGCACACAATATACAATGGACTACTACTCAGCCATAAAAAAGAATGAAATAATGCCATTTGCACCAACATGGATGGACCCAGGGATTATCATAGTAAGTGAAGTAAGTCAGACAGAAAGACAAATACCACACGATATCACTTATACATGGATTCTAAAAATATGATACAAACGAACTTATTTATAAAACAAATAGACTCACAAAGAAAACAAGCTTATGGTTACCAAAGGGGATAGCAGGGCTGGGGGAGATAAATTAGGAGTTTGGGATTAACAGATACATGCTACTATGTGTAAAATAAACAACAAGGAACTACTGTATGGCACAGGGAACTATATTCAATATCTTGTAATACCTATAATGGAATAGAATCTGAAATATACATATATATATAAATAACTGAATCACTTTGCTGTACATCTGGAAACACTGTAAGTGAACTGTACTTCAATTTAAAACAAAACATTCAGGAAACAGAACCAACTCTCAGTCAGATGGGACATGGTCATTCAGTGCCTTACACAGTAATATTTCAACTATGACACTCTGGCTTATTAATCTCTAATAAAACCTTAGTCATCATTCTCAAAAAATGCTCTTTATTCATTCACATATTATTGCGTTTAATGCTCACTTCATACCCATGAACAGAGGAAGCAGAAAGATAATTCCTTCACAGATGAAGAGTTTGAGATCCATAATAAAGTCCTCCTTCCCAATTAACAGCGAGTGAACAGAAGATCAAAAACCAGCTCTGCTTTCAGCTCTCCAACTTTACCCTTCTTTCTGGAAGACAGTGTTCAGCCCTCATTTTCACATGTTTATTGTTATTAAAAATATCATTAGCAACAAACTTAAAGTATAACCAAAAATCCATACTTTAAAATGTAAAGAAATTATATTTACATATAATTTTTCACATTAACTCATTCAAACTGTAACTCTGTTATATTACAGGTGTTGGTTGAAACGTCTAAGCATCTTAGATTTTGTCTTCATATAATGCAAATCAAGTCCTAACCACTTTCGACCACTACTGATACCAGGAGACATTCCACCAGTAATTATTCAACTGGAAAATTTCATTGAAACAATCTGAATAAATCATTTTTGCTGCAAGATTACATTCACTAAAATGTCATGAAAACGAGTGGGTCAGTAATAAACAAATTTGCAAATTCTGTTAAAGGTCAGGCCCACTATTAACATGGACTAAATCAATCTCAATAAAAAACATTTTTAAAATAAGAAAAAAATAATTCAAGTGGCCCAAATACATATACTTTTGTTACTATGATTAATTACATGGGCATCTGTATTAGGATTGGTAAAAGCAGCACGTGGAAGAAGAAATAAGGTACAAGACCTAGGTAAACTACTCGAAAGGAAGAAGGCTAAGATGGTCACTCAGAGAATGGGCAGTATTTCCTCCTGCTGGGGCAGGTGAAAAGGAGAACCAGTGCGTGTCTGTGTCATGAGTATTCAAGTCTACACCTCATCCCGTGAAGTGTAGCTTGGGCTGCAGTTTGCAGAACAAACAAATTGTGACTAGCACAATTTCGATATAATGCCATTCTTAAGAATATATGATATTTTATCAAGCTTTTTCTCACGTGCACAAACACATGCACAGTCATAGCGGTAATTCTGAAACAGAGACAATCAGAGCTCACAGTTTACCACAAATGCACATCATCCAACTCAGGAACCCACGTGCTCCAGAATCCACAGAAGGCATGAAAATGGTGCTCAGAGAGCACCATTTTCAGCTCTGGTTTTTGGTTTTTTGAATGGTGACCCTAATATCCTTTTCCAGTTCCAGTAAGTTTTGGTAAAATTTTTCAGCAGTGTCTTCATCTAGGTCTATCTGGAAAAGAAACAAAGATAGGGATGACTACGAAGGAAAAATGAAATGGATAGTATTTGAATAAACAGGAGCCATTTAAATAACACAGGTAAGAGAACCCAAAATAGGAACAGTTGGAATGGGCTGCGGTGGCAGCCATGTGGGGAATGTTAGGAATCCTGAGGACACATTAACTCTCCATCCAAACTCCAACACTCACCAAGCCTACTGATGCTTCCCTTAAATAGCAAGACTGAAAGATCTGAGCTTTGCTGTCTCCCCTAACTGCTGTGTACCTAGTAACAGAAGACACCAAACATCTGTGATGTAAAAAAGGCCAGGGCTTCCCTGGTGGCGCAGTGGTTGAGAGTCCGCCTGCCGATGCAGGGGACACGGGTTCGTGCCCTGGTCCGGGAAGATCCCACATGCCGCAGAGTGGCTGGGCCCGTGAGCCATGGCCGCTGAGCCTGCGCGTCCGGAGCCTGTGTTCCGCGATGGGAGAGGCCACAACAGTGAGAGGCCCGCATACCGCCAAAAAAAAAAAAAAAAAGGCCAAAAGAGGAAAATCAAGAAATTTTTTTAAAAATTCCAACTGCTACTTACTTCCTAATATCCACCTTCTTTAGTAAAAGAGCCCTGATCTTAGCTGAGCTCACTGCCCTGCAGATGAAAGACTACATTTCCAGCCTCCACTGAAGTTAGTGGTACCAGGTTACTATGTTCTGGTCAATGAGATGTAAGTGGAAGTGTTGTGTGGTACCTACCCAGGACTCTCTTTAAAAGGAATGGGGCACCCCTTTCTTTCTCCCTTCTTCCATGCTGCTCCCCTGAGTTATAAGGATGAGGGCCACACCTCAGGGATGACAGAAGGAACCTGGGTACCTGACAATTTGCAGAGCTGCCAGGCCAGCCTAAGGTTGCCTCTCCAAACTCCTTTACATGCGAGAAACCTAAGCTTTTATCTTGTTTAATCCACTATTATTTTACACTCTTCTCTTTTATGTAGAAAATCTAATTTTAACTTACACACTGTATGTAAAAGCAAACTTTCAGCCCCTATAAAGTGTTAGCTCTTTCCAAGTCAACACAGAGCCTAAACTTAAAAAAAAAAAAAAAAAGCCTCTTTCTTCATGAAGCTAAAAGGCTAAAAAGTGAAAGAAAACTTCATAACATTTTGGAAAAAATATTTATATTCATTCAACCATATTAGTGTTTTTTCATGTTGTAACCAGAAGAGACATTATAGCTCTCTTTAGTTCAACCCAACCTTTAAACAGAGCAGAGAGCTGACTTCCCAAAATTAATCAAAGGTTAAAACATATTCTGCAATGCATTTCCATGAAATGCTAATAAAATACTTTGGTTTATAGAATTAAACATTTTCTCCCCTTGGTAAACCAATCATTCCTTCGAGATCAATAGATAGTAAGTCCAAATAAATTCTGAGGGCCTAAAAGTAAGCTCATTAGTTTACCATAGAGTTCCCAAAGTGTGTTCTTTGGGATGATGTTAAGCATTATGTAAAATTTAAAGAGAAAAGAAAAAGTTGTACAGTCAAGAACAGCTTGCAAACAGCAGGATGAAACATGTCACCCATATTTCTTAACTGTATCAACTTCTCAAAGCCTTTACTGGGCTAATGTGCATTGTGCATATCTCTGAAAGAGGGAAATATAATATGAAGCATTTCTCAAACTTACCTGGCCGACAAACTGCTTTCTGCAAATCTTCTCAAGGAACTATCCCACAAAAGGTATTTTGGAAAACATTTGACGTTCATAGGTTCATTTTCAGTAAACATATACCACGGGAAGCAGAGAGCCTGGTTCCCCTTAGACCTCAAGCTACTGACATAGACAAGATCACTGACAATTTTGACTCTGACTTAGTGAACTTATTTGCTCCAATATAATTTTATTTTATGCCGATTCCTCCTCACAATAAGATAGGCAGTGAAAAATGGGAGGCTAAAGTAAACCTTACTCATGACAAAAATACAAAATTAGGACTTTCCTGGTGGCGCAGTGGTTAAGAATCTGCCTACCAATCCACCTACCAATGCGAGGGACACGGATTCGAGCCCTGGTCCGGGAAGATCCCACATGCCTCAAAGCAGCGAAGCCCGTGCGCCACAACTACTGAGCCTGTGCTCTAGAGGCTGTGAGCCACAGCTACTGAGGCCCGTGCACCTGGAGCCCATGCTCTGCAACAAGAGAAGCCACCGCAATGAGAAGCCTGTGCACTGCAAGGAACAGTAGACCCCGCTCGCTGCAACTAGAGAAAGCCCACGTGCAGCAACGAAGACCCAATGCAGCCAAAAAAAAAAAAAAAAAACCAACAAAATTAATCCTTACAGGGTCAAAATAAAACTTTTTTCATTTTTCTAATACGTAACTATGTTTATTTTTATTATTTATTTATCTGGCTGTGCCGGGTCTTGGTTGCAGCAGACAGGATCTTCGTTGCCGCGTGTGGGATCTTTAGGTGCAGCATGTGGGATCATTTTTAGTTGTGGCATGCAAGATCTAGTTCCCTGACCAGGGATTGAACCCCAGCCCCCCTGCATTGGGAGTTCTGAGTCTTAACCACTGGGCCACAAGGGAAGTCTCCTGTAACTATGTTTAATTTCATTTTAGGTTACACAGAGTCTACAAAACACAGCATTCATTTTTTTTTCCAAACTCCATCCCGTACCTCTTCAAAACACCAGTCTATTAAAGCTAATAGTTGTCATAAGTGGAACTGAACACTCAAAGGGAAGCTAACTTCACTCAGAAAGATGCTTTATATTTCATCCAACTTGTGACACATTTCTTGAGCACCTGCCATGCGCAAGGGAACATGCTAGGAAACTGGGTGCAATCCCCCCTCCTCATGGAGCCTATCCTTGGACAAGGGGGCCTGCTACTGAATGAGTACTACACAGAACTGGCGTAAGAAGTAAAAAAAGCCTAGCATGAAAGCATCTGACCTGATGTAAAAGGTCACACAAAAGCTGTGATCTTAAGGATAAACAGTAGAAATGAATCAGTAGAAAGAAGGGTAAGAGCAGTTTAGGTGGAGAGAAGGTGTGCCATGGCTGAGAGGCAGGAGAGAGCAGAAAGAAATGAAAACAGGCCCATGTGATGCCAGCGAGCAGAGACGGGAGCCCCAGGAGAGAGAAGCTGGGCAGCTGGTAGGGCTGGTCAGGAACCCAGCAGCAACCTCTTCAATGAAACAAAGGAAACATTTACCTTTTTGGACGTTACGTAATTGCTTCCAAAGCCAGTGGTGGCACTCAGATATTTCACCAGAGGATTGAGAGACTCGGGCTTTTGGTGGAAAAGCCAGACCTGGAAAAGAAGAGGGTGTCAATGATTCTTCTGTTCTGCCCAAGGTGAGTGAGGCTGGAGGGGATGTACAAGCAGCACTTTACAGAGCCCCAAACAAATTCTAAAAATCCTCCTGACAGCATCAGCTAATTGTGATGCCTTCATGAACCACTACTATAATTCGAAGGAAGACAGTAGGGCAGCCTGCTTAATAGCATCCTTTGAAAATTTTATTTAAAGCAAAAAACCATATTTTAGCTGTCTCTTCTCTTAATCCCCAAATTAAAGTTCATGGCATGTGACCTTGAGCTTATTCAGAGTGGATACTCAGCTCACGCCACAGTAAAGTATGGGTCACTGATGTGATATTTTATTAATAGATAAGCACACACACGTACAACTTCCAAAAAATGTACATGGTAAAAAGTCTTCCTCCCCAATTTTCTAGCCACCCAGTTCTCCTCTCTGGAAGCAAACACTCATGCTACTGTTTTGTATATTCTTCTAAGGAAATCTATTTGCTTAAAAACATATATCCATTTCTCTTATGCAAATGGAAGCAAAATATACACACTACTCCACACTTTGCATTTTTCACTTGAACAGGCCTTGGAGATGCTTTCAAATCAGTATATGAAAATTTTATTCTCTTTTAAAGTAGCACAGTTTTCCATTTCATGGATGTGCCATACTTTATATCATCAGTTTTCAACTGCTAGACCTAGAGGTTCTTTCCAGTTTTTGCTATTACAAACCTCACTGTGATGAGTGATGAATACATCATTCCATGTAAGTTTGAGCACATTTGTAAGATAAATATCAAAGATGGAATTGCTGGGTTAAGGGTATGTGTGTTTATTATTTTGAATGATCTTGTCCAAGAGTCCTTGATAGAGGCTATATCAGTCTACTCTCCCCCAGCAATGTAGAAGAGTGCTTATTTCTCTAGACCCCTGCCAATATAGTACATTATCAAACTTTCTAATCTTTGCTAATCAGAGTTGAAAAAGTTTTTCATTATAGTTTTAATTCGCATTTCTCTTAGTAGGAATAAGATTAGGCATCTTTTCATATGATTAAAACAGTTTCAAAACTCTCTGTTCATGTCCTTTGCCTATTGTTCCAATAGGTTGTTTTTCTTGATTTGTTGAAGCTCCCTAAATATTAAGAAAATGTAACCCTTTATCTACGGTATGAGTAGCAGGTGTTCTTCCATTTTGTGGTTACTCTTTCGAGTATATGTGTAGTGAGAATTTTAGTCATGTAAAATTTTTTTTACTTTTATTAAATCAAAATTTTCAGTCTTTTCTTTTATGGTTACTGGGAGTAGCTAAGCCTCCACACTCTTAAATTATTTTATAACTTCCCCGTTTTTTGTTTTTTTTTTTTTGGCAGCACCAAGCAGCTTGTAGGATCTTAGTGCCCCCCCACCACGTATTTTTTTCTAGTAACTATATATTTTAATTTTTATGGATTAAATCTTTTAACTTACCTAGAATTTTATTTGACTGTAAGGTATGAAGAAAAGATCCTATTCTATTATTTTCTGAATAAACCATCTTTTCTCATTGTTTTGGAAGGCCATCATTATCATATACCAAATCCCTGTATGCTATGGGCCTATTCTCAACTTTCTATTCTGTTCCATTGATCTGTCAGTTCACATGCCAGAACTGTACTTTTTTCAATAAGATGGTCTTCTTTAAAATCTTAAATGCTGAAATACACAGAATTCTTTACAATAAGCCTTCTCTCATTTACTCCTATAATTCCTATTTTATAGTTAATAGTAAAAGGCTTAGATGAGTGAAAAACACGTGCCCAAGTGTTCACAGCCAGAAACTGGAGAAATGGAATTTGAACAGAATTACTATAATTCTATAGTAATAGAATTACATATAGCACATTCTTAACCACTGTGCATTAGGCCACTCAGGTTCAAACCATTTAAGGAGATAAAACTTATCCAAAGATTGAATAGATTCTTGGTACACACGTGGTATGCTCAAACCCTCATCTGTATCCACCAGCATATATAACCATCACTAGGTGGTAATTACATCCGACCCATCCACATTGAAGGAAATTACAGCAGGGTCACAACAAACTTTTTAAACTGTGACACTGGGGTCATGCTGCTCATCTCATCCAAATCCAACCTATTCTTCAGGGCCCGGATTAAGCCCAACTCAGCAAGCAAAGCCTCCTCCAACTAGTCCAGCCCCACTGTGATCCTCCTTTCTGATTATTCCTACAGTACTTGCCACCAGATGACAGAATGTCTTACTTTCTTGTCTATTTTCTCTATTAATTCTTTTTTTTCTAAACATGACTCTAAGTTCCTTAGTAGCTTCTAACTATTTTGACTTCTAACTAGATTTTGACTTCTATTTCAACACCACTGACACTCAATATATACTTGACCTCTAGACTTGATTTTCAGTGACATAAATGTGCGGAATGAATACCCTAAAGGACTATTCATTATCTTAAATAGTTTGACATATACATTAAGAAATAATTAAAATTAGTTTAAAAGTACTTGCTTCTACTATGTTTGTGTCTCTACAATAAATGCATTTGTTTCTGCAATGTTTACCAAAAGAAGAGTGCCAAATCAATTCCCTTAACGTTTGCCTTAATTTCAATTCAGCTACGATTTAAGAATCTGTTAAGTATGAGCACTACAGTGCTAGGCTCTCGGGTTTTCAAGTTGCCTACCAAAAATCCTGAGGGAGCTAAGTGGAGTGAGGGGGGGGAGACACACACACACACACACACACACACACACACAGAACTGACTTTAATACAATAGAATTTCAACCAGATGGTGTAAAGCACAGAGGACAAATAAATTTCATCTTGTATGACGATTCTGATCCATTAGTAGTGGATGTCTTTGGGCCTTGAGTTGAAAAACACTCAGAGACATCATTTATGTAAACAGAACAGAGTGTTAGGATCTGTTACTAATGTCTGCCATTGATGAGGAAACACATGCAATCCACACATGTGCGATTTAAGGAAACGAACTTGTTTTCTAATAAAGTAACAACTCAATTCTCGAATATTAACAGAGAAAAGAGAATCTTCCCATAAGGAAATGGAGCTGGACTTCGTTGCCTCTACTCTTGACCCATGAAACACACCTTCTCCACAGGAAATCTCACACTGACTGCCCAGCCACCGCCTTGCTTTGCCTGCTGCTGCAGTATTCCACGCTGTGCTCTCCTCCGGCTGCTCATGTATTTTGCTTCTACAGAAGCGCTGTTCCCACGACCATGGTGTATCCAGTGCCATGAAACATACTAAACTTTCAAAGTTCACTCCTAATGCTCAGAACTTAGTCCTAAACAGGACCTTGATTATTCAGAGCTTGTTCTCTTATCTTTTCTGTTAAGACTGTTTCTAAACCAGTAAACGTACAGTCTACATCTGTGAAGTGAATACAATATATTAAAACTCTAGTAACATACCAGTGCTTCTGTTCCATTGTATGGTGTCAACGTGAAAGCATTTGCAAAAAAGCGTAACTAAGAAAAAGAAAACCATAGTCATTTCGTGGTGGTTTAGAGTCACAAAAGCATTATTCATTTAAATATTAAAAAAGACAACCTGCATTTCTTATTATAGAGCATTTTTTTAAGTTTCAAAAAATAAAGAAATCTAAATAAGAAATATCACTTAATCTCCATTACTCCAATCAACCACTTTTAACATGAAGGCATATTTCCTTCTCATCTTTTTTCTCTACCTGCTATAATGGAGGGATATTTTTTCCTGAGCTCTACAAGGGAGGGACATTTCCTAAAAGCAACATTTTCTAATGTGTGCTGGAGGACACCGGTCCTGCAAGATGCTCAAAATACAAAACAAACAAGCAAAAACATGATTCTATGATCATACAATGCACAATCATACACTTTTGGGGAACTTTTAATGCATCTGACTACATTAAAAGCTCAGAGAAATCCAGTTTGATATCGTTTAACTCGTTATTGACCAGGGGATTTTTGCAGAAACTAATGCCTGTAGCCGGCAATTTGTTATGTAAACGAATATTGAAATGTCTCTAGTCAATAACGTTTGGGTAACAAAAGACATATTAATATGTCTCTGAGACGTATATAACATATTATTGAGACATAATATACGTGTCAATAATATGTGAACACAGGTTTCCCAAAATTATATAATCATAGAACTCTTGGGATCTATGGTGCATGACCAAAGAAACATTCCCTTAAAGAAAAGTGGACACTCAGATGGTGGTACAGTCGGAATATCAGGGAGTATGAAGCAGAGATTACATACTAAGTAATGTCAAAATCCTTGAATGAAATGGAATTCTGCCACCTTCAGATTCAATTTCTTATTTCCCAACCCTTAAACACAGCTTTTTGGTTCCAACTCGAGCAGCTTAAGTAAACTAAGACAAGAAGTATTCATCACTTACCAGCCATATGATTGGCATGATCAATGTCCACACAAAGGGAGATATAATTCCATATGTCAAATTGGTCAACACCGTACCTGGGCACGCTACACTGGAATACAGACCCTGGGAACACAGAGAGGGGTAGCAATTAATTTTAATTCAATATACTTTGAGTCACCTGTGTGCTAGTTAGTTAATAAAGGAGATACACAAATGAGCCAGCAAGCCAGGGCATCAAGGATTTATGCTCTAAGTTGTCCTTGAAGCTGGGTAGACCATTTCAGTTTAAGAATCATGTACTGAGAACTCACCATGAGAGACACTCAGGATGCAAAAAATAGTAAGATAAAGTCTCTATTCTCAAGAAACTTAGAGAACAAAGAATAACCAAGCTTGAAGCTGGACGAGAAAAGTAGGACCCGGTTACCTGAGTCTTCCATGTTATTAGCTTAATTGAAGATCAGTTGACCAATCAATATAAGCTGTGACAAAGTGAGAGAGTGGCATGGACATATATACACTACCAAACGTAAAATAGATAGCTAGTGGGAAGCAGCCGCATAGCACAGGGAGATCAGCTCGGTGCTTTGTGACCAACTAGAGTGGTGGGATAGGAGGGTGTGAGGGAGACGCAAGAGGGAAGAGATATGAGAACATATGTATATGTATAACTGATTCACTTTGTTATAAAGCAGAAACTAACACACCACTGTAAAGCAATTATACTCCAATAAAGATGTTAAAAAAAAGCAGTTAAGATAAAAAAAGATACACAGTAAAGTCTTTGCCTGCAAGAAGTTTCTGATCTAGTAAACACAGACAACTAAACCTCAACTGTGTCTGTTTCCCTGCAGGTATATAAGGTCCATATCTCTAGCTTGAGTTGGGAGCTCCTGGCATCAGAGAGGAATGAGGGCTGTGTGTGGTTCCACAAAGACCTCCTCCAACTGAAGATCTCTAAATCAGGTTCTTAGCCCAGGACTCATCATTTTAGAAAGATCTGTTCTATAAAGAGAGCTCCAGTTAACATACGGCACATATTAGTAATAGAAGAGGCCCTGGGTGGTCTTTAGTAATCCTTGGAGCATTGGGATTTGTTTTACTAGTTTATTTGGTTTAATTTTCACTGCATTTTACCTTATTTTGATGTTGACCATTTTAATTCATATTTTTATTACTTTTAATCTTATTATTTTTCTTTTAAACAAAAATAGAAAATGCCAGTGTAGCACAGTCAGTTCAGTGGACAGAAAGCACCCTGAGCATCAAAAGCTGGAAGGTCTTCTTCCTTTATTCAGTGCTGCAAGGGCCTGGAGGTGCCTGACACAGATAATCCAGCCCCTGAGAGTCCCCCTGATTTACCAATGGTCCTCTGAAAAAAGTCAGGAGTCTTAGAGACCAAAAATTCTTCCCAAGAATATTTTGTCCCAAAGATAGCTAAGGAAAATTTCTTATTCTGGGAACTAGCCAGGAACAGTTAGGGCCTTTTCAGCCCTAAATGAAGACATCTGTGAACTAAAATCCAGGGCTTCCAACACATACAACTTTCTGACATTAATCAACAAAAGAAACAAGCAAGGAGGCCATCTTATCCAAGACTACAGTCACCCCACACGTTTAATCCTAGGAAATGAGTGTGACGACCCTGAGTACTTCCACAGGGCCTGTGTGAGGGGTCATTCATGGATGGTTAGTCTTTCAGGTAGCTTGTACAGACCTAACAACATTTCCAGTCATACAAGCTTTCAAAGGGAGGTAGTTCTTTATTAGTTACTTCTCTATTCATAAAAGCCAAGGAGAAAAATCACAGGCTGCAAAATAATCACACAGATTTCAGGAGGCGGCAGCATTAGCTAAATCTCCCTTTTCTGTAAAAGATGAAATCCCAAAACTTATTTGACAGTTGAGACAAGCAAAATCCCAGAGCTTATCATGAAAAGAGAAGCTAATCCACTCTGACCTTACCCCTAAAAGGGAGGTTCCAAAGGACAAGCAGTTGTGACAAGTTTTTAAACATCTCAAGAAATCTCAGGAGGAGGCTCACAACTGGACCAACACACTGAGCTCAAATAATAACAAGAAGAACAGTCAACACACAAACACACATAAGCACATGCACACACAGGTGCAGACCACATGACCATAGACACCCATACCCAAGCACACATACCACATATACAATCACATTCATATACATATGCACACACCCAAAAAACCCACACATGTGCATGTGGATAGGCACACTCACACATGTATGCATGCACATAAGCACACACCCTCCCACCCTCCCACCCATTCATGCCCACATGTGTGCAGACACAAGCACACACGCATGCACGCACGCGCACACACACACATTCTGAGCACAAAGCATGGCTGTGACTGCTTCATACCAATCCCATCATTCAAGCCTCCCAACAAATCTGTGAGGCAGGCATTATTATTATCCCTGTTTCTCAGATAAGGAAACTGAAGTACAAGGAGATTAAATAATTTGTCCAAGTTTACAAAGCTGGTGACAAAGCAAGGATTCAAATGCATTTCTAGAGAATATGCTCATAGCTTCTACTTTTATACCACCCTCTTCACTAAGAGGCTTGATTCTAAGAGCCAGTTCTCAGAAGTGAGAATTCCACCTGACGAAGGTCTCCATTGCAGAATCAACCAGGTCTAGACCATTACGTAAGGCTTAAATTGCTGTACCTAAAGTGTGATCAAAGAACGTCCCTTAAGGGCAGATAGTTTCTGCACTGTCTTTTTATTTTTCCTTCCTCCTCGATTCTAAGCCTGAGCCAGTACCCTAAAAATGGTCAGTCTTTTGTAAATATTAGTGGAATTAAATTTCTCCCTAGTCCCACACTCAAAAAACACAGTCAAAGCAAACAAAGGAAAATGCCCATGGGAAAGACCGGAGATTTCCAGTTAAGATTTTGGACCTGGGCAAGAGAGACACACAAAGAAGCACTAAGTTCCAGACCACAGAGGACACAAGGAGCCAGCATGACTGACAACAGCTGCTCTCAAAACCCGGGTCCTCACAGAGACAGAGCTCTGCAGCCTCACCAAAGGTCACTACTCTCCAGAAGGCTTTCTAAGTACCAACTGTCCTATAACATCAGATATAATAAACACTGGGTGGCAGCATGGCTTAGTGGGAAAAATCCAAGCTATGAAGTTAGCCATGGGCTCAACTCTGAGCTCTGCCCTTTACTAGCTGCGTGACTTCTGGGTAAATGACTTAAGGGCTCCAATCTTTCGTGTCCTCATATGAAAATGGGAATACTCAGACCTACCTCACTATGATGGGAAAGGTATTAAATGACATACATAGATAAAAAGGACAGCACCTAAAACATAGCAAATGCTTAACAGTAACTACTGACATTGTTAGTAGTATCATTCTGTTATATAAAATATAGCTTTTGAAGAGCTATGGAATGGTGAGTGAACCCCCATATATCTAAAAGGTCAGGAGCTAATTATTCTCGGCCCTAAAACTTTGCTATACACCAACTATCAGTCTTCATCATGTCTTATCTTGTCCTCATAGCAATCCTGCTCAAGAAACAATATTTCTTCTTCTAAACTACAATAGTTAATAGAAAGCCAGCCATCTTACTAGGAAATCAATGGTAGTTCAGAAATCACTGCCCTGCCATTTCCATATCACTGAGACAGGCCTCACCCGCTGGTTGAAGTTCCTGTTCAAAGCCACACTCAGAAGGTCAATAGCATATTTGGAAGAGCTGTAGGGCTCCTGGCCTTTGCTGTGCTGGATGTCCTCAAGGCTGAAATTAGATTTCACTGCATTACGAGATGATGTCCAGATAAGCTGAGATGGACTGTCACTATGACACAGGAGAGATTCCAGTTCCCGAATCTGAATGAGGAATAAAAGAAACAAAAAATGTATCAAAATATACTGGGGGAGTACAAGGTAACAATTTTGAAACCAATATAAATGGACACTAGAATTGAACAGGTATGTCATTGGTAGAGTGGGACACATGTACGCAAGAGAAGGAGACTAGACTGATCTATGTGGTAAGGGATTAGAGTCAGAGACATCAGTGTGAACTCATGATTAGCTTAATAAAGATTCAGATGGTTACATACAAAATATTTACAGATATTTATACATAAATGGGTTAGTATGCACACAGGTACATCCTTGCTCTGTTAGCTGAGAAAGCCTAGAAGCAAATGCTATCTCAATGGCAATAAGCACCCAGACCTTGGTTTCTAATACCATTCTCCAATAAAAGGAAACAGATCTCCTTAGGAAAATGGCTGATTCTAAGACTGGGATAGGAAATACATAAGATGAGTCTTAAACATCATGTGGTGCCAGAAAGGATGTGCTCAAAACAAAACCAGAAAGCCATAATGATAAGGGTATGTCAAAGATATAGAGGTTCCACAGGACAGAAAGCCTAGAAATAAACCCACGCAGCCATGGTCAATTAATCTACAACAAAGGAGGCAAGAATATACAATGGAGAAAAGACAGCCTCTTCAATAAGTGGTGAGGGGAAAACTGGACAGCTACATATAAAAGAATGAAATTAGAACATTCTCTAACACCATACACAAAAATAAACTCAAAGTGGATTAAAGACCTAAATGTAAAACCAGACAGTATAAAACTCCTAGAGGAAAACATAGGCAGAACATTCTTTGACATAAATTGCAGCAATATCTTTTTGGATCCACCTCCTAGAGTAATGAAAATGAAAACAAAAATAAACAAATGGGACCTAATTAAACTTAAAAGCTTTTGCACAGCAAAGGAAACCGTAAACAAAACAAAAATACAACCTACAGAATGGGAGAAAATATTTGCAAATGATGCAACCAAAAAGGTATTAATTTCCAAAGTATACAAACAGCTCATACAGCTCAATATCAAAAAAAACAAACAACCCAGTCAAAAAATGGGCAGAAGACCTAAATAGACATTTCTCCAAAGAAGACATACAGATGGCCAAGAGGCACATGACAAGATGCTCAGCATCGCTAATTATTACAGAAATGCAAATCAAAACTACGATGAGGTGTCACCTCATACCAGACTACAAATAATAAATGCTGGGGAGGGTGTGGAGAAAAGGGAACCCTCCTACACTGTTGATGGGAATGTAAACTGGTACAGCCACTATGGAGAACAGTATGGAGGAGCTCTACTAAAAATAGAGCTACCATATGATCCTGCAATCCCACTCTTGGGCATCTGGAGAAAACCATACTGCAAAAAGATACATGCACTCCAATGTTCATTGAAGTACTATTTACAATACCCAAGACATGGAAGCAATCTAAATGTCCATCGACAGATAAATGGATAAAGAAGATGTGGTATGTATGTATGTATGTATGTGTGTGTGTATATATATGTATATGCCACAATGGAATATTACTCAGCCATAAAAAAGAATGAAATAATACCATTTGCAGCAACATGGATGGACCCATCATACTAAGTGAAGTAAGTCAGAGAAAGACAAATATCATATGACATCACTTATATGTGAAATCTAAAAAAATGATACAAATGAACTTATTTATGAAACAGACTCACAGACATAGAAAACAAACTTATGGTTACCAAAGAGGAAAGGTCGGGGGGAGGGATAAATTAGGAATTTAGGAATAACATATACACACTACCATATAAAAAACAGATAGCCAACAAGTATAGCACAGGGAACTATACTCAATATTTTATAATAATCCATATGGGAAAAGAATCTGAAAAAAAAGATATGTGTGTGTGTCTGTATATATATACACATACATACATGTACATATAACTGAATCACTTTGCTGTACACCTGAAACTAACACAACATTGTAAATCAACTGTACTTCAATAAAATTTTTAATAAATAAATAAATGTTTTAAAAAGATGTAGAGGTTCCAACTGAAAGAGCTCCCAATAGCCCAAACTAAAATAATTTGAGCAAGAAAATAAAGTAGTATTTATAATACAAAGGAGAAAATATATATCCATGAATCTGCATGGATATAACAAATAATTTTTTTCAGTTTTATTGAGGAATAATAGGCCAATAAATAAGTGATTGAATAAAGATTTAAGTGGAGGAGAATAGACAAATCTCCCTTGCAGAAAAATTCCAAATAATTCATATAGCTACTCTACTCTTAAGGAGGTCAAGCACAACCCCTTAAGTGTGGGCTACACATACTAACTCTCTTCCAAAGAGCACAGTATGTAAAGGGAGAAAGAAACAAGTAACTTAATAGTGGAAAAACCTGACAAACACTGATTCAAGTCAGGGAATCAAAAAGAACATCAATATACCTAGAGTCTGTCATACAGAGTGAAGTAAGTCAGAAAGAGAAAAACAAATACTGTATGCTAACACATATATATGGAATCTAAAAAAAAAAAAGGTTCTGATGAACCTAGGGCAGAACAGGAATAAAGACGCAGACTTAGAGAATGGACTTGAGGACACAGGGAGGGGGAAGCTGGGACAAAGTGAGAGAGTAGCACTGACATATATACACTACCAAATGTAAAATAGATAGCTAGTGGGAAGCAGCTGCATAACACAAGGAGATCAGCTCAGTGCTTTGTGACCACCTAGAGGGGTGGGATATAGGGAGGGTGGGAGGGAGGCTCAAGAGGGAGGGGATATGGGGATATACGTATGCATATAGCTGATTCACTTTGTTATACAGCAGAAAGTAACACAACACTGTAAAGCAATTATACTCCAATAAAGATGTTAAAAAAAAAAAAAAGAACATCAATACTGATAAAACATATTGATTGGATGTGATGAGAATGGCACTCCATCTCTGTGGTCTTCTTCCTAAAAACACATTTTCTCAAATCTAACCATGAGGAAAACAGACAAATCCCAATCAAGGGACCATGTACAAATACCTGAGCAGTAATCCCCAAACTGTCAAGGTCTTCAAAAACAAGGAAAGTGTGGGGCTTCCCTGGTGGCGCAGTGGTTGAGAGTCCGCCTGCCGATGCAGGGGACACGGGTTCGTGCCCCGGGCTGGGAAGATCCCACATGCCGTCGAGCAGCTAGGCCCGTGAGCCATGGCTGCTGAGCCTGCGCGTCCGGAGCCTGTGCTCCGCAACGGGAGAGGCCACAACAGTGAGAGGCCCGCGTACCGCAAAAAAAAAAAAAAAAAAACAAGGGAAGTGTGAGAAACTATCACAACTAAGAAGAGCCTAAGGAGATTTGACTATTAAGTGTAATGTGGTATCCTAGAAGGGGTGCTAGAACTGAAAAGGGATATCACACAAAATTAAAGAGTTCTGAATAAGGTATGGACTTTCATTAATAGTAATGTATCAATATTGGTTCACTAATTGTGACAAATCTACCATACTAATGTAAGATGTCAATAATAGAGGAAACTGGGCATAGCGTATGCAGGAACTCCTTTGCAATAATTCTATAAATCTAAAATTATCCTAAAACTAAAATTTTATTACAGAAAAATCTAGGAAAGCTTCCAGATGTGCAATGAACATTTACATCAAACACAATCAAGAGAACTCATGGACATGAGATTAAATCAGTTACCTGGTTCCACAACTGTAATACTGCACTGTGCCTGGAACTTTACAGAAATTCTCTCTACTCTTTTAACAGCCCTACAAGTTTGGTCATTTATAATCAAACTGGGGATGGATCCATTATAATGCATTTACACCTGGACACAGAATCCAAGTCTGTGATCTATAAAAAGTTGTAAGATTCCTAAAACTAATTTGGAGAGAGTGGAAGGCATCATAAACCTTCCTATCATTTTATTTGATAAATCAATCCCAAAACCCCTGCTGATAGGCCTACCTATATAAGGATACACAAGGATAAGTCATGTCACAAGGACACCTGTAATAACTGTGCCTTTGGCCACAACTCTCCTCTGCCATTCCCCCAACCTGGATTACCCCAATACTAGATTTCCTTAACAACTTAATTTTTTAAACAATAGATTCATCAAAATATTAAGACTATTAACAGCAACAATTAACTTACCCTCTATCATTGCCAATTCATTTAATAATTTGAAAAGAGAGCAAAGAAAGAGGAGAGGATTATGAAAAGATAAAGGAAATATTAGATAATGAATCCCTGTAGAGTTATAAAACATGACCATATAAGAATTCAATCCCATCCTGAACTATATTTTAACTTTTGTCATTGAAAAGGTAATACCACATTTTTTTTTTTAAGATTCATGTTTCATTCTAAAGGATCTAGAATGAAACATGAATCTCCCACTCATCCCTGATGCTCTGGCACCCCAGTTCAAGGGTATCCACTGTTCCCAATTTCATCTGTATCATTCTAGAAATAGTATATACATGTATATACAATGTGTAAAGATATATATTTATCTGTTTGTTTATACAAATGAGATCACACTATACATATTACAACCTGCTATTTCTTCTTAATAATGAAATACTAGAGACTATCCCATGTAAGTGCAAAATATCTTATTTCTTTTAATGGTTTCACAATATTCCAATGTTTATGTATATCTTAAATTATGTATATACAGGCTAGTCCTCAAGGAGGTCCAATTTTGAGGGAAATTAGGTTTAAGGTGGAAAAAGTGATCATGACTATAAAAACGTCAGAGATACAAGTTCTATGCAAGCAAACCCAGCATTAGAAGGAGTTCTTCTAGCACCAAGGAATTAAAAGCGACTGGCAACAGATCTGGCTATTACTTAATCTAGATATTAAAGCTGTCCTATGAGATTAAACCTAAGGCAAAAGTACAGAACAACCTAGACAAGTTGCACATCCCTTGCTTAACTTTATAGTTGCCTGAAATTGTGACACACCAGACTGGATGCTTAAAAAAATCACAAATCAAGATAGTAAAAGATTAACCATGAAGTACTGTTTAATAATGGCTTCCCTGTCACCCCATCCTATCTGATGCAAAGCCCAGTTTCAAAGAACAGTACTGGTGCACTTACTCAGTTCTGTACATTGTTTCTGAAGGTGCTTGTGTGTTTATACCTTACTTTCTCTCCGATCTCTAAAGCTGATGTCAAAAGAAAAAATGTACCCGTAGGCTGCTTTAAGCAATGTCTTCAAAGAGTAGAGTGATCACCCTATTTAAACACGCAAAGATTTAATGCTAGCCATAAACTAATAAGCTTAACAAAACAGCATTGTGATCTATCTGTGCAAGTGTTTAAGGTCACAGTACTAAGTGTTGGCTTATTAAGCCCAAAGCCTTTTTACCAGGATAAAGTGGCCAAAGACATTGGTTTCAAACACCTCCTGGAGGCCATCGGCAGTAATCTTTTCACTCTGGGTCAGCACTCCTTCAGCTGTGGAGAATATATGAATCGCTTTTCTGAAACAGCAAAAGACAATTGCATGACTTTTTAAAGCTTCTTTAACTGAAGATACTAAACAGACACCCTCTCCTGCCTTCCCCCACCCCAAAACTACATTTTCCTTGATTCTGTAATAACAGGAACAAAAATACCTATTTCTCAGAGTGGGTTATCATGAGTACTAAATCAAATACAAAAATGCTTTCTTGACCCAATTCACAGAAGGACTTACATAGTTATAGCTCATACTACCAATAGGAACCTGAGTCTCTCAAAAACCTGTTGCAAAAACTCTCAGCACCTCTTTCCAAATCAGGTTACAAGTCAACTGCCCTGGGGGAATAATAGCTATGCCAAGAAGAAAAAGTCTTCCCCGGAACACTGACGTTTAACTGCTGAACAAAGTTAACAGGCTGTTTTATCATCAGGAATTCTTGAAGCATCGAATATACTAATTGATTTGCTGTGAGATCTATGTCGTAGGTCAAGACCAGCATGGAATTTTGTGTGTAGGGCTGTGTTTAATGGCAGAGAAGTAAAACAAAAGTAGCAGTATAGGAAATAGCATGCAGTGAGAGTAATATCTGTTTATGAATAAGTACCCTGGGTCACAAAATAAGATTTATTTCTTACTGTAGGTTGTGGTTAAACATTTTTGGAAGCCACTATAATAATGCATATAGAGAATCTCCCAGGAAGGTATTTAGGTCTGTACATTTCCCCAGCCTACTGGTCAGGACACCTGACATACAGCTGAGAAATGCTTCTCAAGTTGCCTTCCTGGGTATTAGAGTCTCACTGACAATTCTGCCTAGTTCTGAAATGTTCTTGCTAACAGACACAGTCAGGCAGACCAAAATTGACCTGCCAAAACGTCCAACCACTCAGAATGTCCTGGGGACCAAGAACACAATAAGAATCATGACTTGCAACATTCCTCACAAAGATGAAACCTTCTTTCATGACATGGCTGCAACACGCCCTTTCTGTCTTCATTCTTCTCAACACCCTCTCGTCTCCTCAAGTTATCCTACTGAGGGCAAAACTAGGCAAAGTAATAAACACCTTCCTTCTAATCAGTTCACCTAGAAGATGGAAATTACCTTGAAAAGAGGCCATAGAAAAGTGCTTTGATATTTAGCTGTGGATTAGGCATGATCCCAGCATTTAGATATACATAGTCAAGTCTCTGAAACCTGCAAGTAAAACCAAGAAAAGATTGTTAGTTATCTCTTTGAGCAACTAGAATAAAGAAGGCCTATGAAGGACAGAAAGTACTTTCTGAACCAAAAAGATGGCCATAGCAAGCCAAAGCATCAGTATTACATTCTCAACAGTTTTTCTTTAGCCATGGTAAATATTTGAGTGTTCTTTTTTTTGATGGTGGCTTCAAACAGAATTTAGAGAGCTATAACAGGCTTTGAAGTCAAATCTTCTCTGATCAATACTCCTTCCAGCTTAGTCCTCCCAACAAGGCACTGAAGCAACTTTCTATTAAACCTACTCTCCTTCTGGTCTTAGAAAGTTTTTTGCGTTTTGTTTTTAATTCACATCTTCCCTCATTGACAAGTAAAATCTATATAATCTGATCCATCAGTGCTGGAATCTGAACGCCAAGATATCCACTAGAGCATTAGATCCATGTGGAAACCTCTCCTTGTTCATGGCCAGGTGCTCTGTGTCATAAAATGATGAAAGCTCACAAGAATACAGTGAGATTATAGAAGCTGAATGGGGGTAAGGTGCTTCCGATAGGCTCCCTCCAGGACACGTGTGAAATGCTGACTTGTGAAGCCTTTTTCACCAACATAAACCTTGATCTAAGTGTATTCTTTTTGAACTAGGTTCAAAGTAAGTAGAGCCTGGGCTCATTATAATTACAGACACCATGAATATTCAAAATGTCGCCTAGAATTCTGTGCACCACACTGTCTCCATGACCTCCGTATAACCCAGGACAACACGGGCCACAGCTACTAAAGCTGGTACCTCAGGATCATACATGGTTACCAAAACACACCATACATGACATTTCCTGATCATCCTATAAGTAATCAACAGCCGCATGGCTCTAATTATAAACTGACTGTTTAAATTGCTCATATTGATACCATCAGGTTATCCATGTAAGATCCACAAAGACAGTATGGGTCCAGCTATCGCTAGTTGTTCCATTATCTAACATGCAAACTTTCATCTAAGTATACTAATAAATCTCGCTGGGAATGGAGAGGGAATGTTTAGCAAAGAGTGGAAATGGCAAATTTCCAAATTCAGGTCTGGCTGCAGTTAAATGGCATAGTACCCTTGAAAGCTTAAATGATTGACACAATTGCTCTATTCTGGATAAAACGGAACCACTATTCCTTATCAGTTTTCAGCAGCACAAATCTAATAGAACAGAGTATCACAGGTGGAAAGACCAGCATCAGGAATGGTGCTGCTTCAGCCAACTGGAAAGGGTCCTTCTCAAACTCTCTTCGCCTCTAAATTTAGGTCCATAGTCGAAGATATCCATTTGGGCCATTAAGTGCAAGACATCCTTCGTATAAGCAAGAGATCTATCTGGACACTGTCACATATTCCCAAATTTGTCAGTATCACTAGAATCATCATTTCCTAAATTCGGATAATACCACCCACC
This sequence comes from Hyperoodon ampullatus, assembly GCF_949752795.1. NCBI lineage: Eukaryota > Metazoa > Chordata > Mammalia > Artiodactyla > Ziphiidae > Hyperoodon > Hyperoodon ampullatus. The sequence goes on along the minus strand of NC_136915.1, from coordinate 120,497,158 downwards.
TCAAAGAGAGCTGTTTTGAGGATTAAATAAATACATCAATGCTGCACTTAAATGCTGACAGGCAGCTGGGACAACTCATCGTCTTAGTGCTGCCTTCTTCCCCACAGCCTCCCCCCTTACGTTTGGGTCGAATTACTAAATATCTTACTAAATACTAAATTACTAAAGCTGTGATAACCTATCCTGAGCCTTTGAAGGCAGTTGAGAATAGTCAGTACTATGAATGTCGCAACATGAAATCTCAAAACTGTACTGAAATGGGCTACGACTAACTGAGGATGAAGGTTCTATTCTGCTAAATAAGAAAATAACTAAATCTATACAAAACAGGATGAGAGAGCCAACTGGCTGAGAAGGTTTGGGGACAGAAAGCCTGCAAACACGACTTGAAACTCATTCTCCCGACTTGAGGGTTTTTAAATCAGTAAGGACACTGACTGTACAGTTTCACAGACTTGGAGACAAGTTATGGAAAAGTAGATGTGAAACCTAGAAAACCTCAGTTTTTAGAAAGATAATGTGACAGAAAATTCTAGGAGCTCAGCAGTAGAGGAGAGCAAACCCTCATTTACAAAGGGCTAAGGCTGCAGGGCAAACTGTGGCGAAGAAAACCAGTTTCACTTTGTAACTTGTACATGTGGAACAGGGTAATGCAAATTGCTATCAATAAACATATAAAATGCAAACTATTATTCTTCAGCCAACGCTTTAACCAAGAAGGCCTTCCTTATGTATACTGAAGTTCATTTTATTATCCAAGGAAATAAAGCAGCTCTTGCGTTGTAAGGGCCTCAATTACAAAAATGTAATTAATAATTTATTGATTAAATGACTGATTAAATTTAATTATTCCAGATATTGCTAGGACTCAGCATGGACTAGTGCAGGGTTCTTGACTTTCTGATCATAAATTCCTCTTAGAATTTAATAAAAAGCATGCCCTCTCTCTCCAGAAAAATGCATTGTGCACCCATATGCAATTTATTGTACACACTTTCTGGGAATTTATACATCCAAGGACTCTATCCCTTCATATACTAAATATTTATCAAATGTTTATTACATACCAATTACTGTCCAGGTATGAACAAATTTTTAGTGGCCTGGGGAAGTTTCTTCACTTGTCAGTACCTGCCCTACCACTTAATGTAGTTCTTATGTGAAGGAAAGATGCAAAAAATGCATTCAAACATCAAAGGAGTTACACTAACATAAAGCTTCACAACTGACCACATGTCAAAATACACTGCTAAATTAATCTTCACGGAATGGTCATGATTATGACTGAGAATGAAATTTTGGTACTGAGGCAAGGCAATAACGGGTCACTCTATACAGATTTCCTCAATGTAACTTCTTTTTATACTGCACCTATTTCTTTTTTAGGTTTTCCTATCCTTTCTTATTCTATTAGCTGTTGTGTTGCACAATCACATGAGAGAAAAGCCATCCACAAGAGGCATACCTTTGCTTGAGCTCCTTGGAGGCCTGGAACACTGATGGCAGGCTGCTGACATCCACCTGCACGGTGGAGACCTCGGCGGTGGGGTGGGAGGCCAGCAGAGCAGTGCGGACGGCTTCCGCTTTGCTCATGTTCCTGCATGCCAAGCACAGGTGAAGCTCATGGTCTTCCTCCAGCAACCGCCTGCAGAGGGCTAGGCCAACGCCACTGAAAGGACAATTCAGATACAGAATATGCATTCAATGAGATGGTGCCAAATAGAGGCATTTCTCTCTGGCTCAGAAGACTGATTTTGTCAACTTGAGCCCCAACCAGGAGCCCAGGTAGATAGAAAGAATTCAAAAATTATGCAAAGAAGGGGGAACCCTCCAACTCTAATAGTCACTGGCTCAGGACGCTGTCCCATTTGTGTTTCTTTCATTCTGCAAAAGCTCGATAACCCAAATAACTCGACTGCAAATCAGAGTTCTCCTTTAGCATTTCTTTTAAGACAGTTTATCCTGCCAGTGGTTTTCATTTTACACTGATTATGACACTCATGAAAGTGATTCAGTACATCACCAGCAAATGTGGAAAAGAACATCTTATTAGTGTTTTCCGGTGTGCATGTTTTACTCTGCTGTCTAAGTTCCTCGAGGGCAAGGGTTCTACTATCTACTGGTATCATGGCCAGTATCAGGAGCACCAGAAATTCCTGATAAGGAATGGATGAATCTTTCAAGGAAAGGTATAAGTAACATGGCAGGAAATACAAGTCCCTCTCAACTGCTACGATTGAATAACCAACAGGAAGAGAAAGAACTCAACATGATTAAGTAGAAGACAGGAATGGGACATATAAGATGGGTACCAGGAGAGAGAAGCAGGGATGAGTACAAGTGTCAAAGATAAATGACCTCCTTCAGAAAGAGCATTGTGAAACCACATAATGGGGACAGCATTCAGACCAGGTTGGCTGATAACAATGAAAACCTGGGTAAATGGGTTTTCTTCCAAGACTTAAGCTGATTCCAGGCAAAGAGCCTAGTACCATCAGTAACCTGAGCATCAAATATAGTTATGTTTATTCATCCCCACTTGAGAATAGGCCTTTACTATAAATATAAAATTGTACGTATCACAATATTTGTAAAAGAAACAAACACACAAAATCAAGTCTGACTTATTTACGCAACTTCCATATAGGAAGCACCGAACCAGTTGTTAAAGTTACTCAGGTAAGGGCACGCTAAAATTCTGCCCATTACAGACACCTGCCAGGTTTGGCTTAGTTAACATGGACATGGCCAGATAACTGAAAGTGAACTAATTTTAAATGACATTTAACATATCCTCAGTCTTAATCCCCCAAAACTCTAAATGCAACAATTAGAAAAATGGTTTGGTTACTTTCATCCTCCACACACTGTTCACTTAATAGCAAATGAGAAGTAAAACAGGCACTAGAAGAGGCTGAATCCAAATGCCCAACCCTGGAGTAATTACTCATTGGCAGTATGGTTACTTGCACTCCTTCCATGCCTTAACAGGAAAAAGTTGCTTTTCTCTGAGTTTCTTAAGAGTATATATACTAGATGTCTAGCACGGTATTACATGGAATGAGATTTTTCCCCCAGTGTTCTAACGCTCACGGACTCTGAAATTTACCTAGGGCCATAAGTCTAGGACAGAAAAAACAGCTGGAGTACAAAATATGGCGACCTGGTCACGATTAAATTACCAGTGATGAGAAAGTCAAAGACTGGAAGGAGGCGAGGTCTGCGTGGGAAGCGCCCTTTCCCTGGATACAGACAGTATCGTCACTGAGACACTCATCTCTTAGTGGCGCTCTAGTTTTCTTTCCGCTGTCATGTTTAATTCAAAGCACCAGTTACTGAGCCCCTCACTGGGCCGACAAGTCCGGTACCTCGCGCAGTGGGGGACCCAGAGAACAGCGGGCCAGGGTCTCGGCCATAGTCCCCACCGTGGCAGGGTCAGCGACGGGAGCTCCCGGGGTCGGTCGGTGGCAGGTCCTCCTGGCCCGGTACTTCCTGCTCCCTCGGACCCCCTCCCCGCCGCCGCCGCCATTATCGCGATGGAGCCCTCACCTGCTCGCCCCGGTGATCAAAACCACTTTCCGCATGGTCGCGAACCCTATCACCACGCACCCTGAAGCAGGTACCGCGCAAGGCTTCTCACGAGTATTATACTTTGACCCGTATCCCCGCCCCGGCCGCGCCCCTAGCCCTTCAATCAGGGCCCGGCGGGGCCCCGCCTCCCTTTTGCGTCATCTACTTCGCGCTGGGCCCCTCCTCCATAGCAGCCCGCCTTCCGCTCAGATAGGCCGAGGGGCGGAGCCGCAGGTCGCCCAAGGCCCAAGCCAATCCGGGCTCTCCCCGCCCCTCGGCGGAGCAGGTGTCCCGCCCCAGACCCTGCGCGCGCTGGTGGCTCAAGGCGTTTGTCTTGCTTGGGCTGTGGTCCCAGCAGAGCGATAGGGTACGGGCATCGTGGTATACACAGGGTCGATACCCTGGCGCCTCCGATTGGCGCTTCACTGCAGGAAGACCTCAGGATATTTGCACCAGAGCTCCTTATTTTAGAGGAAAGGTTTGAATCTAGGACCTGAAGTTTGGGGACTATCGTCTACTTAGTTTTCCATCCAGGCACTGTGCCACTTAACAGCCCAGCTTCTGGTCCCAGAACTCCTCCTCCTCTAAAAAAATCATCTTCGCGAAAATGAACATTTGTTTTATTAAGAACTTTACGTAGAATCATGCATGAAGTACCAATTTTCAAAACTTGGAATATGGTATGGAACCAGAGAATCTCAGAACTCTGTAGGACGCAATGGGTCGTGTACTGTAACCTCCTATTTCATTGTGTTTCAAACTCTTTGTGGTAAAAGACCCGCTTTGTTTTTCAAAGCCATCCCAGATGGGTACTTTTGTAATATACAATAAAAATAAATTACTAGAAAAATGAAATAAAACGCAAAAGGCATACAAGCCCCCCCCCCCTTTTTTTTATTAGCTTCAACAGATGATACTCTGCCAAACTGCTATAAAAAGCTTACTTTAGGTTTCTGGATTATTGTGGACTGGTAACAATGTGACCATCACCAGTCCCGGTCCACACTAAGGAATACTGCGCATCGTGTATCAAACTCTGTGGAACATACTTCATTTCATAGCCTCTTTCAAAGTTTTAGTTATTTATGAACAGCAGTGATCTCTGAAAGATATGACTGAGATCATTTATATTGGCTTTTGAATACCCTAGAGGTTTTGATTAATTTGGTATCAGTTTAGTATGAGATAAATCTTATACCAATAAAATTAGACTGAAAGAATAAATGTGATTATTAAAAATTTGATTTCTAAATTATCAATTCTTCTTTATTATTTGGGTGAAACTCAGCTCCTATCCTTAATCCCACTTTCAACTATTCTAAGAGGCCACAATTTAATAATATTTTATCAAAGTCCTGGGGTAAAATTAACCCCATGTTGGGCTGCACCCTGCAGTCTTGCAATCCTTGCAACTGCCCAGTTGCTAGACCAAAGAAAGAACTGGAAGTCAGCTACAGAGACATCAATGATTTATTGCACAGGGAACCTTACAAGTCAGAGGCAATGATCCTGGAGTGACACCCCACTGTGTATGGCCAACAGCAGGCAGGACAAGGCAGCAATCTTCGCTACACAGTGGAGGAGAAGGTTATCAGTAATAGGGGATTTGACATCAAAAGAGCTCCTTGGTTGCCAGAGGGACTGCTGGAAGGTCTTGTTCTTTGGGTTAGCAACCATTGCAAGGGCCAGATTTTCTTGTTGATGATCAAACATACTGGTCATCCTGGTCCTCGGGCTAGAACAATAGTTAGCTGGGGGTTGGGCTGATCATAGAGGTAGTTACTAATTAAACTTGCAGCTTAGGAGAAGGAGGCAGTCATGTGCATAAGGTAAGGGTGAGGCAGGGCCAGGTAGGGCAGGGCTGTACAGAGAGCAAGAGAGCGGCCATCTTATAAGGCCTGACGGTACACCCCAAACTTTAGAATCTAGACCCAAAGTCTCCTTTTAGAGTGTCCTAGAGCTCAGAGATGACTTGCAAAACGAATAAGAGAGGGGACACAAGGGTTGTGTGGCTATCCTATGAAAAACTCATTCCTACAAATAAGGTGAAGATGCATCATCTTCACAATCTTAAGATGACAACCAGTGTAGGACTGACTGTGACTTAAGTGAAGGCCTGAAGACTTCAGAGCAAGACCAGCAGTCTCTCCTTCCATCATGATGTCCATCCAAGCCAAGTGAGGAAACTTCGGTCTCCTCTTCCTTCTTTCAAATAAAGTTGCTACTTTCAAGGTTCTGCAGCCTTTGAAAGACAGGCTGAACTGCTAGAGGTGCCAGAGAAACAAGGAGAATAGAACTCTGTTGATGACAGATATTTAATTTTGTATTTTAAAAATATTTTATCACATGTAGGATACTGCTCAATAAGTCATAATGCATTTTTATTTACAAGTAAATGTAATTTTTTTTATCATCTCAGACTAGTCACCTTGAGTTTGTATTGTTCATGGACTATTTTCCTGGAAATATCAGAAGGAAACACTGTACACAGTGATCCCATTTATCCCAATCCTTGGCCCCATGACTGGAAAAGTAAATGTAGCCGCTTTACCTTTGACTGTCTATTCACTACTTCATATAATAAATCTGCCTTTACCCTCAACCCTGAAACTGATCTCTGATTTATTTTATCGTGCCTGAAATAGCTCTTAGGTAGATAAAGATGAGTAAAGTTATCTTTAGCCTCCATAACAGAGCTCTGTTCTGGGCCCTTATAATTCTCTCCAGAACTAACTTCCCTCTGGTTTGCAAACAGGGGCAAAAGAACAGCTGCCAGTAGGGTCATGTGATTTTTCTTGTAGATATCGTTCATCTCTTTTTTTCTTCAAATCACTATACAACCAGCCTGGTGCAAAACTACTTTGAGAGTGGGATTTTACCCATTTCATTAAATAGTAAAAGGTCATATGTTGCTTATACATAAGAAGCTATTGCTCTGGAGGACTCAAGGACCAGAGGATGTTATAAGTGTATATATTACTTTTTCAAATGCAAATGAGTATAAAATTATAAATGGAGATATATCAGTTTTCTAGTTCTTAGCACTTGAAAAATGTAGTGCCCTTCAAGTTGTTAGTTAAAATGTAAAAGAGCAGACATAATCTCCATCCTCAGTAACAAATTATATTTTCAGATATATGCATAATATGTATCTATGGCTTATCACGTATGGACGCAAATGTATCACTCATGTCTACCTTTAAACTTAGGCAATAGGTGTTGAGAATAGAATTGTACCTCTTTGAGCATCTCTGCTGTTCCTGTTTTCTTTCTCCTTCACCCCCAATACCCCACTCTCACTACACAGATACTTGAACACCTGGCCTTTAGTCCTGGAATCAAACCAAACACTCTGGTGGTCAGAGTGTACATTTATGAGCCCTATGGTTATTCTCTGGGAATTTATATCCATTCCCTTGCCTACTATGGCTGTCACTGAAAAAAAATAAGTTCATATTACTCAGATTATTAAAAGTATAAATGTATTCTTCAGGGCCCAGGTAAGACATATGTTGTTTTGGGTGGTTCCATCCTACTCTCTATTATGAAGACTGAGTCTGTATTCTGGTTGTTCATAGTTTTTTGTTGCTTTTTGTATGCGTGAGCAGTCTTGAGATAGACAATATTTGGATTTAGAAGGGATTTCTGTGTATCATACAAGACAACTTTGTAACAACAATAATAAAGTATCCTTAATTCTCGACTAGATTCCCTAGAACTGGACCAATGTGAAAACATAAAATCCCAATCTCTAGTATGTTTGGATATGCCAGGGACCAAGGTGATTTTCTTCCAATAAATAATCAACTAATATATGCGAGGCCTACGTAAATAACCCTCTGTTAGATAACCCTCAACAAACAGGCACCCACACCACATACACCCCTCAACTGTGTCCCCACCCCCCATCACTTCTCCAAAAAGGATGTAAGGGAATAAGGAGTTAAGGGTAATAAAACCCAGAAACAGTGCTATTTTCACAGAAAAAAGGATCCGTCAGTAGCATATTTCTTTAATCATCATTATTTACAATTTATCATCTGACAGACTTACAGAGAATAAATAAAGAAAAGACAATATACAATTGGTATATCTCATTTCTTTTTCTAATACAGAGAATTTTTATGCATTCTATTTTGGAATGACTAAGATAGTTTTAAGCAAAAATTAAATCAGTTTGCTATTTACCCCTTGACAAGACACATCATCCTCCAAAGCCTGCAGAATAAAGCCCAGATGTTTCCTCCTCATAGGAAGAGTGCACCACATTGCTTCAGAAAGTCAATCCTCAGAAAAAGTTACCAGACAACGGGGTAGAAGAATAGGATATCATGAATAGTAAAGGACATAAAATGAATAGGCTAGATTACAAACTCTTGGTGCGTTTGTAGGAATCCACTCAACTTTCAATTATTTCCAAGCCTCTTTTCAAGAAAACAGTTTTTCACTGCAAGTGATTACCTTATCCCTTTGTGCTTTCCCTTGAGTCTCTTTGCAAATTCCTTTACAGCAATTGTGAATGTGGGTAAGCATGTGCTAGCTTGGGACTCCCATCTTTCTCCTTTGCAGGCCCGTGAAGTTATTGACAAGGTGTTTGCAAGAGAAACTAAAAATCTTGTTCCAAAAGAGCTGGGTTTGGGGCCAGGGTCGCTCCCTGCTCTTGATGGGGTGCCATGTAGAGAAGTACCTTGCATTTCTGTCTAAATACCTCAAAGAATAAGACATTTCCTAGATCAATTTCACCATCAGTAAACCTAGAAATGGAGGCTGTAACTTACAGGTACAAGTCTGGGCACTTTTTCCTCTTTCCTCCTTTGAAAATAAACCCTCTACATTACAGCAAAGCAATTTTCTCTAAATTCACCCTAGTTATGCTGGATGACAAGTTTCTGCTTCTACCTTTTATTCATTCAAAGAACAACATTCGGCAAATATTTGTGTTGTGCTCACTATGTGTTAGGAACTTTACAGGACATGGGGTATACAGAGTTGAACTCACGTATAATCTTGTGACCCTTAAACAGGGCAGCTTAAAAATACCATCACAAAACTAAAAGCTGTAATCCACAAAACCAGAGTTTCAACTCCCCTATCCCCTCCAAACCTCTGGGCTACAGCTGCAACCTGTAGGTTGCAGCTGTATTTGCATTTAATTTGGTCCAATGTGGTTGCTATTCCATTTAAGAATAGTCTTTTAGGCAAATGAAACTTCTCTACTATTCTGAGAATAGTGGTTTGCTACTCACTAGGGGTCTCTACCATTGTACTCTATTCCTTCCAAAAGCTCTCCCTGGTGTCATTAATGAAGTGTCACCTTAGCTCTTGACCAAAATACTGATTTATTCTAAAGTCCTCTCCTTGCCATCATACAAATCCTACTCGTAGGAACTGCAGAAACCACCTATAATTAATTTCCTTCTATCCTAGCTAGTGAGCTGTGGGTCTTTCTGTCCTTTGTGTTGCCTGATTTTTCTAAGGTGTTCTTGAATTGTTTCAGATGCTGAACAGCCAAACTAGTCGGAAAATGTGGAAACAGTCTAGGTAGGATATTGCTTATTGATAAAGGAACAGATTAATTTGTTATATTCTCTTTAGGATTTTATAGAATTGTATCCAGACAACGTCTTTCCTGATGCAACCAAGAAGACCAGGTTACAAATCAGCAAGGGTTAAAACTATCCAGAAATAAAATGTGTACATGGGAAGAACTGGTGAAATCTGAGTAAGATCTGTAGTGTAGTTAATAGTATTATACCAGTGTCAATTTTCTGGTTTTGAAACTGGACTATGGTTATGTAAGATGTTATCAATGGGAAAGCCTGGTGTTAGGGAAAGGCCACTCTATACTATTTTCTTGTGAGTCTTAAAGCATTTCAAAATAACAGGTTGAAAAAAAAAAAAAGGATACAGCAACTAAACAAACTACCCACCATGGCCTCAGCCAAGCAGTGTAGCTAATTGTAGCAGAGAACTCAAAATGCCAGAAATCCAATAAACATTAACCATTCCAGTCTCTTTCCATCTCAATTTAGCATTCCAAGACATTTACCAAGTGGAAAAGACATTCATCTGTTTCTATAAAAATGTTAAATTTTAATTCAGAAGGAAATTCCAGCATAGATCTGGATCTGTGTCTTCCAGAAACCTACCATATGCACTGCCAGAGGTCAGAGGTCTTACTGAAAAGACTAAGATGGCAAATTCCTGGTCTATAAACTCAATTTAGGATCAAAGCCTTACTACCTCTATACTGGGAGTAATTTAAGACTTAACTGTAATTTTCTCCATTTTTTTGGTATATTTGGGCAAAACAGATGCTATTCTGTTTTAGACTATTTCCTTGGAACATCTTCATCTCTTTCCCCTTCTTCAGTTCTCCTTTACTCAAAACATACGGCTTAGCCCCACATCATGGCTTTCTTGTAGAAAGTCTGGATGAGACTAGAAAAACACATGGTTCCAACATGGCATGTACCTCTTTGTGCAGATATCAAACAAGATTTAGTCTAGTTTAACTTAAGCCTGTTGTTCCAATGTTTCCCTGTGGCTTTTCTAGGCACAACAATGATGAGCATTATTTAAAATGGATTTCATTAACAGAAGCAAAGAAGGGAACACAAAGCCTCATGAGCTAACATAAATTCCCCATCTCTTGGTCTTCATTTCCAAAGCAGCACTGGGAAAGCCATGTCCTGTTCAGACAAAGAGTTGATTTCTTCTCACCACCATCAAACCCCAGTACCTGAGGTGGTCTAGAACACACGTGTTCAAACTGCCTCCCTCTCCCACTTCCTGTGAGATGAAAAGGTCATTCCTTGGTGGTTGCTTGTGTGTTTTTATGTTCATGCTGGGCTTCCCTTTTCTTAAATCTCTGAAAAGCTCCCTTCCATGTCATACTCTGCACCTGACTTTTCATTTTTTAAATAAATATTTTTATAATCTCTATCATCCAGAATTGCTTCTCTCTCCATATACATCTATCTTTTATCTTCAACACACTTACTTTCTGTCCTCTCTCGGTTCTCTCTTCAGAGAGATCTGCTTTCATGCTTCAGAATGGATTCTCAACAGCACCCTCTGTGTCTATCTTGCTTGCCCTGACCTCCCCCATCCTTCTCATGCACTCTCCATTATCCTTTATTATGTAGCCTTCTTTCTAACTCCCACATGCCCCGTCCAGTCACATGCACGTTCATTTATTCATCCTTTGGTCCATTTCCATACAATGCCCTTTGTCATATAGTCTTATACATTTGCAAGTGATCTTTCCATAGCATTAAAACCACATTTCCCCCTCAGGGGCCTCTTTCTACTCCAGATCTTTTCTTAGCACGTATGTGTCTGGACAGCACATCAAGATTTGGACTTAGCTATCAGCACATCCACCAGCAAAAGTATACATTTAAATCTGACTACCCCAAAACCACAATCTGTACATAAAATATTTCACATATATCATGAAGAGGATAACTTCCTAGAAAGGTAACAAGGCCCCACAGTTTCTCATCCCTTTTCCTATCTCCTTTTCTACATAATTCCCAGCTTCATTCTTCTAATTTGGATTCCAGCTACCTTTAAAGTCTACATACTAAGCCTTCGCCATTGCACCCTGTTGGGTCTCTCAGATTTGTGCTGCTAAACTCGATGGGTCTGACTAAGGGAGAAGTTAAAACTGTATCTGTAGTACAAAAGCCTTAGCGCCAGAAAATGGTGCCTTCCTCATCTCAGAAAAAGATAACTGTACCTGACAATACACATTTGCCAGCTGCTTGAAATAGATTACCTCTATGACTCAAAGCCAGAAAAATCCAGACATACTAAGTTCATTTTAAATATGATTTTTTATGGGATCATGAAATGCAGTGTATTGATGCAGAATTGTAAAAAGAAGTAAGTGGAGAGATATTAGGTGAAGGAAGGGAAAATTATGTCTTTCCTCTTGCCACATAGGAAGTCATGGCCTGGTCTGGATGTACTCCTGCCAGAAGTACGTGGATAAAGGAGAATAAGCTACAGGCCCTGATTTCAAGTCCCTATGATTCTACTGAAATGGAATGATTAACGTGTCAACTTGACTGGGACATGTGGTACTCAGATTAAACATTATTTCTGGGTGTTTCTGTGAGGGTGTTTCTGGATGAGACTAGCATTTGAATTGGTGAACTAAGGCAGATTGCCCTCTCCAATGTGGGTGGGCATCATCCAATCCAATGAAGCCCTGAATAGAAGAAAAAAGTAAGGGGGAGTTTGCCCTCTCTGCCGGACTGCTTGAGCTGACACATCAGTCTTCTCCTGCCCTCAACTGGGACTTATACCATTGGCCTTCTGGTTCTCAGAACTACACCACCAGCAGCTTTCCTGGATCTCCAGATTGCAGATGTCAGATTGTGGGACTTCTCAGCCTCCATAATTGTGTAAGCCAATCCCCCAATTCCATATACATATATAGTCTGTTAGTTCTGTTCCTCTGGAGAACTCTGAATAATACATGAAGTTAACACTGATCATGGGAAGGTACAGAGTGTGGCAGGTCCCAAGTATAAAAGAACATGTCTGGCCCTGCATATATCAAATGAGATAATGTATGTGGTACACTACATGGTAAACTTTAAAGCACTGAACAAATGACAGGTGTTACTATTACCACTATTATATTGGCTTCCCTACATGATCTCTTTTGCTGACCACGATCTTCAGAGCAGGAGATGATCAGATAACTGAGTCTGCATCAATTGTAGATCCAGTTATCTGATGAGCACTGAACATATCAGAACTGGAAGAGACTTCAAGACCACCTCATCTAACTTGTTCCAATAAAGAAACAAAAGTCCAGAGAAGCAAAGTGACTTGTCCAAGATGATACACTTGGCTTAAGGCAGAAATAGGGTCAAAGCTCCCAAACTGATGTTCTCTCCAAAGTTAGTCCTGGGAGACACTGAAGACCAGACTCACAAGACAACCATGGAGAAAGGGTATTTTCTAGGGGAAGGAAGATGACCTGCAAAATGAACCTTGGGGATTGGGGATTTATGCTTCTGCTGTGGCCTGGAGCAACGCTGAAGGCTGGACGGGGGGAAACACTCAAGTTCCTGAGAGACTGTGTAGAAGGTGGGCTGGGTGAAGGCAACAGAAGCAGACCCAAGGGGTCAAGTCTATTTCTTCTAAGTTTGGGAAGCTTATATTGTGATCTTTTCTTGTTTCTCCTCAGAGGGAATTGAGGGTTCTCTTTCCCTGTTTCCTACTAAATCTGAGGATCTGTGGAGTGTGAAAGCTCAGAATCTGTTCTGAGGGGACTCTCATTTGACAGTGTTATCAGTATCCATGGATTCTGAAGCCAGAGACTCAAACTTTCTTTTTCTGCTGTTCATACCATCTCCAAGGCAAGAGTGTGAACACCAAGCAGCAGCAGCGCATGACTCCTCCATACTCAACCTGCTCCTCTCAAGGGACTCCTAGGGTTAAAAGGATATTAAACATCATCTCCCACAACCACTTATGTTTGAAACCCTATTGACAAAAGGACAGTGACAAAGGACTCCCCATCTCTGGAGGCAGCCCATTCATCCTTGCATGTTCTACCTCTGGTTATGTTTTCCCTAATAAGGAGTGGAAACCAATCTCCCTGTAACTTTCCCTCATTGGTCCTCAGTCAACCCTTTGGGAATGCTCAGAACATATCTATTCCCTATTGTACATGACCTTCAGATTTATGCCTGAGAAATTCAATCACCAGCCCTTGGGTTCCATTGGGTATTCATCCATTAAAAGAGTTGGAAGATTTGGAGAAGATGAACCAAAAGGCCTAGGATCAAGATATCAAAAAACAACAGTTTATACTGACTCAAAATCAGGCTCTCACTAAAACACACACCTGAAAATGTCTGAACAAGACAAGAGGAGGACCCTCTGCAGAAATGGATATCACATCTGTTACCTGTCCTCCACAGGTCTCTTTTCCTGTGTCCATTCTCTATTCAAGAATACTTCCATGCACGAAGCTTTTTTTTTTTTTTTTTTTTTTTTGCCAATGACGATTCCTGTTCATTGAAGTAGATATTCTTTCCTATGTACATCCTCTGTATTTCCTATGCATATAGATCTCAACCCTGATCCCTGCCCATGAACAAACAAAACACCCATTCAAAGAAGCTGGGTTTTTTCAAGCATGTTAACATCTACTTGGCCAGGAGAGGAAAATGCAGAGTTCAGGACATGTCTACAGGCCAAATTAGGAAATTAAACCATTGGTGACTAGTTACTGAATACCATTTCATCAGATTCTCCACACTTACCAAGTATTTTCCCTAAGTCTAATCTCATGTTTCCTAAGACATTACTATTCTTCAAGTTTTTCTTTCTGAAACCATTTTTTAAAAGATGACATGGAAAACATATTGTAGAATCTGCACATTCATAAACACAAGCATATTTAACCTTTATAAATTATGTCAATTATCTAGCCTTTGTTATCCAACTTTTTCAGTATATCAAGTAAGATTCTTTACTAGATTTTATCTGCCCTATTCTGTCCTAGGCTTTTTTTTTTTCTTTTTAGTTCTTTAATGTAAAAAAAGTATATATGTGTCGGGGTAGAGAGTGGGGGAGTGGAGTGGAGGGAGACGAGGGACAGAAAGAGATAAAGGCAAACAAGCCTCTGTCTCTCAGGTCCATTCAATGTCCAAATGGAGTGGCTTAGGCGTGGGTGAGTGGTAGGTCTTGTGAGGAGGACCTGTTGCCAGGCATTGACAGCATCACTCGTCCCCTTGCTGAAGAAGCAGAAGGTGGATTTCCTGGAATGAGGGACGGTGCTTGGTGTCTCTTCTCCAGCAGCTGAGCATCAGCTTATACACAGAGTCAGGGCAAATGGCAGGCTGGGGGAGGTAAGTCTTTGGAAAGAAAAATGAACAAAAAATGAGAATATTAAGAAGAGCGCAGAGAAAGGAAGAGCAGTTGCATCATAGTATGATTTGCCCACTCCCCATTTTCTTGGACTTGGAAAGTGAAATGAATGGGGTGTCTATTCTTCCTATTCAGGAGAATTCTAAATCCCATCAGTCCCTTTTCCATTCCTTTTGTCTTTTCCAGTTCTCTGGAGCAGAATTTCCTCATGGGCCATCCTGTGGTCCCTACCATCATGCAAAAGACGAAACTGAAGCAAGAAGACATCTTAGACTGGAAAGCAAGTGATTAGAACACCAAATCCTCTATTTATAGCCTAGCCACAGTGAGGTTTATTCTGACTGAGCCAATCACGGCAAGGGCAGAAAGTATATTAGTTGCCTCAGCTCCTTTATTGGAATAAAATCCTAGTCACTGAGATGTGGGATATATCCATGTAGCTCCTAACCATAACCTTCTCTGTGCTCCCTCTCTCCTGTACTGGCCCATGGAGAGAAGATTGGATTTCTTCTTTACATTATTCACCAATATTTGTACATTTACTCCCTCTACAGCCCTGCCCTGAATTCCAGCCTAGAGTTGTATTTGGCTCTACTCCCAAAGCACCAGTTACTGACTGCTTCCACCAGCAAGATGCCACTCTATTGACTCCAGGTCATCTCCTGCTTGCCTGTAATCTATTGCTGTCATTTCCTTACCTATGTTTTTTAACACCTTGGTATATTGACATATTCCCGGAGCAAACCTAAATTTCTCAAGCTCTTTGAAATATGGGTCCAACATTTGCAGCTGGTAAATCATTAACTATTTCCATCTTGCCTTCTCCCACACCAACACCAGCTTATGTCATGCATCATAGGATCATAACGTAGCTCTATCTTTAATTTTTTGAGGAACCTCCACACTGTTTTCCACAGAGGCTGTACCAATTTACATTCCCACCAAAAGTGCACGAGGGTTCCCTTTTCTCCACATCCTCACTAGCACTTGTTGTTTCTTGTCTTTTTGATAACAGCCATTCTAAAGTTGTGAGATGATATCTTATGATGGTTTTGAGCATTCATTTTTTTAAATTTAAACTTTATTTATTTATCCAGTCATTCATTCATTTATTTTTGGCTGCATTGGGTCTTCGTTGCTGTGCATGGGCTTTTCTCTAGTGGCAAACGGGGTCTACTCTTCATTGTGGTGCATGGGCTTCTCATTGTGGTGGCTTCTCTTGTTGCGGAGCATGGGCTCTAGGTGTGCGGGCTTCAGTAGTTGTAGCTCGCGGGCTCTAGAGCACAGGCTCAGTAGTTGTGGCGGACGGGCTTAGTTGCTCCGCGGCATGTGGGATCTTCCCAGACCAGAGCATGAACTTGTGTCCCCTGCACTGGCAGGCAGATTCTTAACCATTGCACCACCAGGGAAGTCCCAATTTTTAATTATTTAATTCCATTTAGACCATGAGCTTTTAAGAAAAGTGCTATCTGAGAATTCTTTACAGTTTGTAAAAATAAATTGAAAACAAAAATGTCAAATACATTTTAGAATTATTGAAATTATTGTTATAGACTTCCAATTGAATACAAAAGATTTAAGATTTGCTTAAGCTGTGAGCCCTAAGTATAAGATTCTTTCTAGAATTTGTGCTACTGAAAAGTTTTCTTCTGCATTATATCTGCTATGTTCAACAAGTTGGTGACATTGTGCCATTTGAAAACAAATTAGATCACACATGTGTAGTCTAGAGACCATAAAATCCATCTAGCAGCTGACAGTGTTGAGAAATTACTGTCCTTAATTCTAATGTCAAACTTTTAAAATTTGAATACTGAAATTTTAATAAAATTTAAAGTAACTAAATTTTGTAAATTGTAATAAAATGCAAATTTAATAAATTATGTTTAGTAAGTTCATATGTTAAATAAACTTTTATCAAAAATTTAAACTTATAGATGAGAAGCTTACTCAGCATATAATGGTAATATTTGGCTTTGGTCTTGGCTTCAGTCAAATATTTGACTTTATTATTCAAATGCAAAGCAGACAGTGGACATAAAGTGGGGGGGAGGGGAAGCATGCCTTTCTTGCCTGAATGTTTGATAGTTCAATTTTCCCTCATGTAAAATTTGTTTTTTCCATGTGGGATTTCAATCACTGAATAATAAGATGAGGGAAACTGAAAGGTTTAAAATATTCCTCCCTTTGCCTATAATTCTAGGATGTACTCAAGTTAGAATCATTATGATAATAAAATTACACTTTCTAATTGAATGCACCACCTTTAATTGGCCACAAGAATCTAGTAGGTCAACCAGGTGGCCACGATGTGCTACTAGTCCAGGAGAAAAAACATTTTTCCTTTTTCTACTCTCTTATCTCATGCACACCGGAGTAAATCTGCCCTTTGCCAAGGTAAGAAGGCAATTACCTCATAACCGAGATAGATAATTTAGATCTCCTGCTACCAAAATATCTGCAGAGTATCAAGATAAAATTCTAGGACCCCTCCTTCCTATTTTTAAGCTACATATTGTACAATCTCTAGTCATTCCCTTATCTTTTGCTTGCTTTGATCCATTTAAGCCACAGAGGATCTACTTTTAATCTTCTGCAAGAGCCTTCTCCCTCTCCTCAACTGTTATCATCTTCCTGCCTGAGATGCCACACTCCAAGTGTGTGCTGTAGCCAGGCCACTCTGGGGGCTCAGTGCTCCCACCACCAACGAGCTTTCAATCCCACGTCTCACAGGAACTTTAAACACTGAGTCATCCAAGGAATCTTGTAGTATCTTAACTAGGAATTGGGGCCCTTGTAAGCTAAGAAGCCCAGCTTTTCTGAGTCCTGAGATGCCACAGCACCTGGGTCCAGAGGTGCCTTCCAAGAACAGCAAGCCCAGGATGTACCTGAAGGTCTCTGGACATGTAAGTCGAGAAACATTTCTAGATAGTCCAAACCAAGTTTTTAATGAATGCTAATAAATCCCTTATTCACTTTTAAGCTTACGTTTTTGTTTCTATGTTTCTCAACTAGGAAGACAAACCATTGAGCCTAGACCAGGAAATAGATCAAACATGAGAGATAGGATTTTATTTTCTGGTATCTTTGAGTTGGGGAGCAGCCTGAGGGGACCCCTCATGTTCTCCAATGACCAACAGGTTGGTACATGGATAAAGCAGAGTGTATGGATGCCTAGGGAGGACCTTGGTCTCTCACATCACCTGGATAATTAGTGACAAAAGTTCTTGGTCTTTTACATTAGCTGGATAATTAGAGACAAACAACATTGATCCAGGTAGCCCATTTTCCAGCTCAGACCTATCCTGTTAAGTCAGAACTTTTCTTTCTCTCTCCTTCAAGAGCACCCAAGGCCACATCTCTCCACCCCCAACAGTTCTCACCTGCCTCCCTTGGTCTCGGAAGAACTCTCCAGTATTCTCGATGACCTGTTCATCTGACAGCTGGGAATAGGGCTGTTCCTGGCAAAAGGTGAAGGTCTCCCACAGAGTCACCCCGAAGGCCCACACATCACTTGCTGTGGTGAATTTGCCCTGTTTAAATAAGAAAAAGAATAATCTGTGCACAACAAGAGCTGATTAGGCTTTCATAATCTGGAGTTTTGCCACTTTTACAACCCAGGGCAAGGAATACTGGGACTGCCAATATACTCATGGGCGATCTGGAAACAACAATAGGAAGTTGTTTCAATGCCAAGCTACAGGCCCTTTTCTCACCCTCAGGATTTCTGCTGAGGTCTACTTCTCTTAGAGATGAGATCCAAGGGCTGAAAAGGACGCAGCCGTAAGCTATCTGACTCTCCCAGTGCATGTTAGAAGGTCAAACTCTAGGATCTAGGGTAGCCTTGGAGAAATGCCCAGGGGAAAAGCAAAATTAGAATGGGAAGCAATTGTTTCTATGTGAGAGATACAGAAATCTAGTGTAAGTGCCCGGAGTACTTGTTTAACTCGTTCGTTAATTGTCACAGTCTTGAAGGATAGACTAACGAGTGACAGCAATGAGATTCAGATGCAATCAGCATGTATTAAATACTTGCATATGTTCTATTCAATAAATACAGTGCTGACATAGATGATATTACTTATCCTTATTTTTCAGATCAGAAAACTGAGACGAGAGGTTTACTAAAATTTCCTGGTTAACAAGACCATTAATAATGGAAAAACTGAGATTTGGACCCAAACCCTCTGAATCTTGGTCTAATAATCTTTTACAACACCACACAATACCTTTAAAGGGAACAAAGCTTAATAATCATTAGAAATGAGTAAAATATGTGATTCATCTATATAGATGATAAAGATCTTTATAAGGATTTACATAAAATGGTATATATCACAGCATCATTTATAATCAAAGGAAATTGGAAAGTACTTAAATATCAAATTATAGTGACATTATTAAATTATAGGATATATCCACACAATAGAATATTATGCAGCAATTAAAATCATGTTTTTGAAGAATATTTACTGCCAGTGAGAGAGAATTGTATGTGCATAGTATCATCCCAATGCGTAAAATAATTATATATATAATACATATATTCAGAGAAATACATGTATAGAAAAAATCCTCAAAGGAAATACACTAAAATATTAATATTAATAGTGGTCATCTTGGTGAGAGGAAGGGGATAACTATACATTTCTTGTTTCAACATTAATTATGAACCCTATAAGATATGAACAAGAAACAAACAGATTAATAATAAATTAACAAAACTAGATTGCTATCAGGCTTTTCTCTGTAATATTAAATGACAAAAGACAAAATTACACATACACAGCATTGTAAGAAGTAAAAGTTTAAAGTCTAATAATTCTATAAGTCAGCTAAGTGGTATAAAATCAACAGTAAATTGTCGCAAATATGCATGGTCAGAAGATATATTTCTAAGAGGTATTTGGAAAAAACTTATTCACCTGTGGTCCAGAATATCAAAAGCTGGATAAAAATTATAAAGCAAAGAAAGAGGACCTTAAAAAGTAAATGGTGAAAATCATTAAAATACAAATATAGAGATCAATCTAAATAATTAATTAGAAACATGGTTATGAAATTAATACAGAAGAAAAATATTTTGTGTGGATAACAGTTATTTAAATGACAAGATTTTAATACTCTAATATCAGTCAGTAGGTGGAAAGGGTAGAGATTAAAAAAATGGTACTGAATCTCTTCTCATTATGGGTATATTTTTAACCTTTTCCTCCAAACTTTCTACAGTAAGCATGTTATATTTTATCAGCAGAAACAGGCAAGTGTTAAAAATAATAATTAGTACACAAAGTAAATCATCTCAAGTCAGAGAATATATCAAAGTCTATTTATTGTCTGCCTCCTGCTGTCTCAGGTGCACCCCTACATGCCATCTGCATCTACCTACATGCCAGTTGCTAGGGCAGAGCTCAAAAACACAGGAAACTCACCAGCAAGATGCTCTCCCAAGACATCCAGCGGATCGGGAGCACTGCCCGGCCCTGGATTCGGTAGTAGTCACCACTGTACAGGTTTCTGCTCATTCCAAAGTCAGCTATCTTGATGGTATAGTTCTTACCCACTAAGCAGTTTCGTGTGGCCAGATCTCGATGAACAAAATTAAGTGAGGAAAGGTACTTCATGCCAGATGCAATCTGGGTAGCCATAAACTTCAGGTTGACATAACTGAGGAAATATAAAGGAAGAGAGAAAGTAGCCTCTGGAAAGAGGAAGCTGTGAAAGGTACACACCCTGTAGTTGGTACCAACAAACTAGGGTTCCAACCTCAATATCCCTTCTCTATTCTTTATGAATCTCTTTGCTTTCCCCTAAAGGGCAGCTGCTTTATTATTCCCTGCATACTAACCTCCCCAACCATTCCAGAACAATGATGAAGTTTAAGGCTCACTGCTCCCCACTTCAGATCCCAGATTAGTCTCATGAACACAGAGAAGAGACAGAAGACCCGGTGTATTTACCTGACAGTGGGTACGTTGCTGAAGGAAGAACTGGGGGGTTCATGGCGGGAAAGGAACTGATTGAGATCTCCATTCTCCATGTACTCAGTGATCATGCAGAGAGGATCGTCAGTGATACACACAGCTAAGAGACGGATGATGTTTGGGTCCTTGAGCCGGGACATGATCTTTATCTCCTTAAGAAAATCATTCCTTTGGAGGACAGAGACATAGATAAACCCAGAGGTTGCCAGAGTTAGAATCAAGAGGGGAAAGAAGACACAGCAAAGTCTAGTCCTAACCATTATACTGAGTCTTGTTTCCCTTTGGATAACTTTGAGAGAACAGAGAACTTGGTACCTGGAAACTGTCTCATTCTACTCATCCTGGAATGCAATGCACCCTTATTCAACTATAATTTGGTGGGGGAAACATGGACCATGACATTCACATTTGCATCCCTATTATCCAACAGAAGGCCTGCCACATAGAAAGTGATTAATATTTGCTAAATCAAATATATGTTGCTAAAAACTAGTCTTAAAAATAAAACCTTCAACTGAAAGTCATATCTTAAGTGCACTGGGGTCTTTACCTTTTTTAAAAGCCATGGAGGGACTTCCCTGGTGGAGCAGTGGTTAAGAATCTGCCTGCGAATGCAGAGGACACGGGCTCGAACCCTGGTCTGGGAAGATCCCGCATGCTGCGGAGCAACTAAGCCTGTGAGCCACAACTACTTAAGCCTGGGTTCTAGAGCTCACAAGTCACAACTACTGAGCCTGTGTGACACAACTACTGAAGCCTGCGCTCTAGAGCCCATGCTCCACAACAAGAGAAGCCAGCACAACAAAAAGCGCACTCACTGCAGCGAAGAGTAGACCCTGCTCGCCACAACTAGAGAAAGCCCACATGAAGCAACCAAGACCCAATGCAGCAACCCCCAAAAAAGAAAAACAAACAAAAAGCCGTGGAGTCACTCTATAAGTAAAGTGAAGGCACTTTTTATAAAGTGAATAACCACCCTCTGGTTTAATCTGATAATTTTTTTATTTTCTCATACTGGTTTCTTTTAATGCAGGGTGCACCAGCAGTCAGTCACAACACATATTTAGTAGCCTGTTCAAAACAGCTATTTAAAGTTCACGGTGGTAATGCAGCATCATTTCAAAAGAAGTACTCACTTGGCCGAAACTAATAACTTTTTGAATAGATGGTGACAACCACCCTTGAGTCACAAAGTGGGCTATAACCTTCCAAGTAGCAATATTTAGGTTACTGAGGCCACTAGCCCACATTCTCAAAACTATTGAAGCAGACCTGTTATAAGTCTCCTGTGAGTTTCCTAGGAATCCTGGACTGGAAGTCATACTATGTCAATATAAACTCCTTGAAATCAGTGTGGTCCTGACACAACACCTCTCCTCTTTCATTGCCCCTTCAATCTCAAGCCCAGCGGGGGGTCCATGGCTTGGAAGAGCTCAGAGCCTAAGCCATCCATCATTGCTAAATTGGAGTGGGCACAGGTGGGACACCCAACGTCACCAAAAAAAACAATGGGCAAAGGCTTTGTCACATCCCATAGTTTTTTTTCTTTCATCTTGCCACCTTCTCCAATCACATGCTAAGATTAATATCAGGAATATTCTATCTGTCTATGGGACCCAGAGGATGTCCCTTTTCACTCATACTAGTAACCTTAAGATTGAAATTCTTGCAGTTAAAATTCCAAAACCTCCACAGTTCTGTTCCCTTGCCTTTCTTTCTTCTTCATGCTATATCCTATCAATTGCAAGACTTTTAATAAAACCCTAACACCATTCTTGGAATTTATGATAATTTAAGGAATAGGGATCATAAACTTTCTATAAATTTGAATATCAGTGAGACACATCAAGCCAACACAAATGGGGAAATACATATGTTACCCAGATGTGCAGATTTCTCTGAGACACATACAACCAGCTTTCAACCAGCATGCCTCTCTGGGTGAGGATTAACTCACCATTACTGTAATGGAAAGGCTGTCAGACAACGGAGTGTGGCTGGAAACTGCAATTTATGTAGTAAAGGATCCAAGAGATTATTAGCCAGTTTGGAAAACTGCTAAAGGACTGTGGATCCTTTTGCTTTGAGGTCCATGGATACTTTTCCAAGTAGAGGTAGCTTCTCATTTGGGGGGTTGCTGGACATAGAAGAAAAGGAGCATAAAAGAGAAAAAAGGGGATGAGAAAGTAAATAGAGATGTGGGGGAAAAAGGAGAATGGGAGAAACTTAGCAAGAAAGATGTGTGTGATTGTGAAAAGTCTGCAAGGGGAGGTAATGACATTCAGGCGTGCGTCTGTGTATAATGATTGAAGAGGTACGCATTCAGTCTTTAGTGTATGTTGGGGTGTACAGTGCTGTGCAAAGGGGGTTAGGAAGTAAATGTGTAGCATATCCAACAGAAAATGTACATTTGTTTTTGAGAGAGATGAGAATGAAGCTGAGGACTACTGACCCATCAGAAAAATAAAGCACAACAATGGAAATGTGAGGTAGCTCACAGACCTTCCCATCTCAAAAGAAACAAATTGCTCAGAAGTTTCCAGGAGGGTTCCTGATCCTGAAGATGAAACACATAAAGGAAAATTTAAAATGCAGACCACAGACCTGGCATTCTTGTTGGCATCTGCTCGGAGCATTTTCACGGCCACCAGGACAGGCTGGTTGGCACTGACATCTAGGGCAAAATCTTTGTCTTTGAATTTTTCCATTCCCTCCACTTCACAGAGATGAACCTAGACAAAAGTCATCTAGTCTCAGCATCATCATTTCTCCTGAAGATGTCTCAGTACTCTTGCTGGGCATTTCCTGGAGATAAACTAACTCTTACAACTCAGGCAAAATAATCAAAAAGACCAGTAAGACGATACGTGCAACACATCTTTGACTCAAATAACTGATTTAAGAAAATGGTAAGGTACCCAGCTAATGTGATATGTTACTGCTTTATAAAAGAAATACATTGATTGGAACATTAAATATGTGAATGAATCTATAACATGGTATTTTATTACAGCATAGCCCACTATAAAATGTCATTTGGTATAAATACTTGAACTTTGATTCAAGGAAGTTTAGTTACGGGATCGTGCAAAACATAAGGCAATTTCTTCTCTAAGGTAAGCCCTTAGTATGGGATTAGCATTATCAGGAACCTCTAGGCATTAGTAACTGTATAACAAGCCTGTGTTTTCAACGCAGGAGACAGAATGAGTGTATATAACACCACAAACAGATGCCGTGGACCCTTCTACCTCCACCACCACCAAACCTACCCAAGGTTAAAGCATGCCACCCATGCTGGAAACCAATAACATATTCTTATGAAACCAAATTACATTTGGAATTTAGATGGTGGTGTTGAAGACCTTCTGTTGCCACTTAAATCATTGCTTTGAATTCTCAGAAGGCTCATGTAACTGATGTAAGAGTGAAAAGTCAAATATTACATGCATCACTCTGAGGGCAATTGAGAAGTGTGTTCCTCCTTATCTTGGTTAGTGATTCATTCCCTAGTGGCTGGTTCTGGGACCAAAGGCAGGGGTGAGGTTGTTTTTGACCATTTTACATGTAACTCCAATTAAAAGGGAAAAAACAAAGTGGCTATCCAATAGCAGGATGTTCTTGGACAGTTTATAAAAGATGATCACATCTTATGGGTCCCCACCCTTTGTAACCTGTTGTAAAAATTTTGGAAAATATTGAATGTTTTTCAGAATATCTAAGTCTAGTGACTTTCCTGCTTTAAAAACTCTTATATAGAAATCAGAATTCCCAGGATTTCCACAGCTGTTTGACAAAGATGAGGCTGACCAATACTAGTCTTCTAGAGAACAATGCAAGGAGAGACAAGTGGAGGAGACATTTGGTGTGAATCCACTTTGGATGGGACAGTTTGCTCTACTGACCATTTTTATTCAACCACTTCCTTTGAACTACCAAGGACTGGAGGCCCCACTCAAAGAATCAGCTCACCTCCCCAAACTGGCCTTCTCCCAGCTTCTCCTTGAAAGTTAAGAGTTTCCTGGGGAACTCTTCCACAGCCACATCTTTCCCTGAGAGCAGGTCCATGGTAATGGCAGGCACGGAGTAGGTGTTGCCTCCAGTCACCCCCTGGAGGTTCACAATGTCAGCCTCTGCATAGTGGGGCACACCCTCAGGCCCACTGGGCTGGACTGGCTTCACAATGCCACTGCAGCCTGCAAAGACAAGGACAATGAGTCTCATTCCAAGGGGCCTCTTTGGAGATATCTTCAAGAAAGGAAATCTGAGAGGAGAGCTAAAACATGCCCCCAAGACAGCCTAACCTACACCATGACATTCTTACTTGGAGAATGATTCCTCTGGAGATTCTTTCTTGGGGCCTCCAGAATGTAGGCACCATTTTATCTCTTATCTTCTCCTCATAACTACGTGATCATTAATAACCTCCTTGGGGCTTCCCTGGTGGCGCAGTGGTTGAGAATCTGCCTGCCGATGCGGGGGACACGGGTTCATGCCCCGGTCCAGGAAGATCCCACATGCCGCGGAGCAACTGGGCCCGTGAGCCACAACTACTGAGCCTGCGCGTCTGGAGCCCATGCTCCACAACAAGAGACGCTGCGATAGTGACAGGCCCGCGCACCGCGATGAAGAGTGGCCCCCGCTTGCCACAACTAGAGAAAGCCCTCACACAGAAATGAAGACCCAACACAGCAAAAATTAATTAATTAATTAATAAACTCCTACCCCAACATCTTCTTTAAAAAAAATAAAAATAAAAAATAACCTCCTTGGTTAATCTTGTGGAATTGTGGTGAAGCGCCAGGAAGGCTCACTATACCAGTTAGGGTAGGAGTATTAAAGTTTTAGGATTTAATGGCATATTTCCTTAATTTTAAGATATAATCGCTGATTTTAATAACCTATTTCAGGGATTAAAAACTGTGATTAAATGTATATGATCTAGCTTAAGACACATCCTAACTTTAAAAAATATTAAAACATGAGGGGGGATTTTTAGACTTCAGAAAGTAGGTAGATCACTTTGGTTCGGCCTAGGAAATAAATTACATCCCTATTCTTGCTGTCTCTGTAAAATTCCCGTAGTTCAATACGCTCCTTCAATGTTTGCTTTCCACTGAGTGGTAAATACACATTAGTTTCCTTTCTTCCTTTGGAAGGACTCCCTTGAAAAGCCTCTGCTCTCATGGTTAGTCCAGCTACTTCTCCAATCAGCTCTCCCCTGAACACCATCAGTCCTCTTCCACTGACTGGGGTCATTCCTCAGATGCTGACATTATGGACAGAAAAGCTGTTCTGAGCCTCAGCAATGACCCCAGCATCCCCTCTGATGTCACTCTGCAGCCCTTTTTAAAAGACACTGGAATGTGAATCAATTGGCACCGTTTTACCAAAACAACATTTTATTGAGAAAAGACAAGAAATATTTGCTCTCATAATAAAATCTTGTATTAGTCAAGTAAATTTTCACCAAAGAGAAATGAACAAAAGTTAAGTAACTCAATTATCTAGGTGACTAAAACCTGGGAATTCTAGGATCTCTTTAGCTTCGTTGTTTTTTCTCCAAGTGAAATTCTAGTCCTGAATTTACCCCTATTGGTGTTTGAT
Source organism: Hyperoodon ampullatus (assembly GCF_949752795.1). Taxonomy (NCBI): domain Eukaryota; kingdom Metazoa; phylum Chordata; class Mammalia; order Artiodactyla; family Ziphiidae; genus Hyperoodon; species Hyperoodon ampullatus. Next base: position 120,471,098 of record NC_136915.1, on the reverse strand, counting down.
GTTGGGTGAGTACCTTATCTGGGCCTTCTCACTTTCCTCCTATGAAAAATGAGAAGGTTGGACTAGTTGGACTGTTTAGGTTCTTCTGGTGTTAACACCTTAGTAACGCATTTTATTTATTAATCTTCTTCTGACATGTGGGTCCCTCCAAACATCTGCTACGTGCAGTAGAAAAGGAGAGATGTCCAGATTCAATTAGGAGCAGCAGTAGACCAAATCTAGAAAGAAAGTGTGGACTTCCCAGGAGAAGGTGGACTTCTCTAGGCTAAAATTAGACTTGGTTGAGTAGGAGCAATAGTGTCACACCTTTATAAATCTTGTCCCTCAATTTTCTGCTCACTGTTTCATCCTCACCTGATTCTTCCTCCCCTGGAGCAAATTCTGGGAGTTTCCGTATCAGCCTGGACGGCTCCTGGTAGTCAGGGCGAAGGGGAAAGATGCGATCATAAGTGGAGTTGGACTCCTGCTCGCTTGGCGATGAGGAGCGGTTATTGTTGAACATACTGGACTCGCTTGGCAGGGAAAGGCTGACTGTCATTTCATCATCCAGCATCCTCCGGGAAGCCTGAAAGAGAAGGACAGGGGAGAAAGGCATGTTGACACAAAAGGGATCATCACTCCTTCCTCTTCTTAAACCCAGCTCTTCCACTCAGATGAAATAACTCTTTAATACTCAAACTCCAGAAGCAATGCAAGTGACAGGGGTTCAGTCTGGTTCCACAAGTGCCTGTGTTGTAGAAGCTCAGAATCATCTTTCATTTCTTCAAGGCAGAATTTAACTTCCAAATTTCTGCACTGCCAACATTAATTAACTTCCATTGAAACACTTACAAGCCTTATTCACGTGACACCATTAGAACCTATCAGTAGCCAATCAAAGAATTTCTCAGTCTTACAGTTTTCAATGTTCTGTTAAATAATGGGTTTTCCTGACACCACTCAACTGATTGATTTTGTGTAGGCATAAATTAAAATGCTCTTTAACGCAAAAAATGTGCTGTAACATGATGAATCTGTAGTTCACCTGACCACTCTGGCATTGTAGATTAGGGTAATACCCCCTTGACCCCGCATTTTTACTAACCAAAAATAAAATGGCTACAAAATAAGAAAGGAAAGCCCTAGGTGCTAGGGATACTAACATGAATTATACCTAACACAGGAATAAGAAGAATAAAACAGCTAATTGTTCCGTCATTCTATTTAATATGACCTGCCTGCTCCTTCAAAAGGAAAATCTCATAATCTAAGTATATGTGACTATTTGGATTTAAACACATGAAACGTTCTACTCCAACAAACACACTTTGGGTGCTCAGTGGAGAAACTTAGATGTCTGCTCCATACCCGAGACTGAGAGTTCCTTTGTTGCAGTAATATCCTCAATACTGAGCATGGAGCCCAGCACATAGTAGGTACTCAATAAATATCGGGTGACTCTCTCAAAGAGAAAGTTCTGAGGACACCACTGTAAGTATCCTGCAGATAATACTACAGCATAAGGCTATTTTGAGCAATGTATTTGGAATACATAGGTATGCTTAAGAGTCTTCTACAAAAAAATTCTTTCCCCCAGAAGCAATCCTGTGTCACTCCAGATCATCTTGAGTTATCTTACTCAGGATGTACAGGGACAGAAAGAATTTCTTGAAGGACCAAGTTAAATATTCAAGGGCAAAATTTTTATTCTCCCTTTTACCTGGAGAGTCTCCAATCCAAAATTCTTCTCCCAGCCCATGAATATATTCCAGTGGGACTCAGAAGAAAGACTCAAAGAGTGGTAAATTCTGGCTCACATAAAGAGAAAAATAGCTCACAGGGAAGAGAACACAGACTCTCCCCCCTCAACTAAAATGCAGTCATAACAGACTGTTCAGTAAGAACACAGCTTCAAGCTGTCCAATGAACTGTCAGACCATCAGCTGCTACCACCACCACTTTTTGCTACCCCGCATCGTGGAATTTAGATACCAAGTGTGTTCTAGCATTCTAAAAGACAAAAGGTTTTGATGTTGCCTCATCATGCCACTGAGTGAGCTCTCTGTGGATTCTGCCTTTCAGCCTTCAGTCACTATTTATGGATTGAAAGCTTTAATTTAATTTTTAGACTAATTTTAGAAGTCTCTGTGGGAAGCAAAGAGACCCTCTCTTCTGTGAAATATTCCTGACTAAAGTCCTTAAAATAAACCTCAGGGCTTCCCTGGTGGCGCAGTGGTTGAGAGTCCGCCTGCCTATGCGGGGGACGCGGGTTCTTGCCCCGGTCAGGGAAGATCCCACATGCCGCGGAGCGGCTGGGCCCGTGAGCCATGGCCGCTGAGCCTGCGCGTCCGGAGCCTGTGCCCCGCAACGGGAGAGGCCACAACAGTGAGAGGCCCGCGTAACACAAAAAAAAAAAAAAAAAAAAAAAAAAAAAAAAAAAATAAACCTCAATCATCTCAGAACTTGAATGTGTAACAGATCAGAAGGAATTGCATGCTACTTCTCTGGGTCATTCCCCTCACTTCTCTGATTTCAGCCTCTTCCTCTTGTCCTACTCACAAAGCGTTCAGAAGGTTCCAGTCCATTCTCACAGTGCCCTTTCCCCTCTTCTGGTATGTACTCTACATAGGCACTGGTCTCCTCTGAGATCCCATCCCCAAATACTTAGGCTATAAACACAATCAGCCTATACCCTCCCTCCTGTTCCCTGCCCTCGATGGGCACCTCAAAGCCTCACAGCCCAGAGTATCTATGATCTCTCACAGTCCACATCCATTTGAGCTCATTGACCAGGAACAATGTCCATGACTAAAGGTAGAAACACTTTATCATCAGCAAACCCCAAGAGTGTCACACATTTAGCAGCAGCGCCCAGAATTGCTATCTGGTCTAAGACACCAAGAAAAGTCATAGATATTCCATCCGTGGTGAAAGGTATATATTTTAGAAGAAAAGAAATCAACATATTTCAAGACTGACAATTAGAACAAGCATAGAAAGCAGGATATTAACTGTATGACCTTGAGCACATCACATTTTCTCATGAGCAAAACAGTTAAATATAACTACTCTGCCCAACTCACAATTATTCAATGAGGTTCAAGTAAAATCAAGGAAAAAGTCTTTGCAGACTGTAAAGTGTTAGACAAATGTAATACAAATTATATAGATCATTTGGCCTAGACTAAAAGAATCTGAGGAGGCACTCAGAAGGATGCATAACCATAACTTTCTTTTTTGGGGGCTGTACCACGTGGCATGCAGGATCTTAGTTCCCCATCCATGGGGGAAGCATGTGCCCCCTGCAGTGGAAGCACAGAGTCCTAACCACTGGACTCGCAGGTCCTCCCCAACCATAACTTTCAAGTACAAAAAGAAGTAGGAATAGAATTGTGAGAAACTTGGCTTGGATATTAATGAAGCAGCACAGGAGAGGATGGAGCAGCTTCCTACCCCGTGATTGTCCTGCACTTCCTCACCTTCTCCAGCATTTTCTGCCAGAACTGCCTCCAGAGGATGATGACAATGATAGCCAGGAGGATGAAGATTATGGCCACTAAGCAGCCAATCAGGATTCGAGTGTTGCTGTCATCAACTTTAAGCATTGGATCTGTAACCAGGAAAAGAAGGACGAAGAATGTTATCATCTCAAGGGGCAAGGAAAAGCATAAAGGCTTGGACTAGAGAAAAGAAGGCAGAACCTATTCCTTCAGGATAATTCCACAAGATGCCACTTAACACTTGGTCTTGCTACTCTTGTATTACTGTGCTCCTATATCCTACAGTCCTCATCCATGGGACAGTAGCTTCCTCTTCCTCATGTATTAGACTGGATAATGGAGAGGTTTTCCATTCCTCCCAAAATTTTGCTCCCTTTATACCATGGCCCCTAATCACACCTCATGAAAAACAGGTGAAGAATCAGTTTCACTCTTCATTGAGACATGCCAAGGCAGCTGAGAGTCCTCTTTGGAGACACTTGATCACGTGCTTCCCAGATTGCTGACTTATACAGCCAGTGACTGTTTGAAGCAATGCATACACTTTTCCATATTTCTCTCCAATTGGAGAGACTAGCTTTTTGTTCCATTCATTCATTGAGATCCCTACAATGGGTCTCACCTAGAAATATCCCTTTCCCTGTTTTTGCTCCAAGCTTCCCAAACTTCTAAGAAGCAGTTGGAACAGCTCCAGACTCTGCCTCAGCAGAAGAATCACATGGACCAGCAGGGAAGAGAGTGAGGTTGGGCCTTTAACTTTGGAGGTGGTCTGTCCTATCTTTCCAGAGCTACTCTTCATTGAAAGCCACCTGGTATCAAGCCTGCTACACAGTCAAGCCTTTGCAAATCTCCACCCTTCTTCATCCTCCAGGAGGTCCCTTCAACTTAATTTTTATAACCAAGAAGCATACATACCATAGGTTGTGGGTGCCACAGGCGATGTGGGCAGGGCTCCAGAGTTGTTGTACATAGCAGCATCTGTCACAAAACAAGGGTGAGTCAGAGCTGGGGAGAAGACAGCTCGGTAGTGGTTTTTCTGAAGGCAGGTTGTAAGCTAGCACTTTGTGAAATCGATTTACTGTGTTGCTAAAAGCCTTTCTTAGAAATGAAATCATATAATATATTAAGTAAAAAATATCACCATTCATCTAAATAGTAAGGGCAACTTTTCTTTTGTAAAAATTTTGTTTCAATTAATACCTACTAAGTGTCATGGTACAAAAAAGTTAAAGAGAGTGATCAGAGGGCTGTGACCACACATTATCATAAATCATGCATAGGAAGTGAGATCCAAATTCAACAAAATGTAGAGAGAATACAATGGGTAAGTAGACATAGGACAGACATAGGGTTAAGATGTGATTTCCCTTCAAGGAAATTACGGTGTTTTACAAAAGAGTTTTCACTGTGCCTCATAGTCCTAGCTCTTTAATTTATAAATTAAGCCTTCTTCCTTAGAAATAAATTAGAGTATCATTTACAGTGATGTTGAAGCTTCTAGGACTAGCTCCCAAAAGTTTATTTGACAGATTGATGTCGGTAACTAATTTTTCCCTCTGACTTGTCTAATCAAGGGGGTCAAGAATTAGAATATGCAAAGACTATCAGTAATAATAAATAATAATTAGTCAGCAATAATAAGTTATTGGAGTTTTTGTTACAGTAGGCCACCCTACTCCAAATAATATACTCCTGCCTCAGTCTGATTTGGATTTACTTCTTCTTTGGCTCCGTAGTACCCAGTGTCTATATCATTTAGTACATACCACAGTGTCTCATATTTTAAGTTTACTCATCCATCTTCTATGAAACATTGGGCACCTTTAGGTCAAGGACATTGTCTTATTTGTCATTGTAACCTAATAACTAAGACAGTGCATGGTAAATAGTAGATGCTCAATAATGTTTTATGCATGAATGCACACATGTTCATTGTAAGTAGTATATGGTATAAAGAGGAAGTAACAGTGAAGGAGATATACAAGGAACAATCAGATAAGTGCTGTAAAGTCAGACCCTTAAGACTGAGATTCAAAACAGTATCTAAAAGGACTCTGGTCAGTAGAATAAAAAAGAAGAGATTCTCAGGAAGAAACTGTATTGAATTAAGTAATTATATTCCTCTTTGAGATGTACCATTGACCCTTGAACAATGTGCAGGTTAGGGGCACTGAGTACTCTGCGCAGTGGAAAATCTGCATATAACTTAAAATCAGCCCTCCATATACATGGTTCTTCCATATCCAAGGTTCTGCATCCATGGAGTCAACCAACTGTGGATCGTGTAGTATTGTAATATTTACTATGGAAAAAAAATCCATATATAGATAGACCCATGCAGTTCAAACCCATGTTGTTCACGGGTCAACTGTACATATATGATACTTAGTGACTTCTATTTTGAATAAGAGATGGATGCTTCTCTAAGTCAGGTAAAGAATCCTGTCATAAGATTTAAATCCTCAGAGAGGGAACTTCCCTGGGGCACAGTGGATGAGACTCCGCACTCCCAATGCAGGGGGCCTGGGTTCAATCCCTGGTCAGGGAACTAGATCCCGCATGCATGCTGCAACTAAGAGTTCGCATGCCGCAACTAAGGAACACATGTACTGCAACCAAGGAGCGGGTGAGCCACCACTAAGAAGCCTGCAAGCTGCAACTAAGGAGCCCGCCTGCTGCAACTAAGACCCAGAGCAACCAAATAAGTAAATTTTTTAAAAATCCTTTTTTTAACACATCTCTAAAAATGTGTCCTCTTTAATGTTAGTGAGGATGAAAACCAAAATAAAATCTATTAGATACCACTGAAGGTTGCTAGAGCATTGACCCATTACTCTGTAAATTGATGAAAAAATTAATTATGTATGCTGCCCTTCCAACATGAACTGTATTTCAGGGTTAACAAGCATATGGGGAATAGTTCTCCTATTCAGAAGAAATTCAGCTAATAAATGCAGAAGGAATAAAAGAATTAGAAAATCACCATTTAGCAACTCCTAATGAAATAATTTAAGCACTGGTCATCAACGGAGGATAAAACCTAAGGAGAAAGTTCATTGGGAACTTTTCAATGAAAGGATAACCACCTGAGCCCAGAGATAAATCTTAGCATCACTAAAAGTAAGAGATTCTAACATAACATCCCCATGATGAGGTTCAGCATAGAGTACACAGCACTATCCATGAAAAGTCCTTGGCAAAAATGAATATTGAATTTGAATCAAATTCACCTGTAGATATAACCACCAGTCTACAGGATGACAGAGGATAGAAGCTCCAGTAAAATTACACCACAGAAAGTAATCAGCGAAACCAGAATGGAATTTTTTTTTAAAACTGTTTTAGGTTAAAAGAGATACCACCTAGTCATATAATAAAGGAAATGCACCAAGAGGGGCTAATTAGTTGGATCCTAATTCAATCAAGCCAACTGTAGTAAGACACTATTAGACAATCAGGGATACTTGAATGTGGACTGGCTATTATATTATATTAAGGAATTATTTACTAAGAAATTTGTTGGATGTTATAATGGCATTATTATGAAGGTAATGTTATTTTCTCAGGTGTATTCTAAAATTTTAGTAGTGAAATCAAATAACATCTCAGATTTGCTTCAAAATACTGTACCAAAAAGGGAGGAATAAATGAAACAAGCATGACAAAAAAAATCAATGGTTAGTAAAGCTAGGTGATGGATGGGGGTTCATTGTTCTCTTTACTTTTATTTAGACATCTTCATTTAAATATTTTAATAATGTTTAAGTGTGCTTCCCCTTAACTGGCTTGATTTACATAAAGGTTTTAACACATTGTACTCATTTTCTTTAATCCTTTATCTTATATCTCTTTTAGACAAATGTGTGTGAGAGCCAAGTAAACATTCTGTCCACTTCCACATCCTCATCCCTACCCTTCCACAACCACACTAGTCGCAGAAAAGAGTCCCTCTATCTACCCATGAGAAGCCACATGTACAACCGTCCTCCTTTCAGACACCCGCCAGTGAGAAGCTCTGGACACCGCCTTCATCCTTCACCACCCTGCTCCCAGTTCCCTAAGGGGCCCCCAAGCTCCCAACCTGATTGGAAGGTGATCTCACTGAACATCATCCAGGTGTCAGCAAAATGGTATTGGCACTTGATGGCACTGGCCATGCGGTGGTGGAGGGGTACCGTGACGAACCGAGCACTGGGGTTGACGTCATCCAGGACAAGGGGGAAGGAGACAGCGTTAGGTTCCCATTCATTGGCTTCAGAGCGAAAGTAGCACTGTACCTCCTTAAAAATCTTCACACCTTTAGCAAACATGTTGTTGCAGTGGACCTGGCAGAGAAAGAGGCATGTGAGTGACAGGGTGACCCTGTTGGGTGGCACTAGGGACACAGTGCAACCTAACCCAGTAAGATCTTAGACCTGACAAATTTCTCTGAGCACCACCCTTGGTGAATAATTGGTGCTCTGCAGTCTTGCGTTTTTCCCTTCTAGGAATCTCACAATGGCAGTGATACCTTATAAAACCTGGGCTGCTACCCCAGTCACCTCTTTGCAGTTGTGCTCCCCTGGCTACCTCACTGCATGCTGCTGGGAGTAGTGTCCTTATCTGTTAACTGAGGGCTGGACCAGCATCCTCTCAGTTCCTTCCTTGCCCTGAACTCTCTCTGCTCTATAACCCAACCATTCCAGTCCTCTCAACCACAGTTGCTATCTGCCCAGAATGGAGCAATTCTGAACTACTTTCACCTATGTACATTCCAAAGCCAGTCTACTTCTTTCAACAGGTTTAGATGAGAAACCTGAAATAATACACAATGCAATATAATTTCATCTTTTTCTTTAGAAATCTCATTTCGACTGCCGGGTATTAGCATTTGTCAGCCAGAGACACAAAACTTAATTATCTCTCTTAATGAAATTCAGCTTAGGTAAAGCCATTCTGATGAGAGCCTCAAATCTTCCTCATAGATATTTTCTGAGATGAGAAAAGAAGGCCTTTAGGAAGGTAGCTTTTTTGTTGTACCTTCCTTGGGATGAATTAACAGTTTAGTTTATTGAACACAAGTAAATGGAACAAGGCTAAGAACAAAATCAAAGAAATACCAGCTACAGCTTCAATACATTTTTCAGATGTTTTGAAATCTGCAAAGTGTTGGATAAGTAGCCTGTGGGGAAGGTAATAATTTTTCCTACAGATGTTTTGGGAATCCTTCTAGAATGCAAGTAAATAGCATAGGATTTCATTCTCCTGTGGACTTAACATATTTATGTAATAAATAGAATATATTTTAAAATGCATTTATATATATGTTTCAGAATCTCTTTCAATTTATTTTTTCTTGATTTGTATAATAAAATTTTTTCTATTTTATATTTTTCCAAAAATAAGCTCTTGGATTTATGATCATTTCTATAGTTTTCTAACTTTAATTAATTGGTTTATTCATTTATCTTTGATGTTAGACTGATGGACCTAGTGGCAGGGCAGGAATTAAGACATAGACATAGAGAATGGACTTGAGGACATGGGGTAGGGGGGAAGGGGGAAGCTGGGGCAAAGTGAGAGTAGCATCGACATATATACACTACCGAACGTAAAATAGATAGCTAGTGGGAAGCAGCAGCATAGCACAGGGAGATCAGCTCAGTGCTTTGCAGTGACCTAGAGAGGTGGGATAGGGAGGGTGGGAGCGAGGCTAAAGAGGGAGGGGATATGGGGATATATGTATGCATATGGCTGATTCACTTTGTTGTACAACAGAAATTAACACAGTAGTGTGAAGCAATTACACTCCAAGATTAAAAAAAAATAATGAAGAATGTATTCAGTACCATGAATTTTATTCAGTGTGGTTTTATATGTATCCCATTGGTTTTGATATATGTAATTTTTCATTTTCTAAATGCTCTATGGATTTGATTTTCTTTTAAATGCTGTATTTTAACTATAATCAGGGCAGGGAGGGAAATATGCAGTACTTTGCCTAAGAAGCAAAAAACTACTCTCTAGAAGACTTCAGTGACCTGAAAGTCATCTTTTACTTTTCATTTGTCTCAGAAAAATTAAAATATGGTAGACACCTGCTTGGCCTGCTAGTCCTGAGAAGACTAGCTCTGAGTCAGCTCCTGAGATGTTTCTGGTACCTTCTAAATGCAGACATATGCATTTGAATAATTTTGATCTGTGATAAACTAGTTAAACAGGAGCTGCTGGGGACTCAGGAAGGTCAAAGTCAATTCAGCAAATATTATAACTTTATGGGGACTTTAAAATACATTTTATTATTTGTGTGACTAGAAATTCTCCCAATGATATATAATGAATTGATACACATGTTCATAGGTACATATTGGGTATACACATTATTCAGCAATACAAATAAATTTTTCCTTGAAGCATACATAGTTTTGTTACTGTGCATATTTCCCTCCACCGCCCCATAAACCTGTAAAGAATAATGTGTTAACACATGATTGCACACACATTTTACAACTTCCCAAGAGCCATTTATGAGCAACACACTGGCAGATTGGGTATGTGTTGATACTTCTGTTCTCATCATTTAACTAGTAGCTATTAATCCAACTAGGAGATATTATCATCTTAACATGTGAAAGTGATACAGTAGACATGCGTTTTCTTTTTGACTCCAGCTTTGTGCCAAGAATAACAAATTTTTATTTACTGGGAATGGTACAGTTTCCCTTCTTCAGGGTCCCCATGTCATTCTACATACATTCTTTTGCAAATAAATAGTGTCTTCCCCCACTGAACTGCAAATTGCCCCAAGGTAGGGACCATTTCTTATTCATCTGTTTACCCCCAGAACCTAGAATTCAGGTTTAACATCCAATCTGGTCACTCTTTGCATGGACTTTTCTTCCATTCCTTTCTCTCTGAAACGTACTTGGGATTGAGTAAGAGAAAAGGAAAAATGATCATTTGAGCTAAGTATCAGGAAACTCACCATACCAACGGAGAGGTCCTCAACCCTTACATCCAGGGTAGGCTCTCCTGAAAGGCCCTACCCCAGAGAAAATGGAAATCAGGCCTTAAGTCCCCTCCTCCAGTTCTTCTCATGGTCTGCACTTAACTCTCCCCAGAGCACACCCAGTCTGGGCTTTTCCCAGGTCTTTCAGCTTCCATCCAAGTACTCAATGAAATTTACCTACTCACTCTTAACTACTCTGTAATAATTAACTGATAAAATAACTTCTGCTATTGCATTTAAGACATTAATTTTTTTTATTGTTTTACTCTCCCTGAGGTAAAATACTTGCATTTTAATACAGACTTCTGGGTGATGGTGTTTCAGAAAAAAACAAACAAAAAAACCTAATAATTTACATTTGAGGCCTTAGAAAAACCACCTCATCTCACCCTTGAATCTCACTCATTGGATAACCAACTCCTCTGACTGGCCAAAGAGTCACGGAGGTCCCACAGAGAAGACAAACTGAAACCCTGGGCCTGAGGTCTAGAATCCGGATGGTGGCCCAGCCAGGAGTCACAGCGATTCCTCCTGCCTGGCCCCAGTCCTTCTTCAAGTTTCTGCTTATAGTTAGGAAAATACTATTATATTCTCAGTGTCTTATTGATGTTCATCATATCTCCTCCTCCTTCTACCCCAGGTGGCAGAGGTATTTATAACCATAAATGGCTAGAGTAGGCAATAAAGGATATCATTTGTTCACTTGCAAACATTTATTGAGCCTGTATATATTAAGTGCCAGGCGCTTGGGTACAAAGATCAGAAAGCAGAGTCTAAGAAGGAGCTTGAGGTCTAGTAAGAGAGCCAGACACATAGACAGATAAATGATAATAGATAGGAAACAAAGAACTCTGGGAACAGAACAGTATGGGATCTTCTGTCATGATTTCTTAGTGCTGTGGGCATGGAGGAAACACTCAGGGGTGAGAAGTGGTTCAAAATACAAAGTTCCTTCTTCTTCCATTGAGAATCAGAGCTGCAATGAGACACCCTTACTGATAAGAGTGTGTCCCCTCCCTACAGAGTGCTGGGCAGGGCCATGGAATGACTTCCAAGGGGCCTCGTCACTACTGCCTTTGTGGGCCACTCCCTCCACAAAAAATATGTTAAAATTATATTTTGCAACTGTTTTGTTAAAAAGGTAATAACTTTCGATGTTAAAGTTCATTTCTTTTATTCTGTCAGTAAAAGAAGTTAAACCATTTCCATGGGCCTTACAAGTAGCGTGGGTCCCAGACACTGTGCCCACTTTGCATAATAGATATGTCCACTCTGGTGTTGAGACAACAACAGCCAAATACATTGTGAAACAGTAACCTATCTAACATCCTTATTTACAAATGAAGAAACAAGCCCAGAGAGATGAAGTGACTCAAGAAATGCATGCAGCTAGTTAGCAGCAGGATATGTACTTGAATGCCATTCTGCTGGCACCACCCTAGGGTTCTTTCCAGCATGCTTTTTCCCTACACCATGATTTTGGCTTCTACGCCTAACTCCACTGACCTTCATAGTAGTAAAATTCCTGATGCGGTCAAACTCAAACATGATCTCGATGTAACCATTGGTGGCACTCTCATTTCTCCAGCCCACGTAGTCATAGCCTGGCCACACATGGTACTCATGGGTCTGGGTGAAATCATCCAGGCCAGACACGCCATCGGTCAATTGGCCCAGCCCTTCAGTCATGCTGCTCAAGCCAAAAGAGGAGAAGGAAAAGGAAGAGAGGAACCTGGAGTTAATTACATATTCATGGAAGAGATTTTACCCAGTTTCTTCACCCCAGGTTTTGTAAGAGCTGATTATCTTGGAGGTTGAAGAATTATGAAAAATCCAATACATTTTGTAGTACTGACTCATTTATCCTGCATCAGTGGAGAACTAAGAATTTCATATAAATGAATTTTACAAAATATTTGATGCTTAACTCTATAATAGCAAAACTTTTAAACACCTTTTTAAAATCATTTTATATGAAAAGCTTTCTATGATCTATTGTATCCTTACCTGTTCTTATATACTTAACATAACAAGTCTTTATATAATGATTCAATATTATCAAATGCATTTGGCTAATTCATCCATTAATGAGTAAATATATGAATGCATAGAACAAATAATACAGCAGATGGTGGCACTTGCTCATCACTAAATAAATGGTCCCAGAGCTGGTTGGAAACTTTCTGACTCTCCTTTGACTGCATTTTGTCATTGTTCAGTGAATCAAATCCAGGGAAGCCAGTCATGCCTTCTTCTACCCCACATCTCCAACAACTTGATTCGATATCGAACAAAAGGGGGAAAAAGTAACTTCTAACAAATTTAAATACTGATTTATATTTAACTTTAATTACATTTGCAGAATACTAGACTCATGGAGTAAAATGCATGGACCACATGAGAGTCTCAGGCGCTGGATTTCGTTTTATTTTCTAGCCTGGCAGCCTTTTCACTTCCGAGTGTAAGGCTCCGTTTGAATGGCTGAGTTTGCCAGAAACCTGACTGCTGGGTGGGATGGATGTGTATTGATGTTAATTTGACTATGTGAAGAACGTAAAGAGACCTCCTTCCTTCTGTTTATGGAGGGACAGAACAAGAACCCATAGTGTGGAACTTCTCTCTCCTCAAGCTCTGGAAGATATGTCAAGAGTCTCCCAAATGAAGAGATTGGGATATTCACACTCAAGCAATAATCCATGTGACCCATGAGGTTATAGGCAAACCAATGTTATGTAAAATTTGTGAATTACCAAAAAAAAAAAAAAAAGGATTAAGAGTGATTATGCCAGCCTTACAGGTACATTTTTAAATATATTTGTTCATTGAAAAATGTTTGGCAAATTATAAAATTTGACTGGCCTTATCCACAGTGACCAGAGCCTGGATCTCCCTTCCAAGGTTTTGCCATCTTTTTCTTCTCTCTACAGATCAGAAGGCTAGGAGAACATAAGTTTACTTGCAATGAATATATTTCCCATTATCCCCAGAAAAATAAATCCCCATGAAAGTCTTCAGAAAAGCAGTACAAATTAAAAGGAATGCTTATTCAATTTCTCTTTCATCAAAATTTAATAAATAAGGAAAGAAACTTTCCCTCTTTACTTCATATACTTTAGAATTGTTAGAATTTCTACAACAGTATATATTACTTTTAGAATTTTTTTTAATTTAAATAAGTAATTTTTGCTACTATGACTGTTTATTTCCTGAGAGTTTGAATTAGGTAACTCTGTATCTCATCACTTAGCCACCCCCCAGCTAGATAGCTCATGACCTCAATTATTAGGTAGAAGCTAACTGTGTCTAAATCTCTGTGATTATTTTGTTATCTTCCCTCTGGGGTTCATCCAGAGCCATATTTCCAGTTACCTGCCTTATTTCTCTATTTGAATGTCCTGTCAGTCCCTTGAACTTATATTCCAAACTGAATCCATCATCATCCCTTTCTAAACTAAGTCTTTCACCTAGGTTTCCCACTTCTGTCAATTATACTTCTCTTCCATATCCACTAAGAGTCCCTGGCACATGATAAGCATTCAAAATATGTTTGTTGAATGAATAAGTGTCATCTCCATTGTTTTAGACTATTGTTTCATCTAACTCTTTTTCTCACATTACTGTCTTGCCCCCTGTATCCAATCAGACTACAAATGTTCCCTAAATGAGTATCTTTCTCATTCCCATTCCCACAGTCAGCATTATGGCCTGGGTCACTAATTCTTTTCATCTGACAGAATTTGGAATTAGAAAATGTCCCCCTCATCTCCTCCCTTCCTATTCAAATCTAATCTTTGAATGCAGCTTGATTAATCTGTCTGAAGCACAACTCCCATCATGCTCTTCCCCAGCTTTAAAAACCTTCAGTGACACATTGTGTTGATGATGTTGGTAAAGAAGAACAACTCCTGCTCCTCCCCTCTTCTTCCTGGCCCTGACATTCAAGTTCCTCCAAAATATGACAAAATTTGCTTTGCTATGCTTCTAACCTACTGGCTTGCTACATAAATATGGCACATGGTTAACTAAACTGCTGATCTTTCCCAGACATTCCCCTAAACTTTACAACCATGATCCTTTTGTAATCATGGTATTCCCTCTGCCTAAAGTGCCATTTCAAGATTCTCTGCCTGTGAAAGTTCTACCCATCCTTTGGGGTCATTTCAGATTTCATCTATTCTATTATGTTTTAACTGGTCCTCCAATCAGATAATAACTTACATGTATATAGCACATTATCTCTACAAAATGCTTTCCTTATATACCTTTTTTTTTATCACTTCAGCCTCATAGCAAACAGAAATAATTTTATGACATGAATCCAGGTGTTTTCACTCCCAATGCTCTGTTTTCCTTCTATAGCTTCCTGGTTTCTTTGAATCCCAAAGCACTCATCGTGTATCTCTTATTCTTATACTTGTATCATAGTAATTTATATCCTTGTTTAGTCCCCATTCCTAACTGTGAGCTTCTTAAAGGTAGGACCAATGACTTTATTATATTTGAATCCCTACCAAATTCCTTGCACATAGTAACAGTTGATTAGCAAAGACTTACTAAACTAAACTGAATTCACTTGATCTCTGATTTCCTCTGTGCCTTGAGTTGATGGCAGTTGGGTGTGGCTAAGTGAAATGATGCCAAGACAGATTATGTAAAAGGGGAAGAACAGTGACTAAGTAGATGGAAAGGAAGTGATTAGTAATAGAAGACTGGATGAGTCGGGCATGGAAGCTTCACACAAGGCATGGAAACTGGAGGGCAGTAGTTTATTCTTCACACCCAAGACAATGGAAGTGCTGTAATTCCACACTCCTCTTCCTGAGACTCACTAATCTCTCTCTCAACCACCAGCAACCTCCATCATCTGGTGTGGACTTCACTATGATCTAACCTCTCTGCCAGGCTCAATCTTTGCCGACAAAGATTAACCTAAGAGAGAAAAGTGTTGAAGTGGGGTAGAAGAAGAACGGCAAGACTTGGAGTGAATTGGGATAGGTGGGAACATCTCTTATCCAACCCTAAATTCATTCTGTATCTGAACATACTTCACCATGGTCCTCCCTTGGTTCATTTCATGTATCCATTGGTCCTTCTGCTGTTCCCAGTTCTAGCTATTGCTATAGTCAGGCCATTCTGGTCCTCATCCCTGATTCCCTTCCTCTGCTCCCCTCTACCTACCTCCTCTGCTCCAATTATCATCTCATCCTAGAATCTTTCCTTGTCTATTGTAAGCCTTAATAGTCTCCTTCTTTTCACAATTTCTAAAGCATTTTCATTTTGGGGGTTCGTTCTTTCTGAACTTCTTTATCTGTCCAGTTTATTATACTTGTAACTTCAAATCTTCTGTCCCTTTGTCTCCATAAGTAGGCTATTATTTGTGTCAGACCACACATCTTGTTTTGAGGGTCAAAAATTATGGCTACCGTACTCAGAGCCGTACCACAAAGTTTAGCCCTTACTTTGTATAATTTGTTGTTTTCCTTCTGATTACTTTGTCTTCCCAAACTAGGCTCTTAGTTCCTTCCAAATAAAGACTACATATTTTACTTCATCTAAATTTATCTCAAAATGCCTAGTATAAGGGCTAAATAAACATTAGCTAGTTGACTGATTGAGTCATTGATTATTGTTCCCAGGCCATAATGAAATATTATTCTCTTATGGTGGCCATTCCCCCACTCTGATGATTAAAGTTTCCCAGAATTTACCTGTACCCAACGGCCCCATCATAGACAGAATCGTTCAGATAAATGATGGAGCCTCCTGGTAGTACAAACTGCTGTCCAGCTGGAGCATTATAAGACACCAAGCCATCTGCCAAAGGAAACACAGATGTGTCAGTGCCTTTGGGAAGGAGGTGCACCTGCTGCTCAGAACAACTATCCTAGGGAACTACCTGAGGCTTCAAGACTGCAATCTTGAGCAATGTGTCCACCTAGGACTCAATCTGGGCACACAGGGAGTACTCCTCAGCAACAGTCAGCAAAGTGACTTGGAATACAGTATGCCAGGTGTGGGGCACCAAGCCCTGGGTGGATGAGTAATATTCCTTTCTTTACTCTAACCAAGAGGGGATCACTTCTTGGTGATTAGTAATTCCAGTGAAATTCTTGGTGAAAGTAATTTCTCTTTCTGATTTGATTGCCTTTATTTCCCAGGGGATGGGGTTTTTAATAAGGTCTGCATGCTCTCTCTAGAGACCTACCTAGCCAGACACAGCCATAAAGCTCCACCCTCATGCACACATTCATGGAGTGATCAGTGACTGGGATAAAGCGGACAAATCTGGCCACAATGGGTGGCTCCAAGTCCTTTAGGAAAATGTCATAGGGGTTACTATTTCCATCCAGCACCTGAGGAGAGATAAAAGAAAGAGTGAGAAGATGCTATGAAGTTATGCTGACTCTTCTTCATTCCCCAAGTCATTATCTCTCTGATGGAACCTCTCCTTTTAATTCAAGGAGCAGAATGTATCCACTCAGCAGCCTTGATATTCCTATGTGTGCCCCCCACCCCACCCTCCTTCATCTTGGGTCACACATTTACAAGGGCATCCCAGGTCTGCAGACACACACACTTACATAGACAAACTGTGTACTTCCTCTTCTAGCCCAAGTCAAAATATGGTCCCAGACATCCCAGGGTCTGGATGTGTCTTCTTCTCACCTGTTTCCCATGCCGGTTCCGCCAAGAGATCCAGCGAGTGCCATCCCGACTGTAATTGATCTTGTACATGGGGGCAAACTCAATGCCATGGCCCCCTGCATGGCGCCCCTGGGTCCCCACCAGAGTGATAAAGTGCAGGGTGTGCAAGTCAATCTGCAGAAACTCCTTCAGGTCATCAGGTTCCACTGGAATCTCAGGACACCAGGCTCCGTCCCCTTCTTCTGAGTCCAGCCTTGATTGATGAAGGTTGGGGGTAGAGGAAGGAACCACGAAACCACAGAGTTATTTACCAGTCCCCAGCAAGCAGCTGCCAAGTGCTGAAGAGAGACAGCAGGCTGGGAGTCCCGTCCAGATGGACGTTTTGGGCTCTCCCTACCAGTCTGACTGTCACCACAGTACCCACTTGTGGTCAGTTCCCTCTTCCTGGGGCACCATGAAACCCAGAAAGACAGTCACCACCAGGAAGCTAGAGGCCTTCAGATGACATGGAGCCTTTATTTCCCATCCTGATTTAGAGATCTCAAGGGAGGTCCCATGCAGTGAAACCCTTCCTACCCTCTATTCCCCACTGAGTTATTTTACCACCTTCACCCCCACCCCCCATTTTCAGTCTCAGCATAACAAGGCTAACCACTCCTTGCCTGGATATCAAGTTATAAGAGTGGGGAGGGAGGAATCATAAGACCTGCAGTGTGGGTTGTGTAATGTAGTGGAATTTTAACCAGCAGGGTGAGCATGGCAGCTCAGCAAAAAGCCATGGAAACCTATGGTGAAAGTGAGGGGTAAGAATATGTCAGGGAATAGTAAATAATCTGGTTTCATTTTACTACCTCCAGGCTGAGCTACCCACAAACAAAACTGTGAAATCATTATAAGGCTTATTTTGGGACCCTCTTACCCCTTTTCCTCTTCCCTGGAATGTGCCTTCTCTCACAGACGGCACCTACTCATTGTTGCTCCCTTCCAACCCCACCAAACATCACTCTAATCTTTCATACACTAAGACAGAAATCATGGAGAAGGTTTATAGGGTTGCCTTTCCTATGGATGATTCCATTTTAACAGAAAGCAGTGCTTTACACCAAAAGAACTAGATTCCAGGAAGAAGGTTACGTCTTAACAAGCTGAATAGTTTTTGACAATAATTTTTGACAAGCAATAGTTTATTGCTTTAAATGACCCCTGATAGTAGACCACAAGAAACCCAACACACTTTGTTTATGGATGGGGGTGGCCCTTCTATGTTAGGTGTCCTTGAGAGGAGGGAAGAATTTGTTGGATGCCTCAATGTCTATTTAAGGCCTTGATGCCTTGCACTGTGACTGATGTTTCACAAACACCCACTGAGAAGAGGGCCGTGTCTCCTAACTCTCAGTGACCTACATAATCTGCACTTTTCCATATGTACCACTGTAGTCCACTTCCTGCAACAGCTCATGGTGAGAACGTGAGATAAAGCAAGTGCACTGCATATCAATAAGCTGATCTGCTGTGGGTGGTGTGGCTCTAGGGCCCCTGTGGTTAGGGTGAGGTTGCTAGACCAGCACATGCTGCCGGGCCCCAAATTCTTTACCTGAAAACATGCAGAGCAGGTCCACTTTGATGTCCTTCCCCCATTCCCACCAGCTCCCACCAAGTACCACACTTCTTCCTTAGACCCTTGAGTCAGTAATCTGTCCAACCTAGAACTCAGGTTTTCTTGAGACATCCATTCTCACCTTCCATATTTGGCAGCTGTGGACTCTGACCATTGACTGGAAGCTGTGATGTCCTCATCTGGAATGTGGCCTCCTGACATGCCCAGAGGATAGCGGCATATGGCTGAAGCAAGAGAAACCAAAGAGAAATGAGAGGAAATCCTTTTATTTTATTTTCAGAGACCCCCAGCTAGAATGCAATTGATTATTAGACAGGAAAGAGGGACTAGGCCCCTCTATGACCCCAGTTTGACCACTATGACTCTCTCAGCCTTTTCTTCCTGGCCCTGCTTCCAAACTTATTAGTGTTCAATCTTCCAAGCATTGAACCTCAGCCAACTTTATCTTTTGGTCCAAACTCTAACAATACTGTTATGTGCTGATTTATTCTTTTATTTGGTAATAACACTATGGCCCATCCCTATTTCCTTATTAGCAGACTTGCATTTCTTTTCTTTTCTTTTTTTTTTTTGCGGTACGCAGGGCTCTCACTGTTGTGGCCTCTCCCGTTGCGGAGCACAGGCTCCGGACACGCAGACTCAGCGACCATGGCTCACAGGCCCAGCCGCTCCGCGGCATGTGGGATCTTCCCAGACCGGGTCACGAACCCGTGTCCCCTGCATCGGCAGGCAGACTCTTAACCACTGCGCCACCAGGGAAGCCCAAATTGTGCATTTTTAATGTGTGTAGTTTATTGTATGTCAATTATATGTCAATGAAGCTGTTTTTCAAAAAGTAACCTCTGGGGTGGGATAATATATTGAGATTTTTATTTGTATATCTTCACGGCCCTTTCCAAAGCAGATAGCCAAGGCCTTCCTGTTCCTTCGCCCCATGGGAGATTTATGTTTACTGGGCAGAAATAAGAAACTGCTTGAAGACTAATGGCTTTCTGGAAAGCCTGCCCTCATTAAGCAACCGTAGGATGAAGTAGAGGTGGCAGGAAGGTGGGTGAGGTTTCCCTAGGCTAGACGGAGACAAAGGTAGGCAACTTACAGGGCTAACAGGAACCAAGCTCCTTTCCTAGAAGTTCCCTGGAGAGGTAGCAAAACATCAAAGGGAAAATGGTTTCATGTGAGCATTGTGTCCAAGCTTAGCACAGAAACAGCCAAACTGCTGTCCCTGAAGAACATGGAGGGCTTGGAGAATAAGGATATCCACTATAATCATGACAAGCTGAAGGCAAGAAGCCCTTCTGTCCGTATCACACCCAGAAAAGTTCCCGGATTCTTGTCCAACCCTAGGAAAGGGAAGGATGACTCTGAGTCAAGGGCCAGCTGACACTTTAAGAAACAGTATGATTAAGCAAAACCATATACAGGCAGCTTTGACAAGAAACATGGCCATATACCCAGCTGAAACTCTTCTATGTTACTGTCCACTGCATTTTCCAAGTCAGATTTGAAAGTATCATTTTGCCTATGCTTGTCAAATGTATAATTTCTCCATCAGAGGTGATTGGCTCTGCAGATAATCATTATGCTTGAATCTGGGAGGTTTAGGAATGAAGCATCAGATTCTCAAAATCTGAAGACTCTGGAACATGAAATTGAAGGGAGGAGTAAGGATGAGGAAATACTAATACAGGATCCCAATGAGGCCAAAATTACCAATGAGTGAGGTCAATGTACGTTTCAAAGTCACACACAGGGCACTGTCCTCTCTTCTGCTTCATCCTATCAGGCAGCAAAGGCCATGCCCTGACTAAAGGTCTGCTCTGGCCTCCTCCTCAAAGTTTTTTGTACATGTTGTTGCATGTGCTAAGTGTTTTAGTCCTGAGCATCAGTGACTGAATGGGCAAGGAGAGGCTTCTGGAGGCCTTTAAGCCACATGCTACATGTCCCAGTCCAGTTTACCAGAGCACCTGCATTGGCATTTAGGACACAAGCCCAGCTACTAATAAAGTAGAACTTTGCTTTCCCTTTGCCACTGTCCCCTGTGTGTATATTTCCCTCAGGGACATCCTGGGGAGGGGGCCTGGCTCGCCACGGCAGACATTCCTGGCTCTTTTGGCTATCAGCCATGTCATAGTGCCCCCAATTGCCATCTTGAACCCTAAAATACAATTCTTCACAATTTGAAAAGGGCTGTCCAACTGCCTACCTCTTTTTCTAAATTTTACAGCACAGGGAATATAGCCAATATTTATAATGACTTTTTAAAAATAAACTTATTTATTTATTTATTTTTGGCTGTGTTGGGTCTCTGTTGCTATGTGCGAGCTTTCTCTAGTTGCAGTGAGCAGGGGCTACTCTGCATTGCGGTGTGAGGGCTTCTTGTTGTGGTGGCTTCTCTTGCAGAGCATGGGCTCTAGGCGCTCGGGCTGCAGTAGTTGTGGCATGAGGGCTTAGCTGCTCCGCGACATGTGGGATCTTCCCGGACCAGGGCTCGCACACGTGTCCGCTGCATTGCAGGCGGATTCCTAACCACTGCTCCACCAGGGAAGCCCGCCTACCTGTTTCTTACCCTCCCAGTAACCCGATGTGGTAGGGAGGGCATGTACTATTATTTTCAAATTGTATATGAGGAAACCAGCTGAAGTCCCATGGCTATTAAGCGATAGGGGTTTGACTTAGATCCCATCTCTGAGTCCTAACACAAAGTTTGTCCCCATGCACCAGACTGCCCCGCTCTGGTTTAGCCAAAAGAATGACCTGAGGAAAGCTGTCTCTCCCAAGATGACAGGATGTTGATGGCAGCTCAGCTGATCAGTAAGCGAGCTGCTCTCTGGCACCCTCCGTCCCTTCCGAAACCAAAGGTCGTTCCCAAATCCAGTCCAACCTCAACATCACCCACAGCATGGTAATCTACTTGTTTGCTTGTTGCTTACTAAATCCATGGTTTTTAAAATATCCTATTGTTATTAATTCATTCACCCAGTGATTGGGGGGGATTTTTATGGGGTTACAACAGCAAACAAAGCAAAGTGCCTTTCATCACAGAGTTTACATTCTAGGGTGGGAGAGAAGACAATAAGCAAATAAAAATTTAGTAGGGGAGGAGATGGTAAATGCTGTGAAGAAAATAAAGTATAGAAAGGGAATAGGTTCTCTTTTAACTAAAGAGATCACGAAGACCTCTGAGATAAGCTGACTGAGCAGAGAGCTCAGTGAAGGAAGACAGCAAGCCAGGTGACTCCAGAGGGGAACCTGCTTTGTGTAAAGGGCACAGGAAATGCAAGGAAAGAGCGTTCTTGGCTGCTGGAGGTACAGCAAGGTCAGTGTACCTGCAGTGGAAAGACTAGCCTAAGTTACTATCTAGCACCCTCCTTTTGCAGGCTAATGAACTCATACTCAACTAAAGCAAGCATTTCTGAGGGAGGATAGTACCACTTCCAATAAATTTCTCCTTCCTCTGATTTCTGACATTTTCAACATCTCTGTTATAGCAGTAGGTACAGACTGCCATGTAATATAATTATTTCTGTGAGTCCTATCTCCCCTACAGATGCCAAACTTTTGGAGGGAAAAATAATAGGACTGTATCTTGTTTGTTTTTATTCCTTTTATTTCTCATTGCACATCAGGGGAGAGAATAGCTGCTTAAAAAACATTTATCAAGGGCTTCCCTGGTGGCACAGTGGTTGAAAGTCCACCTGCCACTGCAGGGGACGCGGGTTCGTGCCCCGGTCTGGGAAGATCCCACATGCCACGGAGCGGCTGGGCCCGTGAGCCATGGCCGCTGAGCCTGTGTGTCTGGAGCCTGTGCTCCACAACGGGAGAGGCCACAATAGTGAGAGGCCCGCGTACCGCAAAAAAAAAATTTATCGAAAACAGAAGGTAAACCTTTGAGATTGATATAGATGAGGAATAAGAAGAAAGTTGAGTGAAATATAGTCTCCCTACAAAACTCATTCCCTAGCTTTTTCCATTTCAGCCAACTCCATTCCTCCAATGACTTGAGCCAAAAATCTTGAGGCCCATCCTTGACTCCTTTCATACTTCATATCCAGTCCATCAGGTAATAGTAAATCATATTAGCTACTCTAAAAATATTCCTGTATCCCACCTACCTTTTACAAATATTGTGCTACCAATCTAGGCCAATTCACTGTCCCCTATCACCAAGAAGAGAACAAGAACCTCCTACTGGCCTGCTTTTGTCCCATGTATCTACTAAAATGTAAATCAGATCATGTAACTCTTCTGCTCAAAGCACTCCATTAACTTCCCATCTCACTCATAATAAAATTCAAAATCCTTACACATCATCTGTGCCCTGAGTGTCCTAGACCTCGTTTCCACCCTACCCTTCCCGTCAGCCATGCTGGCCTCTTTGCTGTTCTTCTAGCACACTGTGTGCTTCTTCTTCAGAAATCTGCATTTATTGTTGAAGTATTTAATTTAATAACATAATAACCTTCGTAGGGTGGAGGAAAGAGAATTGGAATACCACATTTCCCTTTTCTTTTCACATGTTAGCATCTCTACAAATCTGAGTGCATCTTGCAAGCAAATAGTGAGTCATAGATAATTTTGTTTTGTTTTGTTTTTTTCCTTAGAGGCACAGAAAGTAATGATACATCTTAGAGTCAGAAGTTTCTTAAATTCAATGAAATATGGTAAGAATAGCATCCATTTAGAAGCATTTATCAAGTGCAGGCAACGAGATAAGCATTTTGTCACTCATTATTTCAAGTTTCCCACTTATTACCCATTTTACTGGTAAGAGTTTAAATAACTGCCCAAGACCTTTCACTGAGTAAATACTAACTCAGATTAGAATCTGACTCTAGAGGCTGTGACCTCACTAAACTATACAACCTCTGAAAATCAAGTGATTTCAAATTCATTCCTGGCTCTACCACTTAAACCAGCGGTCCCCAAAATTTTTGGCACCAGGGACCGGTTTGATGGAAGACAATTTTTCCATGGATGAGGGCCAGGGAGTGGGTGGGGCGTGGGGGGTAGGGGTAATGGTTCAGGCAGTAATGCGACCAATGGTTCGGGCAGTAATGCGAGCAATGGGGAGCGATGGAGAGCGAGCAGCAGATGAAGCTTTGCTCACCCACTGCTCACCTCCTGCTGTGCGGCCCGGTTCCTAACAGGCCACGGACCGGTGCCAGTTCGAGGCCTGGGGGTTGAGCACCCCTGATTTAAACCATGTGGGATCTGAGCAAACTCCACACACCCTCTTTAGATCTCAGTTTCTTCCTGTGGAGAACAAGGGAGTCAGAGTAGACGTTCTCTAAGGCAGTGGTTCTCAAAAGCCAGACCATGGGGCTTCCCTGGTGGTGCAGTGGTTGAGAGTCTGCCTGCCGATGCAGGGGACACGGGTTCGTGTCCCGGTCAGGGAAGATCCCACATGCCGCGGAGTGGCTGGGCCCGTGAGCCGTGGCTGCTGAGCCTGTGCGTCCGGAGCGTGTGCTCCGCGGCGGGAGGGGCCACAGCAGTGAGAGGCCCGCGTACCGCCAAAAAAAAAAAAAAAAGCCAGTCCATGGACCAACTACTTTAGAATCACTTGGGAAGGTTCTAGAATACATATGTATGAGCCTTCTCTTAGAGATTTGTTTTTGGCATATCTGAAGCTGAGCCCAGGAACCTTCATATTTCTAAAGTCTCCCGGGTGATTCTGCTGTGCAGCCACACTGCTCCCAGATCCCTCCCAGCCTGGACCCAGGATGATCCTCTGGGACTCTGCCAGACAGCCAGAGAAATCCTCATTCACAGTCCCTCTGGGCTTTCATTCCTGGCTATCATGTATTTCTAGTTACTGAACCATGAGTGTAATGAGAACTGCTTCCTGGAACATGTAAAGTAAACCAGAAATGGGGAAGGAGGGTCGCATGGGGTGAATCATGATATTGTTGCAAAGAACTTCCCCACCAAGGCACTGCTTATCCTGGGAACAGCAACCAAGAAGTTTCAACAGAGATGCTGCTGCTATAGCTGCCTTCATGGAACATTTCAGTTCCATTATATTTCCCGGGCTCAGGGATCCTTTCTATTTTGTGTTCTAACTAAAGTCTTACAAGAACTTACCCTATTTAACAGAGAAAGAGGGAGAGAGAGAGACCGAGATCCCACATAGGATACTCTCCTGGGTGTAAACGAGTATCAGCTCCCTCCCGAAGGCTCTGTTCTCCTTATCTATCGTTGAGTTAGAGCCGTGGTCCTCAAAGTATGCTCCCAGGACCAGCAGCGTCACCATCACCCAGGAACTTGGTAGAAATGCAAATTCTCAGTCCCCATCCCAGTCCTACTGGATCAGACACTCTGGGGATGGGGCCCAGCAAAGTATGGTGTCGCCAGCCCTCCAGGTGACTCTGATGCACAATCAAGTTTGATAATTAGAGGAACTGGGGGAGAAGATGAGGCTTCAGCTCTCCACATAAAAAAATGCAAATGTGTCAGAGCTCCCCTCATCCTCACCTCCCCCCCAGCCCTTCCATCACACCGAAGCATCACACAGAAGGGTTTAAGCCCATTCTGTGTAGACAGCACAGTGGCAACAACATTGACAAAAACTAGAAGGGCTCTCCCTGAGTCAAGAGCAGGGCCTCTGAACCTCTGCCTGGAGATGGATATAGAGTTATTGGAGAGGAGGAATTCAGGATGATAGGTGACATGTTACCTCTGCTCAGAGGCAATCAAGGGGTGAGGTGTAAACTTGGCCTCTGAGAATCACTGGGCCCATCAGTAAATCCCACAAATTTATCACCTGCAAATTTCTTAAGTCCAGCTATTTCTCTCCTTCCCCACACCTCCTATGCAGGGCCCAACTATAATGCCTTCTAGCTCTTCTTCCTGGTTCCCCTATTGTCCCTTCTCCATATAGTAGCACAGGTGAGCTTCCTAAAGTCTTATCCTAACATAAACCTTCTAACAGCTTCTCATTCTTCTCAGGATAATGTGGCCTCATCTTGGGACATCCCAGATCTTTGCTCTCTATATCCCAGCACATTGGTCTTATTTCAACTTCACAACGATACAAAGTACCTTCCAGCCTCGAGGTCTCTCTAAACATGATGTACCCTTTGCCTGAAATGTTCTTCCTTTCCCCTCCTTTACCTACTAACTCCTGCTCATCCTCTAGCTCTCAGAACACACCTCCCTTAGGGAATTCCTCTGAGCCCCCAGCTAAATTAGAAATCTCTGTTAAATGCTTATAACACACTTCTTTTCCTTTATAGCACCTTTCACACTTGTAGAACAAATAATTGTTTAATTTCAGTCTCTCCACTAAACAGTACATGTTTTGAGGGCAGGATCCTGTCTATCTTTCTCTCTGTTGTCTCTCTAGTTTCTAGTAGGGTGTCTGGCATTAACTGAGTCCTCAATAAATATCTGTTGAAAAAGTGGTAAAAGAAGAGTTTTATGTTGTTTATTATTACAGAACTTAAAAACAAAGGCCCGGGAAGTTACAGAAGGATAGCCCCTACTAATGACATTTAACCAGGCAGCGGACATCTGAGACTTCCTTGTAAGCCTGGGCCATTACATATTTTATTGCAACCTATCATGGATTTATTAATGGATTTATTCATGGATTTGTTCATGGATTTATTTAACAAGTATATTTATTTAATGACTATTTGTGTATTTATTTATTTATTTATTTATTTTTTGCAGTACGCGGGCCTCTCACCGCTGTGGCCTCTCCCCCTGCGGAGCACAGGCTCCGGACGCGCAGGCCCAGCGGCCATGGCTCACGGGCCCAGCCGCTCCACGGCATGTGGGATCTTCCCGGACTGGGGCACGAACCCGTGTCCCTTGTGTATTTATTTAATAAATAAGGTTCTGCTATGTGGCAGGTACTATTCTGAAGACACAGTAGTGAATAAGATAGAGAAAATGATTTATCTCATGGACCTTACTTTCTGGTAGGGGAGAGAGACAAAAGGCAATAGATTTACAACAATCAAATAGGCAATCAGGGCTTCCCTGGTGGCGCAGTGGTTAAGAATCTGCCTGCCAATGCAGGGGACACGGGTTCGAGCCCTGTTCAGGGAAGATCCCACATGCCACGGAGCACCTAAGCTTGTGTGCCACAACTACTGAGCCTGCGCTCTAGTGCCCGAGAGCCACAACTACTGAGCTCATGTGCCACAACTACCGAGCCTGAATTCCACAACTACTGAAGCCCACATGCCTAGAGCCCGTGCTCCACAACGAAAGAAGCCACGGCAATGAGAAGCCCGTGCACCGCAAGGAAGAGTAGCTCCCGCTCGCTGCAACTAGAGGAAGCCCGTGTGCAGCAATGGAGACCCAATATAGCCAAAAATAAATAAATTAAATAAATAATTTTTTAAAAAAATAGGCAATCAAATTGTCTATTTGACTATAGCTCTTATTAGCTATTACTATTTCAGGTAGTGTGACAAAACTATGGAAAACACTAAAACATGGTATGAGGATAAAAGTGATGGTGGGGAAAATGGGGGGTTCTTTTAGGTAACAACTTTCACCAGAGAGTTTCCATTTTACTTGTGCTTGTTTACCTGCTTATTGAAACTGTAAGCAATTTTGAGAATAGTAATCATATCAGATTCTTTCTTTTCCCCCTCACCATCTGCCAACACAGAGCACCATTAGATGCTCAACACACATTTGGCAAATAAATAAGTAGACAAAGAAACAGAGAGATGGGTAGATGGACAGAAGGATGAATGCAAGGATGGATGAATGGAGACTGTGAACTTAACCACAAGTTGAATTCTTCAGAGCAGGTGCTGCAACTAATTCATTTCTCTGCCCCAGAACCTCCCAAAGTGCCTGGCCACAAAAGATACTCAGCCCATGTTTCCTGAAAAAATACTCTGCTCAGTTGCATTTCCCCAACAAGGGTCAAGGCTTGTCAGAGTGAATGCCATCTTGTTCCCAGCTCACAACCATCTCCAGAGGACAGTGAGCGGCAGGGATGCTCTTTCAAGGGCTCTGTGGGCATTTGCATGAAAGGAAGAGAAATTCTGACATGAATATTAGTCAGTGGAGGATCCCCAGCTCAAGCTAGAATAAGGCTCTGGGCCACAAGTGTTATAAACCCTCTTCAGACAATGGAGTGAGGCTGGAGGTCTAGAAGTTGAGACCAAGGAATATAAGGATGAGGAAAGGGAATTCAGAGACAAGAGCCAGCGAAGCAGCCATTAGGCAAAGTGTCTTGATGAATCAGTATTGCCAGGGGCCTCAGAGAAAGGACACAGGAAAACAGACAAGATGATCTTGGATGGCCTTTCTCATCCTAGTGGGTCTTTGCAACCAGGATGAACCTTGGCCCAGGGCAACCAACGTGGCACTTCTTAGCAGTACCAATGTGGTTTTCCTATTGAATATGCCTATTTTTGGTAAACTCCTTCTGTGGAAGGCATCCCAGCCAATAGCAAAGACTCAGAATTTCCAAGTCCTAATTGTCAGGTCCCCTTACTTTCCCCCAAGCCTACCTCATCGTTTATCAGAGCCCATCCATCTGCCTCTGAGCTCCACATTATGAAATATAAAGCAGCATGAAAAGGCAGAAAATAGCAAGGGAAGTAAGAGACCCTGCAGCAAAGAAGTATCACCTGATTTTGCCTGCTGAGTTATCTTGGTGGTTTCCTGACACTTCCACTATCCACCAGTCTCCTGGACAGAGAAGCCAACTCACTTTTCTAGTTTCTCAGAGTGGAAAACTACAAGTACTGGCTGCTACATGCCCAGGCGGGAGCTCGGTCCATCCTGAGCTCTGGTAGAACCTGGCAGGCAGGCTGAGGAGAAGCAGCGGCCACCAGGCCCCAGCTTCCAAGAATTATTTTCACACTGTGCTGCCAAAGTTGAGAGCCTGAAAGGGCTGCTTGTTCCATGATGTTTACCATCTCACTGTTAGCTCCAGACCACAGGCCCCCATCAATGAGTGTCCTATATGCAGCTTCCAAGAAAACACATACAAGACACACAGAAGGCCTGAGGCATGAAGAGCTGACAGCTGGGCCTCTCTGGGCACAGGCAAGGTAAGACTGACAGGGGTGGGGTGCAGTTATTAGGGTCAACCAGGGGACCCAAGACAGTCTCTGGCCTAAAGGAACATTTGCAATCATAAAACTTTAGAGCCAGAACTTTAGGAAACCAATCCCTTCAACGGCTCCATGTTAAATATCAGAATCTCTGAGGCCCAGAAATGTGAATTGACTTACTCAAGGATGCACAGCTGACTAGGGTAATCAGGACTGAAATTCAGATCCCCTGAACCCTGGTTCCTCTTTCTTCAAGCTCAGGCTACGATGACCTAGTTTTTTCAGCACCAGAGAGGACAAGGTGGTCTAGTTAAAGAAGCTGTTATTTGGGCCCTTTCTCTCCATAAGCTCTACCTAGCAGGCTACTTCAGACTGGTTCATTGTGCAGGGAAATATCTACATAAAGGGATCTTGCTAGGTGCCAAGGAAAATTATTTGGGTTCCTCTAGGTACAATGAAGCTATTTTGCCAAGACCTCTTTTGCCCAAGTCTAAATTCCCCTTAGGAACACTTCTTTAGAATTGCAGTTTTCCTAAAAGCCCAAAATATTTTCCAGAAACAGTTATTGCAGAGCTCCAGAAGAGGGGACCCAAGCTATACTGGATTTCCGGGTACTGAGATGAGGGTCAGACAAGATATGTTCTTCTTCCTGGTTAACAAAGTCAGTGAAAGACTCGTAGTAAAATAGTGTGTTCATTCCCTCAACAGGGAGGTAGGTTGAAGACACAGCTGGGTAGCCATGAGTCAGGAGTTGAGAAGAAAGCCGCAGCATAGTTTGGAATCAAAATAGGTCTATGCTTAAAACTTGATTCTGCCATTTCCAAATTGCGGGGCCCCCAAGACAAGTTACTAAGCCTCTCTGAACCTCAACTTCCTAGTCTTTTAATAATCCTGCCAAGCAGGGTTGTTGTGGAGATTTAATATAATGTATTCAAAGAACTTAGCACACTTCCTGGAAGGCAATAGGGCTCAGTAAATGATATAGGAGAAGGAGAGGGGATATTACATTCATGTTTTCTTAAGCAATTCAAAGGTTTTATGGCCTTAGGAAGATTAATTAAGCTTTAAGCCTCTCAGTTTAACAGTAATAATAGTACTTGTTTATAAGAATGTTGTAAGGAAATATGAGTTATATATATCAAGTACTTAGATAGTAATGTTTAGAGCAGAGTAATGCTTAGAACAGTAACGTTTAATAAAGGTTAGGTGTTACTTTCTTAACTATTTTTACTCTGATTCATTCTAAAAAAAAAAAAAAAAATTGGAATTGGTTTCCAAAGCTGTATAAGATACTAAGTAAATAAATAAACAGACAAATAAGTGGAGAAATGTGGGTAAGGGGAAAGAGAACAGGGACAATAAGATAAGATGGAGCTAAGGTTTATATCCAAAATATTACATTTGGTTCTATACCTTTTGCTGGTGATGGGCCTCAAATTTGTCTCTGAGCTTCCTACTAGCCAATTCGAAAAGCAAAGCATAATCAGTTAATATGAATCACAATGGCAACGAGATAAAAGTTAACTTTTTATTTCTGTTTCCAGGTGGCATGGAGTAGCTTACAGTAACCCTCCACTTGAGGATAACTGGAAGAACTGAATAAAATTCACAAATCATCTACTTGAAGGCATCTGATTGCTGCTGAGGTAGTGAGAACAGAGAAACTGAAGCTTCAGAGAAGGGAGAATCGGAGAGGTGGCATAACTTCTGTAGTCATGTGTAGCCCTTTGTCAACTGGAGGCAAGGGCAAGAGGCTGACTCTGGGGTTTGCACTGGTTAGAGGGTCACCAGAGGATAAAATCCAAGAGCTTTTGAAGTAGACCTGGGATCCTCCTAGCAGGCGGCTTTTTTCTTGCTCAGCACATTTGCCAAATGATGGTGCCGTGTAGAAGCACAGTGGAGAAACCTAAGGAGAAGCCCTCTGAAAGGCTGAACTGAGTTTTTGAGTCTGACAAAACAAAGATTAGAGTTCAGGACCCACCAGGAAGAGAGGCCACAGAGAAAACACAGGAGTTTTTAAAAAGCACTGAATAGCCAAGAATCCAAGCTTATACCCTTACCAATTGCCCAGAGTGGAGAAATTCTACCCTACCAAGTAAAGGCAGATCCAACTGCTTTCATTGTTGGCCAATGTGGACTTTGGGTTCACCTCCTCTTAAGAAAATCAAAGATCCAAACACATTTCTAAAGAGAAGACCACCCTAGCCTCACAGAGAAGTGGGCCAAGTCAATTTCAGGACATCTTGGTGGTTATAAATAAAGAAAAATTTGTTTGAATTTACCCCAGTATTTGTAAATTTCTTACTCTTGGCACTTCAAGAGAGGAATTTAGATTCATCCTCATAAAAGAAATTAAGGATTAATTTTACTTAATCAAGAAATACAACCAGTAGCCATAGATATACCATGTCATTGTTACTGTTATAATTAGTAGTTGTAGCAGTAGTAGCAGTAGCAGTACTAGTAGTATAGTAGTAGTAGGATAGCCATCCATCACTATTGAGCAAGTTCTTCAATAAGAAAAGCTATGACAAAGTCCTAAGTATTGGTCTAACCTACTAAAAACAAACAAACTAATATTACAGCTTTCTCAAGGTGGTTTTAGCCTGTCCCCATAGCCAGGGCTTCTCTTATGCCAGGATGAACCATTTCTTAAGTTAGCAATGCTTATACATAGAAGATACTCTTCATTGTTAGACCTTATATATTGACTACAGCTTACAGCACCCAAAAGATTAAATCTGAATCCCTCCCTTGAAAAGTCAAGAGTAAAAGCTTTACACATATTTGGGTAAACTTAAGCACATTTTTCTTTATTTATAATCACTAAAATGCTCTGCCCACAGGCCAAAGGAGGGAGACCTTAAGCTTTTAAGAATAAACAGAGGCTGCACTCTACCTCTGCAAGGCGAAGGGCTCTCTCAGCCCTCAGACATCAGAGGCTGAACCCCTTTACTGCACATTAGTAGCTGCAGCTCAGGGAACTTCAGTCTATCATCCTTCTACTTTGCACTCCCGTCACTTAAAGGGATGATATCGTATGGCCTCTTCTCAGCTTCTGAACATCTTTGTGAGATCAAGTCTCACATGGCATAATTTAGATCCATTTTTTTAGAAAAAAACAGAGAAGCCTGGGAGCTTCTTAACTTCCCTTCTTTCCTACCTTCTTTTTATTCCTCAAATATTTATTGATTGCCTCTATAAGCCAAGCACTGTGATAGGTGTCCATCATGAGGACACAAGAGATCCACACCACACCAAATAAGACAATAGCCAAAGTCATAAACATCTGTGAAGCAGGAAAAAAAGAAGTTGCATACTTTTTAACAACTCATCACCTCCCACTTAAGCCCCCCTGCTCCAAAACCCTCATTGTTTTGAATGTCTTAACTTTTGCTTTACTTTACTGTGTATGTGCCCAAACCACTGAAAAATTCTGGGAGGGCTATCTTACCACATCCATGCTCTTCAGAGGCCTGTTGGCTAAGACCAAGAGCTAAGTCAACAATCACACTATTCTCCCCAGAAAAAATACACCGTCATGGATATGCTCAGCCTGGGCACACGGCCCTGAATCCCTTGGAATTAGGATGGCCGGAGTTCAGGGTTGTTAGAAACCCCTATTCTCCAAAGGTAACTTGAGTCTCTCTTGGAGACCACAGAGACGATAATAGTCACTAATGAACACTTTTTCTCTTTCCTCCTCCATCATCTGCTTGATAGAAACTATTGTTTTATAGTGTTTGGGTTATTTTAATTTCCTTCTCTTCCAAAAGTAACAAATCACAACCCTTGATATTTGCATATAACTTTCCAAAGCCCATTGACTTCATTATCTCATTTGGTCTCCCCATAGTAACCCTGTGAAGTACAGAAAGCAGAGTTTATTCTTCCCATTTTATAAGGGAGCAAAGTGAGGTGCAGAGATTTAGCTAAAGTCACTAAGCTAGATAGTCACAGAGCTGGAACTAGAATCTAGATCTCTCAGTTGCCATGGTCTCTTCACCATCTTTGTTGTCATCACACTCTGCTGTCAGCACATACTCTCCACTCTGTCTGTAATATGACCTCAGGGTCAAGAAGAAACACCAATTTAGGGGACAATCTAGAAAGAGGGCCCAGAGAAGCTTATTGCTTGTTTAGATTTTAGAATGTCCTGATCCCAGATTTGTTGAAATCTTACAGCAAAAGGAACGTGCATTCTGGGAGGGAAGACATTGGCACAGCATTTTGTTATCACTGGGTGAAGGCAAAGCCTTTAAGCAGAAAGCACTTGTCACATACTGAGGATCCCAAAATCATGTGGTTCCTGTTTATGGCAACACCTTGACCTCATCTTTGCCCTATGACCTCTTGGTGACAAACACCTCCACCCTCTTGTTTCTTCTATTTGTGGCTCTGTGCCTTTACTTGAGCTCAGTGTTCTCCCTTCCTTTTTTCACTGAGACTGGCAAATTCCTTTATCTCTGGGTCACTCTCATACCTTCACCATCTCAGCCAGCATGACATTGGAGACTTGATGTGATTGGGTAGCACAAACATTCAATGAGTCTTACACTCCAGGAGGCAGTAGAGCACAGAGGTCAAGAATGTGCTCCCCAGAGGAGGATCAAATCCCAGCATTGGCTAGGTCTATAATTTTGAGTTACCTAATGTTTCTGGGCCTCAATTTCCCCTCGGTGAAACTGGAATAACAATACCACCTACTTCATAACATGATTGTGAAGATTATATTTGTTGACGCCACTTAGAATCATACCAGGAATATATTAAGTGCTCATTAAATATTAGTTGGTATTCTTCTTCAAAATTTGCATTCTCTTTTCCCCCATTTGGCACAACTAAGAGTGCTTAAGGGGCAAATGAGTTCCTGTTATCCCCAGAGAAAGATCCTTTTACTGGCAGGAAGGATACCAAAGGCCACCCTGAGGCTAGACTCGACAAACAAACACACAAGCAAGAAAGAGCCAATCTGGGCAGCAGCTAGCATCGCTCACTTATGAGAAATTCAACCCAGGAGGTGCCTTCCCAGGGCCCAGCTCAAGCCATATGAAGTACACACGTACACATACGTACAAACACACAGCCTTAGCACCTCAGGCCTTGTTTCAGAAACCTAGAACTAGCACCACATTCTGATTAACAGTTGAGGCCCCATAAACCCTCTCAGCACATCTCTGGAGAAAATGAATAATGAGAACCCTGGGAAACAGAAATTATTTTTAGTATAGAAACATGTGTAGGTAATGTAGCAAGTATCAGCCTTAGTGGGAGATGAGGGAGTGGGGAGAAGGGGACAACTCTGTGCAGAAAGCACCAGAGCATCTCCAGTACTTTGGTTTCTTTGCAAGGGTGAGTCAGTCCTGAAGGGCTTCTAGCTCTAGCCTTGCTTGCTGAGTGCGCTAACAAGATCGAGGTTCCAAGTGTGACCTCTATAGGATCCTGTTGTCTTACCCTATTCCTTGGCTTCAGGCTGTCCCTCAAACCCAAATTACCTCTCACCCCCATAAATGTACATCAGAAGTCAAGAAAGGAAACCATGAGGCTTCCCAGCTATACATGATTATTAGAGAAAGATCATTTCCTCAAGTGGCTCCCAGAGGAGTGGGTAGTCTGGTGGAAGAAACCTGGGGCTGGGAGACAGGAGCCGGGGGTCCCTGCTTTGCCATTAGCTATGTGTGCAGTCATGGACAAATCATTCACCCCCTTTGACTCCCAGTTCCTTTATCTGTAAAATGAGAAGGAAGGACTTAAATATCTCTAAGGTTCATTGCAGCATTCTAGGTCCCTAGACCCTAAGAACTCACTGAATGCAGGACTGATGCTGGAAAGAATAAAACTACAGGGATGAACCGAAAACCAATTTGGAGCTAGTAGGAGAACTCCTCTCTGAATCTCAAACCCTCAACGTCTTTGTTCCTCCTTTCAAAGTGGGAACATTCTAGATACCAAAGGAGGACTGCCCCACCCAAGAGCTCTGAACTGCTAGCAAGTTGCCTGCTTCCTATGAGGGGAAAATCCAGGATGGAAATGGGGAGTCCCAGCACTGCCCTGCCCTGGCTCTGTACCATGGATCCTAAATGCCTGGGTTGCTTGTTGGAGAGAAGAGGTGTTTCTCCCTTTTCCAACCACAAGTAGTTGACACAACCCAAGTCAGGAGAGTGGGGACAATTGCCCCTGTGCTCTTCACATACAGCAGTTTTCTAGTTGGCTGAGTGAGTCCTCAGGACTTCAGGTTTTCAGGACTAGGTTTTCAGAATAACCAGTTTACTTCCATTACTTCCTCCTACCTGGAACTCCACAAGGTTCTGGGCCCTTAATGGCCACTGAAACACCAGTTTTATACATTCTGGAGGAGCCTGACCCTGGTGTCTGATCAAAAAACTTCAATAGCCAGGAGTATTCTTGTACTTCATTGTGGAGTCTAGAGGTGTCCATTTCCCATGGAGGTAGCCTTGGCTCTCCTATTAAGTCCAGTAGCCCCAGCCCAAGTTAAGAAAGAGGGTTCTTGACCCATGGACCCTACCGGAGGATGGAAAACTGCCCTATTGGGTCCTTTGCTCATCACCCTGCATGTGTACTTTCCCTCCCTCCCAGCCATTGCTTGTGCTATTTCTTCTGTGTAAAAGGTTTCCTCTTGGGTCCACCTCTAGAGAAAAAGATGCCCTAGAGAAGGTGGCTTCTAGTACTATGAAGCTCCTGCAGGCTAGGCTGGGGCGGGGTTTCTGGACTCAACTTCTCACTAGGGAGGATTTTAGGATTTAAATTGTAAAAATATTCATCAGCTATCTCCTATGTGCTTAGCCTTAAAGGCAAGATTCTTCTGAAGTTCAGACTTTAGATCCTTGAGCCTGTGAAGTGGCAGGGAGCTGGGGACAAATGGTCTTTCTTACAAAGAATAGCCATGTAAGTTCAGGGACCCCATTTCCAAGCCCAAAGCCTAGCAATATCTTCCAATATGGGCAGTAAAGTTCCCATACCACTAAATCATAGTAGGATTGTGACAAAGGATCTCATACATTATCTAATCCAACTTCATTTACTACTGGTGAAAGGATTAAGAAAGTACAAAGAAAAATATAATGACTTTTAGTAGTGTTATGCAACTAATTTAAGACCAAGCCAAGAGAAGCAACCTAAATGTCTTTCAACAAATGAATGGATCAAGAAGATGTGGTGTATATATACAATGGAATACTACTCAACCATAAAAAATAATGAAATTTTGCCATTTCACCAACATGAATGGAACTGGAGGGCATTATGCTAAGTGAAATAAGTCAGACAAAGACAAATACTGTATGATATCATTTATATATGGAATCTAAAAAATACAACGAACTAGTGAATATAACAAGAAAGAAGCAGACTCACAGATATAGAGAACAAACTAGTGGTTACCAGAGGGGAGAGAGAAGGGGGGAGGGGCAATACCAGAGGGGAGAGTAGGGGATTAAAAGGTGCAAACTATTAGGTATAAAACAAGCTACAAGGATATACTGTACAAAATGGGGAATATAGCCACTATTTTATAATAACTATAAATGGAGTATAACCTTAAAAAGTTGTGAATCACTACATTGTACACCAGAATATTGTACAGCAACTACATTTCAATTAAAAAAAAAAAAAACCAAGCCAGGATTGTAACTAGGATTGTTCTCAAAATAATTGTCTAAGTGAGTTAAATATTATATTCCAAATGAACTGCAAATCATTCATTAGAATGTTCTAATAATATCCAAACCATTTGATGATTTGTAGAAATGTTGTTCAGAAATTTTTGGTATGATTCTTTGATGCAGATGCCAATAGCTAAATGATTCTCCTGAGACAAGATGTTGACAGAGGGAACTGCCTCAAACTTTTCCAGTGACTTCCTCCTTGAACTGACAGTCAGTAGGTCCCAATCCCTGATGCACTGTTGCAGCTAGAAGAGGGCTAGGCACACTTTTCACACTTCAAGACTATGTACACACACCTGTATGTCAGTATTTCCCATATGGACTTGCAAACCTTCCACAGCAGCCCATAGTGACAATACCAGTTTCAACACTGCCACTACTGGAAATGCTACTAACATCACCTGACTCACTACCTGCTTTGCTGCCACTGTCAAAACTCCAGTGCTTCAGAGCAGTGAGCCACCAGCCCAACTGCCCTCATGCCTTGACCTGTATCACACTAGCACTACTCTGCAGCCTCCATGGGAGTGGCAACTGTAGGACACTTAGGATCTCAATTGTAGAGAATTTGTCTAAATAGCAACATTATTCACCCTCTGTTGGCTTCTGCATCTTTGTCTAGATTGATATTTTAAAATATTCAATATCCTTATTATGAATAAGTCATACTAAGACAGAAGGCTCACTGACCAATGGCCATGGTGAAATTTTCAAAATGAGCTTAAATCAGTGTTTGTTTTAGACTTTATATATTAATTGAATTTAATGCTTAGCCCAGTTACTATTTGCCAAACAATATTTATACTTAATAATCCATTAAAACATATTTCAATATTTAACAATAGATTGTATATAAGATTTGTTTACAACCCAATTCTCCTGACTTAACTCCAACATTTCATCTATTTATACCAAATGGCCAGCCTGTGGGGAAAATCTAACTGGGCAAGAATTTACTCTATTACTTTCAGTCCTTTGGTGACACCAATAAGGACTTCTGAAAAGTCATCCTTAAATCAACACGCATTTATTATGTACCTACTCTGAGTTCATCAGTATGTGTGAGCCCTAAGCCTCCATGAGCCCCAAGCTTTGTGACTAAACTCACTGCTTCCCATTGCTTGTCTCCAGCTTAACTTGGTAAAATACAAGAAATGGTAGAGGGAAGTATTATCCCCTCAGCATACCTCAAATATTCCATGTCCCTATAAAGATCTTTACAAGTCAAGACCTTTATTTCTTTTTCCTTGGCAGAAAGAGCCAGTAGAAATAGTTGATGCCAGGAATGGGGGAAAATTTTTTAAAGATAACTGCTTGCTGTCTTCAAACAGCCTGTTTTCTGTTCCAGGGCTACAGCGATGTTGTCAAACACAGATGGCTAGCTCTTTTGGTTTAGTCATTTAAATAGCCTCATGTCATACCAGTCTCTATGAGTGTGCCAAGCACCAAAACATCCTACCATTCTGTGCATTCACAGCAACTCTTCCTTGGAGACCAAAGCAGGGAGAATGACACTGGGCTTGGTAAATGTAGTAGGAGGCAACCAGACTTCAACTAGGTGAGAGGAATACAAAGCAGAAAAATGAAAGAATGGTGTCAAAGTTCAGATCTGGGATACACCAACTAAGCTTATTATAAGAAAGTAATAAGGTGAGCATTTCACAAATGTACACTCATGCTATATGAAGAAGAGGAAATGAAAATGCCCTCAGGAATCCAAATATAGAATGAAGCCACTGGAATGCTCATACACTGCCATGGGGTGGTATATTGGTAAAATCACTTTGGAAAACTCTTTGGCCACATGTAGAAAAACAGATTATATGAAACATATAAGCCACTTCTAGGTATATACTCAAGTCTTTTGACTTGAGTATATACCTCTATCAAAAGACCTTTACAAGAAGGGTTATAGGAGCTTTATTCATAATGAGCTCAAACTGGAAATGATCCAAATTCCCATCCACAGTTGACTGAATAAATAAAATATTCAAATAAAATAATAATATACAATAATGGAAACAGTCACCAACTGCATGCAATGATATGGATAAATATCATGAACAAAATATTGAATGAAAGAGGCCAGACACAAAAGATGACTCCACTTAAATAAAGTACAAAACAAGGAAGAATGAATTTATGTTGTTAGAAAACAAAATAATGACTACCCTTGGGGTGAGGGTGGGGAAAAGTGACTGAAAGAGAGTGTGAGGAGAGCTTGTGAAGTGCTGGTACAGTTCTGTCTCTTAATCTGGATACTGCTTAGATGGATGTGCTCAGTTTGTAAAATTCATCAAATTGAGCACTTATGCTATATCTACTTTCCTATATTTATATTTGTGGCAAAATGAAAAAAATGACTTCAACCCTTCACCCTTCCCTTCCCTGAAGGTATTCAGACCTTCCCTGTGTAATTTTTTGTGCTCTCCCACTCTGACTCTGGGCTTGGCCACGTGACTTGCTTTGCACAATGATATCTCAGAGAACATGACTCAAGCACTGGCTTGAAACATGCTGCATGTTTCCCTTTCTGCTCTTGCTGCTGTGCAATTTACATTAAAACATATCTATACTAATCTGCTAGAAGAGAGCACAGCAAAGTTGCCCCAGTTGCCAGAGCCAAGGCCATCCTCAATGAGCCAATAACCAGCTTACTCCCAGATATGTGCATGAATCCAAAAGAGACCAGAAGAATAGTCCAACAAAGACCAGACTAAATCACCAATTTTGCATAAGTTGTTAAGTGGCATTACTATGGTAATAGACAAGTGATACAACTGTATACTTCAATTTAAAGTTAAAATATACATGTAATTTAAAAAATTGGGGGAAGGAGACTAACATACCTATTTTTGAGCATGGCCACACCCTGTAGGAAAGGAAAACTGCCTGAGATCCTACAAGACCAGGGTCCCCAAAACATAACATGACATCCAAGTAAAATACAGGCCTCAGACAGCCAAACATAACTAGAAAACCAACCTGCAGAATTTCTCCAAGGCATCTAAAAATTTTCTCCTTCGGTGTCCCAGAAGATGCAGAAGCAAATGTTTGCTTCTTCTACCTCCCATTTTTAAAAATTTTCCTTTTATTCTATCCTTTCACAATATGTCATAGAGAGAGTACAGTAATTTCTGTTCCTGCTATGGCCAGGTTTCACCATGGAGGGAAAAAAAGGGAGGGAGGAATGACCTTTTGGGCCCCTTAGCAGTGGCTTTCCCAAGATGAACATTGATGGGCTTGAGTGTTCAGCTGTCTTCCAGCATGGGGCTGAGCAATGGCTGTGTTACCTGGGTTAACCTGAGCTTTTGCAGAACTCAAGATAGGCAGCAGCAGGAGCAGCACCAAGGGCATTCTGGGAATCAGGATCATCTCAGAAGATGGTGTTGGAACTGGAGCCTGCAGCCCACCAAAAATGCAAGAAAACAAGAAAGAGGAGAGGAAATGAGTGAGGCAGATACTTTCAACATGAATGAACACAACTTGCATCTTTGTGTTCTTACAGTGTTTATTTCTATATTCAGAACTTTAAATCATGGATTTTAATACTTGAATGGGACATTCAATAGTCACGTACTATAAGAATTTTCAAACTCTGGGACATTCAATAGTTATATAATATAAGAATTTTCAAACTCTATTAGATCATATACTCAAGGAATTAAAATTAGCCAAACTATAGGTGGGTAACAAAGTTTTAGTAAGATAAATACTTACCCAAATTGTGAATGGTGATAACGCAAAACTTACATTTACAATGTTTTTTCATAATTTTAATATTGATTCCAGTATTAACCCAAGAAAAACATTCAATGATGTTAATGTGTTTGCCTTTCAAAAGATGTAAGGTCAATATTTATCCTAATTTATTAGCTCTAGAATGGTACCTGAAATTCTGTATTTTTAAGCTCCCCCAGAATAATCCATGTTATTAGTGGATTAGAGTTGAGACATCAGCATGAACTCATGTTTAGCTTAATAGAGATATAGATGGTCACATACGAAAATATTTATAGATATGTGTACACACAGGTTAGTACACACACACATATATCTATCTCCTTGCTATATAAGCTAAGAGGGCCTAGAAACTATGACACCCCAATAGCAACGAGCAAACCTAGTACCCAGATCTTGACTTCTAATACCATTCTCCAATAAAAGGAACCAGGGTTCCTTGGAGAAACTGCTAATTCCAGGACTGGGGCAGGAAATATGATGATCTTGGAGAATATTTTAGTGCCAGATGAGCCTGGAGAATCTTTTAGTGCCCCAAATTGAGAAAGCATACACAAAAATGATGGGGATATGGCAAAGGAACATGGAGGCAACAGGAGTTCCCAGTGGCCAGAGCTGGAACAACTTAAGCAACAAAATGAGTAAAGTAGTATTGGATTATAACTCAAGATATAAAATAAATATTTACAAGTCCATGTTGATATAAATAAATGATTGAATAAACAAATGGAGGAGAATAGACAAATTTCTCATGCAAAAGAATTCTAAATAATTATGTAGATACTCTCTACTCTTTTTTTTTGTGTGTGTGGTACGTGGGCCTCTCCCTGTTGTGGCCTCTCCCGTTGTGGAGCACAGACTCTGGATGCGCAGGCTCAGCAGCCATGGATCACAGGCCTAGCTGCTCCGTGGCATGTGGGCTCTTCCCGCACGGGGGCACGAACCCATGTCCCCTGCATCAGCAGGTGGACTCTCAACCACTGCGTCACCAGGTAAGCCCTCTCTACTCTTAAGGAGGTGATGCATAACCACCCCTCTCACTTCCCCACCCCCAACTCCTTAAGTGTGAGCTGCACACAGTGACTTTCTTCAAAGAGTACAGTATGGAAATGGAGAAGGTAATTTTTCAGTAGAGAAACATGACAAACTCTACCTCAAGCCAGGTGATCAAGGTTAGCATCAACTTTGAGAAGTCACACTGATAGTATGTATCCTTGATATGATGTGATGAGAATGACACTTAGCCTCTGTGGTCTTTTTCCCAAAAACCCATTACTCCAGCCTAATCATGAGAAACACATCAGACAAATCCCAATTGAGGGAAATTCTACAAAATTCCTGATACATAATCCTCAAAACTGTCATGGTCACCCAAGACTAGAAAGTCTGGGAAACCGACACAGCTAAGGGAGCCAAAGAAGACAGCACAACTAAATGTAATGTGACATCCTGGATGGGATCCTGGAACAGAAAAAGGACATTTGGGGAAAACTGAGGAAATCTGAATAAAGTAGAGACTTTAGTTAATAATGATGTGTCAATATTGGTTCATTAACTATGACATATGTACTACACTAATGTAAGATGTTAATAACAGGGGAACTTGGGTAGTGGGTAAATAGGAAATCTATGTACCATCTTTGCAATGATTCTGTACATATAAAACTGTTCAAGAATAAAGTTTATTTTAAAAAGAAACTCTCTTCCAGGTAACACTAATAGTCAACAAACACTGGATCCACTATTAGGAAAAATATGTAAAACAAAATTATAAAGGGAGACAAAATCCCTTTAAGCTTGAGTGATCAGAGAAGGTTTCATGAGGAAATCAGCATCTGATCAGATTCTTGAAGGATGAATAAGATTTTAATGGGCAATAATGCAAATAGAGTAAATAATAGGATGACATAGCTAAGACACTTTTTTGAGGAAACAGGAGCTTTCTATGATGTTTTCTAGGCAGTAGAACTCTGACCCACCCAAAGTGGTAAGAAAAAAAAAAAACGTATTCAGATAGTTCTGCCTGAAGAGGATGGAGCCGAAAACTAATCAAATACAAAAGACTAAAGTGGCATCATGGTAGGGAGCAGGGGCAAGTGATCCACAGACCACAAAAGGGTGATGACCATAGTTTCATGGCATTGATTTGGAGAGATAAAATATGTCTCAGTGCTTACTCACTGCCAGCAGCAGGAACACTGCGTTTCTATAAATGAGTCCACAAACAGGAAAAGAAACACACAGGAAGACCTTGGAGACATTGATCTTGGCTGTAGTCTAGCACTAACCCATGACCATGATCCAGGATGTCCTTCTACAAAGATCTGAGCTCCTTGTGAGCAGCCATTCAGCCTTGCGAGCACTGCCTTGAGTAACCACCCTCTCTTAGCAGCCTTCTGAAGAAGAGTGCTACAATTCTCTTTCATGATACCTTCTTTGTGGGTTCTTGGCCATTACTTTCTCCCCTCCATGACCTTCCCCAGTGGTTCCTTCTTTAAGCACTGTCTCCTACACCTCATTCCCTTCGCACACTGAATTTGCTTCTATTAGATCCTCCATAACATTGTTATAAAATTACCCATTTAATCATTAGCTTCAAAATGACTCATTCTTGTATCTCCAAAAGAATACATTATCTCTTGTACAAAGGAGGTGCTCAAAAACAGTTTTTAACTGAACTAAGGATTCACAAGTTGCTCAAAAAGTGTTGACTGAATTTTCTTTTGGAAACTCTTACTTGGTTGCAGGCTGTGAATCTCCAATGCCAGTGATTATTTCTGCTTTGTTTGCTTAAAATTAGGGTGTCCAGCAGCTAACAAAACAAAAGAACCATTAACAAACCTAGGAGTACTATAACTATACCATGGATATCTAGCACATGCCAAGGACAATCTCATGTAATATTCACAGTAACCCAGTGAGG
This sequence comes from Hyperoodon ampullatus, assembly GCF_949752795.1. Lineage (NCBI taxonomy): Eukaryota > Metazoa > Chordata > Mammalia > Artiodactyla > Ziphiidae > Hyperoodon > Hyperoodon ampullatus. The sequence goes on along the minus strand of NC_136915.1, from coordinate 120,427,991 downwards.
TTTGTTTTCATCAGTAAGGTAATTGAGGAGGAAGAGGTTAAAACTGATCTGGTTACACAGCTGATAGGCACCAAAACTCATACATGAAGCCAGGGTTTGTATTACTCTAAAATCCACTTAGGTCCTTTTGTTGTTGTTTATTTTGTTTTTGTCTTTGTTTTTCATTATACTACACTCTCCTTTTTTTTTAAACATCTTTATTGGAGTATAATTGCTTTACAATGGTGTGTTAGTTTCTGCTTTATAACAAAGTGAATCAGCTATACATATACATATATACCCATATCTTCTCCCTCTTGTGTCTCCCTCCCACCCTCCCTATCCCACCCCTCTAGGTGGTCACGAACCACCGAGCTTATCTCCCTGTGCTATGTGGCTGCTTCCCACTAGCTATCTATTTTACGTTTGGTAGTGTATATATGTCCAGGCCACTCTCTCACTTTGTCGCAGCTTACCCTTCCCCCTCCCCATATCCTCAAGTCCATTCTCTAGTAGGTCTGTGTCTTTATTCCCGTCTTACCCCTAGGTTCTTCATGATCTTTTTTTTCCTTAGATTCCATACATATGTGTTAGCATACGGTATTTGTTTTTCTCTTTCTGACTTACTTCATGCTGTATGACAGACTCTAGGTCCGTCCACCTCACTACAAATAACTCAATTTCATTTCTTTTTATGTCTGAGTAATATTCCATTGTGTATATGTGCTACATCTTCTTTATCCATTCATCTGTTGATGGACACTTAGGTTGCTTCCATGTCCTGGCTATTGTAAATAGAGCTGCAATGAACATTTTGGTACATGACTCCTTTTGAATTATGGTTTTCTCAGGGTATATGCCCAGTAGTGGGATTGCTGGGTCATATGGTACAGCCACTATGGAGAACAGTATGGAGGTTCCTTAAAAAACTACACTCTCCTTTGATCTGGCCTCTGCTACGTCACCAGAGCTACACTCCTGCTCAAACTTTCTATTTAGCTACTTTCAGACTTCTTTCATTTTTTTCTTTCATTTCCTACCACCTCAGGGCCTCTGTTAAAAAGTTTAATTCCTCTCTTCATCTGGTTCAAATCTCCATTCAATGGTTACTTCCTCAGTGAAATAGTCTCTTACCCCCTTGATTGTACAGACACTGAAAGAATCTTATAATTCTTCTACATAGAAATGATCATAGTTTATAATTGTATATCTGTTGTTGTGGTTGTCTTATTAGTCTCTGCACTCCATAAGCTCCATGTTTATTTTACTCACCATTGCATTCCCAGAACTTACCAGAGTGCTGGATAAACAGTTGCAGAATGAATTAATGATTGTCTTGAGCCACATATTCAGTGATTGTATCTGGCTATTCCAAATTCCATACCCTAAAAGGAAGTATCCCCAAAGCTTGTAAGAAACAGACATCACCCTTTTCTGCCTCTTTGAATGAATTTTTCCAGAGGTTCAATATTTAAGCAATGTGACCTGTGAATAGAATCCATACACATACATGGAAGAATTTCAAGAAGATAAAAGGTCCTTCTCTACCCACTTCTTTGTTTAACAGTGCAAATTCCTTTGACAAAAAATTTATTCAAACCTTAAAAATAAAAAGTCATTGGCCTTCATTCATTCATTCAGCAACTATTTTCTGGAAGTCTATTAGGTGCTGTTCTAGGTGCTAAAAAAGGCAGAGAAGACCCCTGTCATCATGGAGCTTATAATACACAAGCAAACAAGTAAATAAGTAAGAAACCTAAAGAGATATACATGCCATGAAGACAATAAAATGCTGTAATGTGATGGAGAATGGATGAGGGCTATTTCAGGTAAGGTGGTCAGGAAAGGCCTCCCTAAATACAGGATTGACAAAGAAATAGATAAATAGAACAGTGAAGAGAATAGACAATACTCACATACACAAGAAAAGACTCATATATAAGTGGGAACTTTCTATATGAGAAAAGGGGCATTTAGAATCAGTGAAACGTTTCAGATGATTCAATAGCATTTTCAAAAACAAATAAAGGTATCTTCATATCTCACACAAAAATAAAGAGCCCAAAATGTAAAAATAGAACTATAAAATTATTTCTGGAAAATATTGAGAATCTGCTGTGAGCTAAAGGAAAACCTGCATAAATGAGACATAGAAAGCAAAATCCACAAATGAAAAGAATGATAAATTTTTTCATCAAAATTCAAAACATCTTTGAGGTAAATGACATCATAAACTTAATAGACAAGCAATAGGCTAAGATAAATATTTGAAATTTTAGAACAAAACAGTGTGTATGTATTTTTCTGGTATAAATAAATAACCTCTATAAATCATTTTTTTAAAAAACACTAGAAAAATGGGCCAAGTCAATAAAAAGCATTTAACAGAGGAAAAAATATAATGTCAGTAAACATCTAAAAGCACTCAACCTCACTAGAATAAGAAAGACAAACATTAAAGCAGTAGTTGAATACCAATTTTATCCATCAGATAGGCAAAAATTTTGTGTGAAACTATGAAATTTGGCAGTAGTGTGGAGAAATAGATATTCTCATACTCTGCCACTGGGTATACAAATTAAAAGATAATTTAAATTAAAACATATATATAGACTCTGATCCATACGTTCCACTTATTATTTACCCTAGGGAAATATTTACACATGTGCACAATGAGGTAGGCACAAAGAAGTACTTTGCAATATTTTTTAAAATTTTATTTTATTACAGTAAGAACAATTAATATGACCTCCCCTCAACAAATTTTTATTTTTTTATTTTTATTTTTTAACGTTTTAAATTTAATTTTTTTTTTTTTTTTTTTTTTTTTTTTTTGCGGTACGCGGGCCTCTCACTGTTGTGGCCTCTCCCATTGCGGAGCACAGGCTCCGGACGCGCAGGCCCAGCGGCCATGGCTCATGGGCCCAGCCGCTCCGCGGCACATGGGATCATCCCGGACCGGGGCACGAACCCACGTCCCCTGCATCGGCAGGCAGACTCCCATCCACTGCGCCACCAGGGAAGCACTAAATTTAATTTTATTTATTTGTTTATATGGCAGGTTCTTATTAGTCATCAATTTTATACACATCAGTGTATACTTGTCAATACCATTCGCACAATTCATCACACCAACCCCCTCACCCCTCCGCTGCTTCCCCCCCTTGGTGTCCTTATGTTTGTTCTCTATATCTGTGTCTCAGTTTCTGCCCTGCAGACTGGTTCATCTGTACCATTTTTCTAGGTTCCACAGACATGCATTAATATACGATATTTGTTTTTCTCTTTCTGACTTACTTCATGCTGTATGACAGTCTCTAGATCCATCCACATCTCTACAAATGACCCAATTTCATTCCTTTATATGGCTGAGTAATATTACATTGATATATGTACCAAATCTTTATCCATTCGTCTGTCGATGGGCATTTAGCTTGCCTCCATGACCTGGCTATTATAAATAGTGCTGCAATGAACATTGGGGCACATGTGTCTTTATGAATTACGGTTTTCTCTGGGTACATGCCCAGTAGTGGGATTGCTGGATCATATGGTAATTCTATTTTTAGTTTTTTAAGGAACCTCCATACTGTTCTCCATAGTGGCTGTATCAATTTACATTCCCACCAACAGTACAAGAGGGTTCCCTTTTCTCCACACCCTCTCCAGCATTTGTTGTTTGTAGATTTTCTAATGATGCCCATTCTAACTGGTGTGAGGTGATACCTCATTGTAGTTTTGATTTGCATTTCTCTAAAAATTAGTGATGTTGAGCAGCTTTTCATGTGCTTCTTGGCCATCTGTATGTCTTCTTTGGAGAAATGTCTATTTAGGTCTTCTGCCCATTTTTGGATTGGGTTGTTTGTTTTTTGAATATCAAGCTGCATGGGCTGTTTATATATTTTGGAGATTAATCCTTTGTCCGTTGATTTGTTTGCAAATGTTTTCTCCCATTCTGAGGGTTGTCTTTTCGTCTTGTTTATGGTTTCCTTTGCTGTGCAAAAGCTTTGAAGTTTCATTAGGTCCCATTTGTTTATTTATGTTTTTATTTCCATTACTCTAAGAGGTGGATCAAAAAAAGATCTTGCTGTGATTTATGTCAAAGAGTGTTCTTCCTATGTTTACTCTAAGAGTTTTATAGTGTCCAGTCTTACATTTAGGTCTTTAATCCATTTTGAGTTTATTTTTGTGTATGGTGTTACAGAGTGTTCTGATTTCATTCTTTTACATGTAGCTGTCCAGTTTTCCCAGCACCACTTATTGAAGAGACTGTCTTTTCTCCATTGTATATCCTTGCCTCCTTTTTCATAGATTAGTTGACCATAGGTGCATGGGTTTATCTCTGGGCTTTCTATCCTGTTCCATTGATCTATGTTTCTGTTTTTGTGCCAGTACCATATTGTCTTGATGACTGTAGCTTTGTACTATAGTCTGAAGTCCAGGAGGCTGATTCCTCCAGCTCCATTTTATTCCCTCAAGACTGCTTTGGCAGTCTTTGGCAGTTGGGGTCTTTTGTGTCTCCATACAAATTTTAAGATTTTTGTTCTAGTTCTGTAAAAAATGCTATTGGTAATTTGATAGGGAATGCATTGAATCTGTAGATTGCTTTGGGTAGTATAGTCATTTTCAAAATGTTGACTCTTCCAATCCAAGAACACAGTATATCTCTCCATCTGTTTGTATCATCTTTAATTTCTTTCATCAGTGTCTTATAGTTTTCTGCATACAGGTCCTTTGTCTCCCTAGGTAGGTTTATTCCTAGGTATTTTATTCCTTTTGTTGCAGTGGTAAATGGGAGTGTTTCCTTAATTTCTCTTTCAGATTTTTCACCATTAGTGTATAGGAATGCAAGAGATTTCTGTGCATTAATTTTGTATCCTGCAACTTTACCAAATTCATTGATGAGCTCTAGTAGTTTTCTGGTGGCATCTTTAGGATTCCCTTTATATAGTATCATGTCATCTGCAAAGAGTGACAGTTTTACTTCTTCTTTTCCAATTTGTATTTCTTTTTCTTCTCTGATTGCCATGGCTAGGACTTCCAAAACTCTGTGGAATAATCGTGGTGAGAGTGGACATCCTTGTCTTGTTCCTGATCTTAGAGGAAATGCTTTCAGTTTTTCACTATTGAGAATGATGTTTGCTGTGGGTTTATCGTATATGGCCTTTATTATGTTGAGGTAGGTTCCCTCTGTGCCCACTTTCTGGAGAGTTTTTATCATAAATGGGTGTTGAATTTTGTCAAAAGCTTTTTCTGCATCTATTGAGCTGATCATATGGTTTTTATTCTTCAATTTGTTAATATGGTGTATCACATTGATTGATTTGCGTATATTTAAGAATCCTTGCATCCCTGGGATAAATCCTACTTGATCATGGTGTATGATCCTTTTAATGTCTTGCTGGGTTCTGTTCACTAGTATTTTGTTGAGGATTTTTGCATCTATATTTATCAGTGATATTGGCCTGTAATTTCCTTTTTTGGTAGTATCTTTGTCTGGTTTTGGTATCAGAGTGATGGTGGCCTCACAGAATGAGTTTGGGAGTGTTCCTTCCTCTGCAATTTTTTGGAAGAGTTTAAGAAGGATGGGTGTTAGCTCTTCTCTAAATGTTTGATAGAATTCACCTGTGAAACCATCTGGTCCTGGACTTTTGTTTGTTGGAAGATTTTTAATCACAGTTTCAATTTCATTACTTGTGATTGGTCTGTTCATATTTTGTATTTCTTCCTGGTTCAGTCTTGGAAGGTTATACCTTTCTAAGAATTTGTCCATTTCTTCCAGGTTGCCCATTTTATTGGCATAGAGTTGCTTGTAGTAGTCTCTAATGATGCTTTCTATTTCTGCAGTGTCCATTGTAACTTCTCCTTTTTCATTTCTAATTTTATTGATTTGAGTCCTCTCCCTCTTTTTCTTGATGAGTCTGGCTAATGGTTTATCAATTTTGTTTATCTTCTCAAAGAACCAGCTTTTAGTTGTATTGATCTTTGCTATTGTTTTCTTTGTTTCTATTTCATTTATTTCTGCTCTGACCTTTATGATTTCTTTCCTTCTGCTAACTTTGGGTTTTGTTTGTTCTTCTTTCTCTAGTTCCTTTAGGTGTAAGGTTAGATTGTTTATTTGAGATTTTTCTTGTTTCTTGAGGTAGGCTTGTATAGCTATAAACTTCCCTCTTAGAACTGCTTTTGCTGCATCCCATAGGTTTTGGATCGTCGTGTTTTCATTGTCATTTGTCTCTAGGTATTTTTTGATTTCCTCTTTGATTTCTTCAGTGATCTCTTGGTTATTTAATAACATATTGTTTAGCCTCCATGTGTCTGTGTTTTTAACGTTTTTTTCCCTGTAATTCATTTCTAATCTCATAGCGTTGTGGTCAGAAAAGATGCTTGATATGATTTCAATTTTCTTAAATTTACTGAGGCTGGATTTGTGACCCAAGATGTGATCTATCCTGGAGAATGTTCCGTGCGCACTTGAGAAGAAAGTGTAATCTGCTGTTTTTGGATGGAATGTTCTATAAATATCAATTAAATCTATCTGGTCTATTGTGTCATTTAAAGCTTCTGTTTCCTTATTTATTTTCATTTTGGATGATCTGTTCATTGGTGTAAGTGAGGTGTTAAAGTCCCCCACTATTATTGTGTTACTGTCAATTTCCTCTTTTAAAGCTGTTAGCAGTTGCCTTATGTATTGAAATGCTCCTATGTTGCGTGCATATATATTTATAATTGTTATATCTTCTTCTTGGATTGATCCCTTGATCAGTATGTAGTGTCCTTCTTTGTCTCTTGTAATAGTCTTTACTTTAACGTCTATTTTGTCTGATATGAGTATTGCTACTCCAGCTTTTTTTGATTTCCATTTGCATGGAATATCTTATTCCAACCCCTCACTTTCAGTCTGTATGTGTCCCTAGGTCTGAAGTGGGTCTCTTGTAGACAGCATATATATGGGTCCTGTTTTTGTGTCCATTCAGCAACCCTGTGTCTTTTGGTTGGAGCTTTTAATCCATTCATGCCTTAACAAATTTTTATGTGTGCAACATATTATTGTTGACTATAGGTATAATGTTGTACATCAGACCTCCGGAACCTACTTACCTTGCTTAACTGAAACTTTATGCCTGTTGATTAACTCTCCATTTCCTCCTCCCCTTAGCCCCTGGCAACCACTGTTCCACTCGTTAATTCTATGAATTTGACATAATTGTTATCATGTACTATTTGTCTTTTTGTGACTGACTTATTTCCCTTAACATAATGTCCTCAAGGTTCATCCATGTTGTTGCATATTGCAAAATTTGCTTTTTTAAGGCTAAATAATATTCCATTATATGTATAAGCCACATTTTCTTTATCCATTCATTTGTCAACATTCAGTTTATTTCCACATATTGACTATTGTGAATAATGCTACAATGAACATGGGAGTGCTAATATTTCTTCAAGATCCTGATTTTAACTATCTTGTGTAAATACCCAGAATTGGGATTGCTGGGTCATGTGGTAGTTCTATATTTAATTTTTGAGGAATCTCCATACTGTTTTCCATAGGGGCTGTGGCCAACTGATCTTCAAGAAGGATGCCAATTATATATAATGGGGAAAAATGAGACTCTTAAATAAATTGCATTAAGAAAACTGGGTACCCACATGCAAAGGAATGAAATTGAACCCTTATCTTACACCATACACAAAAATCAACTCAAAGTGAATTAAAGACTTAAATGTAAGACCTGAAACGTTAAACTTCTAGAAGAAAACACAGAGGAAAAACTTCACAACGGTGGCCTTGGAAATGACTACATTGATATGACTCCAAAAGTTCTGGCAGCACAAACAAAAATAAACAAGTGAAACTACCTCAAACCAAAAAGCTTTTGCAGAGCAAACAATCAACAGAATGAAAAGGCAACCTACAGAAAAGGAGAAAATGTTTGCAAACAATATAATAAGTGATTAATATCCAAAATATATAAGGAACTCATATAACTCAATAGCAAAAAAGAAAAAAGAAAAAAAGAAACACACACACAAACAAAAAAACAAAAACAAAAAACCTAATAAAATTCCTTAAAATGGGCTAAGGACTTGAATGGACATTTCTCCAAAGAAGACATACAAATGCCCAACAGATATATGAAAAAATGCTCAACACTGCTAATCATCAGGAGATACAAATCAAAACCACAATGAGATATCACCTCACATCTGTCATGATGGCTATTATCAAAAAAAAATGAAGGACAATAAATGTAGACAAGATTGTGGAGAAATTGGAACCCTTGAACACTGTGGGTACAATATTTTTTTTTAAATAACAAAACTTGGAAAACTTTCTATCAATAAGGGAGTACTATAAACTGTGGCATATTCTTGCTGTGAAATACTATGCAATAGCTTAAAAGTATGAGTTAGAGCCACATGTAATTGCATGGTTAGATGTCCATGACATGGTTTTTAGGTGAACAAGCAGGTTTCAAGATTTATATGAAGCACACTGTATACTTTTATGGATATATACGCACACATTCACATACATTTTTATGTATATAAAAGATCTAGAAAGTTAAACACCATGCTGATAACAAGCTTTAATCTAGTGCACACTCTAATGCTCAAATAGGTTGGTATGTGAGGATAGAGCAAGGAACCTTAGAAGGCAAATGCTGTTAATAGTAGTTCCCTCAGAGATCATAGTGTTTGGCAGGGGAGACTGGAAATGGTGATCAAAGGGAAACTCTAGTCTTATTTGCGATGTTTAGATTTTAACAAAGAAAATATGTTCCCTGTTAATGTCATTCACATTGGTTTCTCTGACAAAAAAAAATTCCTGGGGGCAGTCTATCAGAATCTCGAGGGTGTTTTCCAACCAACCATGCATATCCCACAGGTTCAAGGTATTGGGTGAACCTGTCTTTTATTTTAAGAATCACTTGCAGTATTGAGAGATATTATTGATTAGTATATCTTGCGGATAAATAGAGAAGCAAAAGAAAAAAAGTTTGAGATTTGCTACGTATACCTTTCTTTTTTTTAGAACACCTGCCCCTTAGTACATACCTACAAATGCATAATCATCAAGCCTTACAATAAGCCTGAAAGGAGAGATTACCACCTGCCTTTACAAAGCAGGAAAGTGAGTCCCTAAGTCACTTCACCCACAGCCTAGGCAGACTTACCTGGTCTGGCTACTGGTTCCCACTCATCACGCTGAATTACAGTTCTGTCTGTCTTTCAAGCCAGACTGTGAGTCATTTAAGGTTAGGGATCTTGCTTCTCTCTACATCAATATCAGATTAGTTCTAACTTGCCTGGGTCACAAAACTAGAGACAGAGTTAAAACTCTTCCAGTTCCTCTGACTCCACGGCCAGTGTTACTTCACCCTCAGCCCAATAGTTTCCAAGGAATGTCAGTGACTATGTAGCTCAGAGAGTATATGTCCTGTGTAATGAAAACCCCACTTCCCGCTTCACAGTCAGAATCCTCTGCCCTAGCCAAGCTGGATGAACACTCCAAACTGACTCCAAAGGAGCCACGACTCAGGACCTCCCAGATCCGATGGGAGATGGTTGACTCTCCAACTCAGGACTGCCCGCACCAGGATCTAGACAGGCCATGGGTCAAAGCCATCAGAAAAACCAGGAAGTAAATGGAAGGTTAGGCAGATGGGAGTGTGACAGCCACAGCCAGAAATTATCAGGAATTTTTTTAAAAAGAACCTAGAATCAAACTTCTGACAAGTTATTTCTGTACTTGGGTGAGCTTCAAAGGCTTCTTTCTGAAACACAGTCAGGGCCACATCATGGTTTAAGAGCAAGTCATCAGCACATCCTGCCTGATACCATCCCTTTCTGTGGAGAGTTCACACAGATAGGGCTCGTTCCTGGTCAGTCCTGTGTCTCCTGCAGCTCCAGGTTATACACAGCTGAGGCAGTAACAGACTCCTCTTTTCCAACTGCCTTAAAAAGTCAGACCATTTCCTACTTTATGCTATCACTTATATGTAGAATCTAAAAGAGCCAAACTCAGAGAATCAGAAAGTAGAGTGGTGGTTACCAGGGGCTGGGGGTAGGGTGGAATGGAGAGGCATTGATCAAAGGGTACAAACTTCCAGTTATAAGATGAATAAGTTCTGGAGATCTAATGCACAGCATAGTGATTATAGCTAATAATATTATATTTTGTACCAAAGCGTAGATCTTAAATGTTCTTACTACAAAAAGGAAATGGTAATTATGGGACAGGATGAAAGTGTTAGTTAATGCTATGGCGATCATCATTTTGCAATATATAAGTGTATCAAATCAACACGCTGTACACCTTAAACTTACACAATGTTATATGCCAATTATATCTCAATAAAGCTGGAGGGGAAAGTCAGACCACATCCCTAGTAATAAGCTCTACTCTAGTGCTCAAATAGGAGAGTGAGTGAGGATAGAGCTGCGAACCCTGGGAGATGGGTGCTGAAATGACTTTTGTACAGCTGAGTGAGAAAGGGTGAGCAGGAAGCTAAGGTCTCTCACCTAACTCAGACACCCAGACATCTCAGGGTATGAGGCTCTCTGTACCAGTGGAGCAACAGCTTTCTGTGCTCCAAAATACAAGTCCTACTACAGTGTCTGTTTTTTACTATAGGACTGATAGATGGTAGATAGATAGATAAATAGAGAGAGAAAGAGAGAGAGAGAGAGAGATAATAGACACATGATAGATAGAGAGGTAGATAGATGATATAGATTTAAATATAAAAAGAAGCACATTTATAAGTGTTGCTATAACAGTTAACTGCATTTATTTGGAAAAACAGCCCCATCATTCCCCCTCGGTGATAAGGAAAGAAAGCAAAGCAGGCAACCCTTCGGATTTCTTGCCTTAACAAAATGGAAAGTTTGAGTTCTTTGTTTCTCCCAAGCCTCTTTGAAGTGACTGTAACTTACAGATAGTAGAGCTCTCATTTTTCCCCCAGGTCTGATTATTAGTAAAAACCACCTCTTTCTCTGAAGCAGTGCTAGAGGTATATCCCATTTTAAGCAATGTCTGAACTTGCCAAGCTCATAAATCATGAAATGTTTATCCACATTACAGAATAATTCTTTGAACAAGGCTTCAGTGCTGGGTACATTTGAATAACAAGTTTCCACACAATACATTTAAAATAACATTTAGTATAATGTTCCATCTACTCACCAAACTCATAAATCATTGAGGGAGTCTCCACATTACAAAATAATTCTTCACTTCACAAAGGGATCCACGACTGGGTTCCTTTGACAGCAAATCCTTCCAGTAATTCAGAATATGATTCAGTATACCTAAATCCAGTTTGTACTCAACTTTTCATGAATACAGTTTCTATACAAAGCAGGGCACATCTGATTTGGCAGATGGTCATTTTCCCCAGACAATCCATCTTTCCAAGTCCAAAAGCTAGAGACAATCTGAGGTGCCCACCACTTTGTCGAAGAATAAAAAGTCTCAGATTTTCCTGAGGGATCTTCAGACTGAGCCTGTGAAAGGGGCCAAATAGGAAGTGCCTGCCCTTCTGGAAAATCAGCTGTGGCCTGCAGCCAGGGTCCCTCCACCTAAACTCAGACAGATCTTCCTACAGGAAGGGGTAGGGCCCTGGAAAGGCTGGAGTGGGAAGGGAAATGAGATAAAGGGACTTGGGTCAAACTGGAGCCGATTCGAGATGCAGTGTGTGCACAACTGTGTGTGGTACTTGTGTTTGTGTGTGTGTTGAAGGACTTGGTGGGGAGAAGAAAAGCCACATGCTATACAGCCGTAGATTTTCATTCAGAGGCCATTCAGGGCATTCAAGGCTTGTTTTCCTCTCTGCTGAGTCATTTTTCATTTCAGATTCAACAAATAGAAAGAGCAATCTTTGGAGTATTTAATACTCAGCAAACAAATATGCAGAAATGAGCTTGGTTTTGGCAGAAGATGAGCCACACCTACATACACACACCCACCCCCGCCACACACACACACACCCGCACACACACACACCATCGCTGTACTCATGTTTTATCTTGATTCCCAAGGATTTGTTGATGTCTTTCTCATTCCCAGCTTTCCTCTGGGAGTCCCAGTTTCTTGCTTCTCAAAATGTAGCTGCTCAGTGCTGAGCCAAAGGCCCAGACTGGCCCAATCTGTAAGTGTTAAAGCACAAAGGATGACCCAAGGTGACCTTCACTGCTCAGAGGAGGATGCAACAGCTAGCTCCTGCCTTTGTTAGAAGAGCACTTTGCTTTCCTCACTCTTTTCACCTTTTTTGGAGGCAACTAGAGTTTGCCAAAGCAGTGGAGGGTTGGTGGTGAAGAGCCAGACAGCTATCTCATCCTCTCACTCGCCATCCAGGAAGAGCAGAGGACGCTGAGCAAAATCACTGTCACAGAAGACACTCCCCCTGCTGGGGGCAGAATGGACCACAAAACATCCACAGTGTGACATCATTTGCCTGTTATCCTTTCTACAGTATAAGCATTAGGGATGTCAAATCTAATGCCGTCATGAGATTAGTGGGAGGAGGAAGGAGAGTAAATACAAAGTGAAGGCAAGGCATTTTCCAAACACAAAAGGGTCCATTAGAAGATCAGTATCCCTGGGCCTGCTAAGACCTTGGGCAGCTCATTTAACCTCACTGAGCTCTAGCAGCCCCAGGCTCTTCATGGGGATATTTCACCCCCACCCCTGACTTCCACTATCCCATACTTGGGCACCTGTCCCACCCAGCCCCTCTCATTTTCTTTCTGCATCCCACCCTCTACCCCAGGCTCCTCAGGAACCCTGATGCCTGTGCTGATGATCAGAGGGCCGCCTGAACCACTACTGAGCACACTGACGTCAGCAGGAGGGCCTACAGTTGGAGGGTTTTGGAGGTTATGAAATGAAGAACTCAAAAGTATAGGCCCACCGCCACGAAAGCTTGAAGGTACCTGAGTGCCCATCTTTCTCAGTCCTCTGTGGTTAAAGGTGAGGAAGGTAGGGCAGCCCCCAAAGCAGACAGGCCTCCACGTGGTCAACAGCTAGTCAGAGGCAGGACCAGGCCTCTGGTCACCCAGGTTAGCACTGGTTCTCTGGTGACACTGCCTCTGCCTGGCCCAACCTCCTGTTTTTCTTTCCTTAAACTCTGAGCTCACACACCTTCTTTAGACCCTGTCCATCTCAGTAACTGATTTCTTTAAACCAGAGTGAAGTTATTTGGAAAATCTCTGTGATGGTTTTCAAATTTGTCCACAAATTCTGTGACACTCTCCCATGGAGAGCTAGGATCTAATTTCCTTTCTGTTGAATACAAGCTCGACCGAGTGACTCACTTCTAACAAAATGAATACAGTGAAAGTGATGGCTGTGGAACTCCAGAGCTAGGTCCCAGAAAGTGATACACATCCACTGAGCTCTCTCTCTCTCTCTCTCTCTTAGACTTGCCCTGGGAACCCACGGCCATGTGGCAAGGGAAGCCAGGCCACGTGGAGAAGCCATGTGTAGGTCTTCTGGCCAATACCATTGCTGAGATCCCTGCAGACCACAGCAGAAACTCTCACACTTGTGAGTGAGGAAGGCTCCCTGGTGACTCTGGTCCCAGCCACCATCTGTGGCAACCACAGGAGAGACCCTGGGCAAGACAGCCTAGCTGAGGCCAGTCACCTCAGAAATATGAGTGATAAGAACAATAATATGATTGTCGTGTGTTAAGCCACTAAGTTGTGAGGTGATTTATTACACGGCAAGAAATAACTGGAAAAACTTCCTTGGGTAAGTAAGGCACAGCCTCCTTGCAAACGTAAGTGTTGGGTTTTGAACATTGCCAAGTTTTTACTTATCACCAATCTGTCCATTGCCTCAAAGCCTAGAGTGAAAACATAGGCCACACAGTAAAGGGGTCAGATGGAAACAATGGTAAGCAAGAGACACAGCTCTCTCATTAAACCCAGAAGTGAGTTGAAAGACTAACCATCTACACGTACAAGATGCCTTTCCCTTGAGGGCTTGGCAGTGAATCCAGAAGCAGCATCTTACTCACTGGATCCCCCCTTCCTATTGCACCTGGGCCCCTACCCCAGAGGTAGGACTAGCTCTTCAGCTAGCCCTTCTCAGCCACCATGGCCAAAGCCAGACTTGCTGGGTTTGAATCCTGTCTCCTCCTGCACCAGGTATGTAGACCTGGCCACACACACTCCTGAATCTTGGCCTCTCTGTTTCCTCACCTGTAAAATGAGGGCAATAATGGCACCTGCTCCTGCAGAATATCGTGAGGATAGAATGAGTTGTTACACAGGAAGTACTTAGAACAATGCCCGGCTCACAAATGTTCACGTATATTTGTATTTCTATTTTATTTTTACTGTGCCTAGGCCTTGTCTCCTCAATAAATTTGCAAGTTAGGGGCAAAAAGCATGCCTCCCCCATCCGTCTCCTTATATTTGTATCAGCTGACACCTACACAGTGGGTGCCAGTTGATTGGCAGGTCATTTCAATGGTAATAAAACAGGCAAGAACAACAATACAAACTCCTCGCCTTTGACAAGCACACTAAACCTTGCTGGGTACATCCTGAGTGATGCGGCCTTTGGAGAAAGTGACTTGACCCTTTGTGTACAGTCATTCAGAGGTCATAAAAGACTCATGCACTTAACTATGAGCCAGCACAGCAGAAACCAGCCTGGGGCTGAGAGAAGGGCGGTGGCCACGTCTTGGGGGACAGTGATGTGATCACACTGCTAGATCGAGTGCTGTTCTGTTCCCGCATGAGAGAGCACCCACGCCTCCAAGACCTTCCAATAAAGCCGCCCAAAGCCGCGAGGGCCAAGAACTTGAGGGCCAAGAACATGCCATTTCCACCAGGGCTGCCCTATTCTTGTGCTCCGTGGCCGTGCTGGCCTCTTAAGAACACATGACTCTATCAGGCTACTTACTAATTTGCACAGGCCCAATCAACATGGGCTTGAAGCACCTCTGGGACAGGAATAAATTCAATCTCATCCAGCCATAGGAAACCCTCCTGAACCTCAGAAGAGATTTGGTGTGATGCCAATGAACGCTGCTTCCAGTTCCCTGCCTGCAGGAGGAACTCCAGGGAGACACTTGGATCCACATTCTCAGACACCAGCCAGCATCTGCCCTTTCAGCAAAGAAACCTAGGTGTCTTTCCCTTAACGTATTCAGAGACTCCCGTATATGAGGGTTAACACCAGTGCTCTTGCCATGAAGAGAAGGGAGACCCCTCACCTTCTCTGAAACCATCAGCTGAGCGAGGAAGCAAGGATTTCACCTTTTAGACCTTTGCAACCATATTCTGTAGTGAACATTTTCAGCAATGATACAGGTCAAGCACTTCTAAAACAGCCAGAAACTAATAAACCTCTGGGTTGAAAGGCACTTTTCTTTCCTTTTTTGGCTGGGCACAATGTTAATTCTTTTTAACTTTTTATTTTATATTGGAGTATAGTTGATTAAAAATGTTGTGTTAGTTTCAGGTGTACGACAAAGTGATTCAGTAATACATATACATGTATCTATTCTTTTTCAAATTCTTTACTCAATTAGGTTGTTACAGAATATTGAGCAGAGTTCCCTGTGCTATACAGTAGGTCCTTGTTGGTTGTCCATTTTAAATATAGCAGTGTATATATGTCAGTCCCAAACCCCCTAACTATCCCTCCCCACACCTTCCCCCTCCCCACCAGTAACCATAAGTTCGCAGCAACATGGATGGACCTAGAGATTGTCATACTGAGTTAAGTAAGTCAGACAGAGAAAGAGAAATATTGTATGATAATGCTTATATGTGGAATCTTAAAAAAAAAGAACACTTTTCTATAGATCTGGAAAGTACAAAATATGGGTAAAAGTAGAAAATGGTGTCACAATTAAAATTAAATGAGATGATGCATATAAAGGACTTAAAGCACTGGTGCCTGGAAGATAGTAAGTACTTACTAAGATTTAGTATGCTAACACATATATATGGGATCTTAAAAAAAAAAAAAACATGGTTATGAAGAACCTAGGGGCAGGACAGGAATAAAGATGCAGACAGACATAGAGAATGGACTTGAGGACACGGGGAGGGGGTAGGGTAAGCTGGAACAAAGTGAGAGAGTGGCACTGACATATATACACTACCAAATGTAAAATAGATAGCTAGTGGGAAGCAGCCACATAGCACAGGGAGATCAGCTCGGTGCTTTGTGACCACCTAGAGGGGTGGGATAAGGAGGGTGGGAGGGAGACGCAAGAGGAAGGACATATGGGGATACATGTATACATATAGCTGATTCACTTTGTTATACAGCAGAAACTAAAACACCATTGTAAAGCAATAATACTCCAATAAAGATGTTAAAAAAAAAGATTTAGCCATTAGTAGTGGTATTATGAATAGAATGGTGCACAGGAAGAAAAAAAGATCAGTAGTCAAGGTGACATGTATATATTGGGCATCTATTGTGAGCCCAGGATAGGTTGGGTCACTTGGAGGTAATACAACAAAAAAGCATCAGGAGATTTACATGGCTGGCACACGCGAACATTTGGAAAGACAAAGATATCAGGCACGCAAGTTCATGGCAGGCCATGGCTGCAGGGATGGTGTGATAGAGGAGGAGATGTACAAGTGGACCTGGACAAATAGACTTTAGGAAATACCAAGAAGGAAAAATACAAAATAAGGAATCATGAAAAATTGCCAACGTTTGAATGGTCTGGCCAATGAAAGAGGCGAAGGCTCGTGAAGACCTTCAAGGTTGAGAGAGAAAGAGAGGAATTCAGAGCTGACCAGCTTATTTGCCATCACTACCAGGCTCTGACACCTTGTAGACCCTCTCAGGGACTTGGAAGGTCTTTTTAGACTCAAAAGTCTTAGGAAAAACAAGCAGGGCAAGGACATGGAGCAGTAGTGATAAATTTAATCTTCCCATTTTGCTCTGAGTTTAGGAGTAGCAGAGCAAAGTGGAAGATGGGGTATTATGCAACTATTGGCATGGGGACATATAGACACTAAGAGTGAAGACTCATGGGCCCCAAGACCTTGGACAAACACAGCTCAGGAGTTCCTGCCCAAATCCCAGAGCCTGAAAACTTCATTCAGCGGTTGGGTTAGGACCAAGTGTCTGGGATTCCTTTCCTGGATGCTACCGTTTTCTTCAAGCAAGTCACTCCCTCTGCACCTGCAGCTCCTGCAATCCTTGCCCAAATAATAAAGTCACTGATGAAGAGAAGTTCAGCCTCTCACCATTTCTATTTCATGCTTCCTTCACGTTGCTAGCTGGACATTCCCTTCTATGTTACTTTCACTGGCAGCCTCTGAACCATGAGGTGCAGAAAATATAAGTTTATTTAAGGCTATGAAACATCTGCAGACTTCATCTGACTTCAGGAAGTTTCCCTTTGCATCACCAGTGCCTGGCACTTACTCTTGATGTGTAAAGAGCCTCCTCTCTCCAACCTGCCAGGCCTAACCCTCTCCAATTCCTAGCCCAGCTCAAAGACCCTACATTGCCAGGGCCAAGTGGGAGACCAAAAGCCTGCCCGATCCTGGCCTCAAAACGTCCCCAGTCTCAGTCTCAGAATGTTCTAGTCAACTCCACCTCTCCTGCAGAAAGACTCACACCTACCAGCTCTTTGAATAAGACCTCATGTCTTTTGAGTTGCTCCTTTTCACCAAGTAGATCTATGCTTTCCTTCAAACTCTTGTTCTAAACACCTGTCTGACTTGCCCCATCCCACCTTTGGGCTCAGATGATTGGCTTGGAGATGTAAATAGATATGAATGTAACATTTGTTAGTTGCAATATTTCTCTGCATGCTCCCTCCCTAGCTAGACTGTGTAAGCTCCTCCAGGGAGGGACCTTTTCATGCCTTCTTTGAATTCCCAGTGTAGAGTCTAGAGATAATCAGTGAATGTGTTGCGCGGATGAATGGATGACCAGAGGGGTCCTTAGAATTCAGGAATGGCAGTTGCCCATCCATTTCACTGCTAACAGCTGAGATATGGAGTGTGCCGGCTTTTACAACTAGTCTCTTACCTCCTCTTTGGCACTTCTTCCAGGTCATAACGGAGTCTCCTCTCTCGACTCCATCACATCTATACTCCATAACTTAGCAGATACCATACAGTGACTTACATTGCTTCCTAGTTGTGCTTGTATATGTCTGTGAAAATCTTGTCTCCACACTAAAACTGTGAGCTCCTGAAGGGCAAGAATATTCCTCATCTCTCAGTGCTTATAAGAGTAATAATAAATATTTCTGGAGCACGTATTATATACCAGGCAATATGAATTTTCTCATTTGGCCCTCATAACAACTCTCTGAGGTTTTTATTATTATTATCCTCATTTTGCGAGATGAGAAGATGGAGACACAGAGTGTCGATAATTTGCCCAAGATCACACAAGTAGCAAATGCAACAGCTTTCAATATATGGTTACTTATGGATGGTTGATGAGGTTTAGGGGCTGGATGCTGCCACATTCTCCCCACCCAGTCCCGTTTAATTGGACATTCTCTTCGGGCACAAAGGTATGCTCAGCTCTCCTCTACTTGCGAGATTTCTATCACATTGCCAGCAAGTGAGTCTGTCTTCAGGAGGCAGTCCCTACCTCCCTCCACCTCTTTTTTAAATTAAAGTAGAGTTGATTTACAATTTGTGTTAGTTTCTGGTATACAGCAAAGTGGTTCAGATACACACACACACACACACATGTATATGTATATAGTCTTTTTCCTATTCTTTTCCATTATGGTTTATTACAGGATATTAAATATAGTCCCCTGTGCTATACAGTAGGACCTTGTTAGTTATCTATTTTATATATAGTAGTTTGTATCTGCTAATCCTATACTCCTAATTTATCCCCCCATCTCCTTTCCCCTTTGGTAACCATAAGTTTGTTTTCTGTCTGTGAGTCTGTTTCTGTTTTGTAAATAAGTTCATTTGTATCATATTTCAGATTCCACATATGAGTGATATCATATGATATTCGTCTTTCTCTGACGGACTTCACTTAGGATGATAACCTCTAGGTCCATCCATGTAGCTGCAAATGGCATTATTTCATTCCTTTTTATGGCTGAGTAATAGTCCGTTGTATACATGTACCACATCTTCATTATCCACGCATCTGTAGATGAACATTTAGGTTGCTTCCATGTCTTGGATATTGTAAACAGTGCTGCTATGAACACTGGGTGCGTGCATCTCTTCTAATTAGAATTTTCTCCAGATATATGCCCAGGAGTGGGATTGCAGGATCCAACACACCTGCCTCCAACTTGTGCTCCTTGTTTCTCATTGGCTGACCTGGAGCCTCTCAGGAACCTGACCTCAGAGCTGCGTTTGGCATCGTAGCACTGGGACAGCTCAGTGTTCACATCTGCCCCTTCCACTCACACACACAGGCAGTTCAGTGTAGTAGAAAGGTCTGGGCAGGGGCAGATGCTTCTGTGGCTCTTGAAGCTTAGACCATTGGAAGGGTCCATTTTATTAAGAAATATAATATAAAATTACAAATACAAAATTAAGTTCAGGGCCTCAAACGGATCTTGAACTAATGAGGAGGGCAGAAGCAGAAGCTGCACCCACTATCAGCAAACCCACCTCAGGACCCGAGTTTAGTCCCAGCTCTGCCACTAACCACGCTACTGCCTGAGCAATCTCTTTCCCCGAACGAGCTCAGCTCCCTCCTGGTTCAAATGAGGGGGCTGGGATGAGCGAGAGTGGGGGAGCTCTGCAGCCCCTCTCAGCCCTGGTGCTTGAACTCTACCAGCCATGGCTCCAAGCACTTTCCCAGGCTCTTCACCGCAACATCGCAGAACCGCTCCTGGTCCAGGAGGGATGCTGCTCCTCCCTCCAGCCCAGGCACATACTGTATTACAGTAATGAGAGCTTAGGTTGCTTTAAATATCACAAAACAAAAACAACGGGCAGCCCGGGTTCATCATCATTCCCTGCCCAGACCACAAAGGAGAGTGCTGCCAGACCGAGGCCAGAGCAGAGATGGTGAGGGGAGCCCACACACCTCTTTCAGGAATCCATTGGCTCATGTCTAGAATGAAGATCACCGACGACGGCAGGGACTGTGAAGAGCCAGTCGGAGGGAGAGCCCGTGAGGTCACTCTGGGACACAGAGGCCCTGGCTGGGGTGAGGTTGGAGATCAGGGTCCTGGATCCACCAGAGATGAGCTGGTGCCAGGTCTGAGGCCGCAGGAACCGCGGTCTCTCACCTCTAGGAGAGCCAGAGGAGTCCAGCCAAAGGTCTCCACAGAAAGGAGGCTGGTCTCCCCCCAGGGCCCTGGGAGGCATCCGCTGAGCAGAACAGCAAGCATTCATCAGAAGGGAAGGAGCTGTGGTGACATGGAAAGGACTTTCTCCCTCGGGGCTTCCCCAAAGCCAAAAGGCAAATACTCAGGGGAAGCTGGCAGACCCTACAAGGCCCACTCCTTGAAGCAAGAACTAAGCTGTTCAGCCCACCATAAAGAGTCCCTAGTCAACCCACGTTCTGTAAAATGGTCCGTGACTGATCAGAGGCCCCATCAGATAGTTGTTTGATATTGGCATGTGTCAAATTATGGTGAAGAACATGCATAATAAGAAGAATGAGACTTTCCTCAGGCATCCTCTCCTCCACAGAGACGGGGAAAAAGGCCCACGCACATACTCTGCAAATCTGGCTCCCCTGCCACTTACAGCTCTCAGGCTGTGTGACTCCACTGCTCCAAGGTTGTCCCTGGTGGTTAGGGAACATGGCACTTAGGACAGATGGGACTTAGGGCCATGGAGGTGCCCTTTCTACACCACGCCAACCCCATGCCCTGAACCCTCTAATACGTGGTGCCTCTACCAGAAAAGGAAGTGAAGAGGAGGGTTGCCAGTGATTTGTGTTTGACAGCAAACACACATGGGCACCTCTTTTCTAAGCTTTAGGATCTTTTCAGGCTGAGGTTTCTCAATAACTATGTCAGTCAGACATTTTCAAAGGGAAGCGGAAGGTCTGAAGTTAAATGAAGGGTTGAGCTCCTTTTTCCAGGACCTCACTCAGCAGTAACTAAAGGAATACGCATCCAATGGCGGGTGGTGTCACCAATCCGTGGGGATCCCAGCATGCTCACAGAGGATAGAACTAGGCCTGGGAAAGACAGAGACTCGGCAGAAAGCTGGTGCTGGATGGAGGGAAAGAAGCTACTGCAAAATCCATTAAACAGGGAAACCAGAACCTGGAATAGCTGGTTCCTAGCACACGGCCTGACCGGCACTTGAATTTATGTTCCACAAAAGCAGAGAGAGCATCTCCCTTGATCATTGCTGAATCCCCAACACCTAACACACTGCCTGCCATGGAGCAGCTGCTCAGGAATTAATGTATAGTAGGTGCCCAATAAACTCTTTTTCCCGTTTTTACATTCTTAATCTCTTCCGTCTCAGGAATTTAAGCTGACTGTGGGTTTGTGGTCTGTTTGCCACTCGTGGCTGGAACTAAATGGATAATGCTGTTCTGGAGCACACCTGTTTCTCACTTTCCACCTGGGCTCCCTTCCTTCCTCATACTCACCACCCTTCCAACAAGAACAACATACTAGTAAGCCCTCTATTACCTTCCCTTCTCTGAGTTCCTCGTTGATCTTGACATATTCTCTCTTGGACTGGAAGTTAATTGTTTTTTCATACGATGCAGTCTTGTCTCTATTTTTATCCCATTTGTATAGTGCCAACTATATTCCTCTCATTATAAACTCACTGAGATCGGGGACTGAGTTACACATGCTCTGTAGGCACCATGGCACCCAGCTTGTTGCTTTATCTATCTCTGAACAAACTCACAGTCTCTCTCTCCCAAGATACAACTTCCCTAGTTATACTTAATTCCTCATTACTCAATATGGTCTCTTCCCCTTAAACATCTTCCCAACTTTCAAAAGGAGAAAAAAAAGACTTTAACCATTTGTTAACCAGCTTTTATTGAGAACTTACCGTATATCAGGAAATGTGCTAGCTGGCAAAAGGGAAAAGATGAACACACACACACACACACACACACACACACACACATACACGTGCACACAACAGAGGTCAGAAATATCACAGTTTAAGCCTCCTTCTCTACTAAATTCAAAAGAGTTAGCTAGCTAAGTGGTCTAGCAGAAACAGTATCTGACCAGTTGCTCAACTAATGATGTAACCTTGGATGAACCAAATATTCTCCCTGAGATTCTGTCTCTTAATCTGCAAAACAAATGGAAGTACTGCAAAGGACAAGCCCTCTCTCATATTCTGTTCCTTCTTCACAGTGAGCAGTACCAAAGTTTATGTGATTACATTCTATGGTAGAAAGTAAAAGTGCTATAGCTATTGAGAGGAAAATGAGAGCCATGAGGTTGAAATAGTTTGGAGGTAAAATTTAAACTACCCATAGAAGCAACTACTGTTAAGCCCACATCAACAAACTGCATACCCAGAGACTTTAGTAGTGATAGACACTCGACAAATCATCTGTACTGAGTCACACACATGAATCTAGTTGGGTAGACAACATCCAAGCAAAATGAGAATGAATATAAGACTTTACATTGTTCTTGGTCTTTTTGAACTCATGGGCTGCAAATATAATCCGGTTTTACAGCTGGAAGAGAAAGGAAAAACACTAAAGATATCTCTTTTTTCTGCAGATTATGAAGAAGTTAAAAATTTTCAAAGGACAATGGAGGAAATAATCCAAGAAGGAAGGCAGAGTGACAATAACTGCAAAGGAGCAAAGATAAGAAAAAGGATTCAGTACTCGATGCACAATAATGCCTGTGTGATAAAAATGCTGAGAAGAAAAATAAGACAAAGAGGATCAAGAGAAGACTCAAAATTGTACAACTGGAACTAATAAGAAGAATGAGACTTTCCTCAGACAGGTGTATTAGACTTTGTGGAAGTCCAAGGAAGCAGAACTTCCAGGATCCACAGGTTCAAGGAGTTTAATACACAGTGAGTGAGAAGAGGGGAGAGGTTATTTCTCTACAAAGCAAACAAAAGGATTCACTGAAGGAGACTTTGGAATGTCCCAACTGGAAAAAAAAGAAGACTCCATTGGGAGTTAATGGTCTTCATATACATGATACACTGTCCTGAAGTAGAAAGATCCAGGCTATACAACAGACATTCAAAATCATAACTAAGGAAGTTTCAGAGAGGAAGACTTTGACTAAAACTAAAGGGGAACATCCTAAAAATTAGAACCATCCAAAATTGGGGTATATTTCTTTGTGAGGATATGAGCTCCTCATTATTGGAAGTGTTCATTCAAGTGAAGGCTGAATAATCATCTTATTTATGAGACTGTAGGAAAGAGTCCTTCTCTGTGCAGGCGATTGTGCTAGCTAAACTTCAAAAAGCCCTTCCAATTTTTTTTTATAAATTTATTTCTTTTTGGCTGCATTGGGTCTTCATTGCTGTGCACGAGCTTTCTCTAGTTGAGGTGAGCGGGGGCTACTCTTCATTGCGATGCGCGGGCTTCTCGTTGTGGTGGCTTCTCTTGTTGCAGAGCATGGGCTCTAGGTGCGTGTGGGCTTCAGGAGTTGTAGCACGTGGGCTCTAGAGCACAGACTCAGTAGTTGTGGGGCATGGGCTTAGTTACTCCACGGCATGTGGGATCTTCCCAGACCAGGGCTTGAACCAATGTCTCCTGGATTGGCAGGCAGATTCTTAACCACTGTGCCACAATGGAATCCCTCCCTTCCAGATATAGACTGTTTCTGAGAGGTACCCAGGAGTTGAAAGAACGACTTATTTATGCTGATATAGATTGGAAGTCTCACATAATGATAACTTCCGGCCCAAGAGTCATACGGCCTGTAGACATATGGACTCTCTCACATGCTCACACCACATACACATGCACACATCAGAGGTGGTCATTGTCACTTTTCTTGTTATGCATATACCATCTGGTCCAGACTCTGTGGCAAAAGTGGCATAACAAGACTTTAGTGGCGTAACAAGACTACTCTCTACTACAGCCAAATTCTTTACAACAACTTTGAGCTTCAGTCACAAGTGGATCTGGAGGGTAAAACTGATCACTCTTCCAAGAAAATATGGTCAACCTATTTCATGCCACTTAATAGTTGTAAAGAATAATTAGATTTATTGTAGTCAGTCATAAAATCCTAGTTATTAAAGTGTTTTAATTTGTAAGTATACATTGGTAAATTATCTTTGTTTTTGAGTTCCCCCTCTCATGTCCTGATCCCCCTAAATCCTGAATTATTTATCAGGGTCTTGAATACCATTGAAATATAAACCAACACTGCTCAGTGTTTCTCTTATTTCATTTCACTACAACATACGTAGAAGACAGAATATGGGAAGGTAAATATTGGTTTAATTACACAGAGTATAGTTTCCTTTTCTGTCTCTACACAGTAGCTATAAACAATTTGAGGGCATGGACTCTGTCCTGTTCCTCACAGTGCCCTGTAAGAAATTAATGTCTCTGAGTAACACCTCAGAGCTGCATCATCCCAAGAATATCTCTTCCAATGGCTTGTCATGGTCCCAAATCCCAATGTTAGAGTCCTGGAGTGCCATTGCTTCTAAAATTTTGGTTAGAATGTACATTTAAACATGTTTAGTAAAAGAATGACCCAACTCAAGCATGCTCATGCTTCTATGCAAATAACTTCCTCTTGTGTAGAGATTTGCATGTACCAAAGGATCCCAACACTGAAATCATATGATAAAAATTCTGAAAGCTCAATACCATCCTTACAATCCTGGAGTCTCAGAGTCTCAGGCTGCCCAGAACAAAATATTCACCTGGGTGTAAATCTTCAATCTAGCACTCAAATGAGATTCATGATGTCCTTGACCTAGCTCCCTGAAAAGAGGTGTAGCATACACAGGAATCTAGGTCATGGCTGTAGGGTCCACAATAGCCCAATAGGCAGAGCACTCACAAAGTCCCAAGCCTGGGTAGAGGATCCAGGGCTGAGAGGAAGGAGCACATTTGCCCAAAGTGGCAGAAGATAGTGTTCCCAGTGGAGGCCAGGGTATTGCTACTGAATGAATATCAAGTGAAGGGTGAGCTAAGGCTGAAAACAAGACAGCAAATCCTAAGGTTTGGATGCTACACTATTGCAAGCAAGAAACATAGTGAGAGATAGGCTCACAGTAAAGTTACAGTCACTGCAAATGTGCTGGATGCCACCTCTGTGTGGTCCATGGCAGTTTAAAGGAGCTCTCTCATGAACGGACTTATGGTTACCAGGGGGAAGGGAAGGGGGAAAGGGATAGTTAGGGAGTTTGGGATTGACATGTACACACTGCTCTATTTAAAATGGATAACCAACAAGGACCTACTGTATAGCACAGGGAACTCTGCTCAATATTATGTAACAACCTAAGTGGGAAAAGAATTTGAAAAAGAATAGATACATGTATATGTATAACTGAATCACTCTGCTGTACACCTGAAACTAACACAACATTGTTAATCAACTATACTCCAATATAAAACAAAAAGTTTTTAAAAAAAAGCTACAAGGATATGTTGTACAACACAGGAAATATAGCCAATATCTTATAATAACTAGATATGAAATATAACCTTTAAAAATCACGATGTTGTACATCTGAAACTTATATAATATTGTACATCAACTATACCTCAATAAAATAATAATAATAAATAAAAGATTATTAAAAGGTAGGACAAAAAAAAAAAGAAGCTCTCTCATTAGTAACAATCTCTGTTTGAAAATGCCTATGATTGTACTAGGGCATGTGTGGGACATCACTTTCTTGACTAACTGAACCTCATACCAACTGACATAACAGGCCAAGGTGAGAATGGAAGCTAATCAGGAAGAAGGGATCTTTCTGAGTGTTATCTAAACTCTTTGCAAATCCAAAACTCTTGGTATTGACGTTTAAGAATTTTAGTATAGAACTTTTGCTCTTATTCTTATATCCATGGTGTTATGAAGCTAAAACTGGGTTTTCACTTGCATAAAATTGATGGCATTTGTAGAAATAATGAGTGATTCTTAGAGAAAGGAAATAAAAACAAACTTAAGAGAAGTTGAACACGTTGAAGATACTCTACATTTGGCTTTTATTTTCTCATGCTCTAAATGAATCACACACAAAATAGAGAATGACATATTGTATCCAGCCACCAGCCTGACAGTTTGTAGGAACCAGATCACACAACCACATTCAGCCTTCAACTGTTCTCCAACAACACCCCATACTCTTCAAAGCCAACGTCCATAAAAGTAACCAACCCCAAGTTAGAGCAACTACGACAGTCAGTTTTTCACAGAAATTGCAATTGCAGTGCAGGACAGGGTAAACATTATTTTTCAAACAACTGACATCAGGGAAGTGTCCAAAATTAATGCAGAATTGAAACGATGGGATATAAATGAATGTGAGTGGAACCAACATAGATCTTATGAAGGCAATCATTAAATCGTTATGGCCTAGCAAGACATGCATTTAGAATTATAATACTAATGAGACAAGTTTCAATTCAATTCAGCAAACAGTTTTTTTAGATGGCATTGACAAATGCAAATGCCTCTAGTTAGTTCTCAAAATCTCCTTGCCCTCTGCCCATGTTCCCAGGCATCATGGTGCACTGATGTAAGTTAGCAGTCTATGCTGGCCTTCTCCTGCATTCCCTGCCAAGGGAGCATCCTGTTGCAGATAATTCTGGTTAAATAAGGATATGGAGAGCCTCAGAAAATACACTCACAACACCCCCAAAGCCCCCAAAGGATTACATATTAAAAGCTCCTCGCCCTGTGAATCAAACAGAGCAGTTGCAGGCTTGGGAGAACCTACTAATCTCTCCTCCTTTTCCTCTGAAAACCCAGGACAGGCCTTTAGGAATAAAGCATATTCTTTAGGAGCCCATGACTGATGGGAGAAGCCCTCCAAAGCTAGCAATGGGAACAGTTAGGGAGGAGCCCTCTGAATAGGCTCCTTGGACGCCCTTATAGTTCAAGAGGAGAGCTGTGGGTTGCAAGGTGCCTACGAGCTTCCCAGCGGTCAGCCTCTGCTGGTGGGCACATTCCTCACCACGACCCTCTCCGGCCCTGAAGATGCGTAAGCTGTACCCACACAGCAGGAGGCGGGGAGAGTTGGGAGGAGAATAACCCGACCCCAATCATTGGGCTGGATCTCAACTCAGCTTGAGATAAGTACTATTCTTCCTTCTCTCCTGAAAAATAATCACCACGGCACATCCAGAGTGAAAATACAGGAGATGGAATGGTAAATTAAAACATCCTCGTACTGGGCAGGCTTAAAGGGGCAGCAGGATTAGACACCTTGAATGAGTCAGAGACCGTGCCTCCCCTCATGTGCTGGGGTTTTTTTTCTAATTTTTTTATTGAAATATAGTTGATTTACAATATTGTGTTAGTTTAGGTGTACAACAAAGTGATTCAGTAATATATATATTTTTCAGATTATTTTCCATTATAGGTTATTACAAGATATTGTATATACATAGTTCCCTGGGCTTTGAACAGCCTCAAGCGTGCACACAGCAAGGGGCTAATTCCCTCTGGTAAGCAGAGCATCTACCTGGACAGCTTCTGAGAACTGAATCCCTGGACTGCTCTGCTTGGACACAGTACCCCACAGAGCTTTGCCATTTGTCTGATCTCTCCCCCTTCTCAACTCTCCCACCTTCTGGGTTTTCCCCTCAGTCAGCTGTCTCAGTGTTCAGTTTCCTTTAACAAGGTGTCCTGAGAAGACAGTTCTAAGGCACATGGACAAGAAGATAAATGACAAACATCTGTCACCAACAAATTCCTAGATTTCGTTCTCGGTCTCAGAGAAGATTTGTTTAATTGGCACTTGCTAGCATTCCAATCAATAAGTCTAGATCCTCAGGGCTAGAAATGGAGAACCCTAGACCATCTAATGCTGTAACCCCTCCTTCAACAATCATAACAAGCAGCATAGCTCCATGGGTGAGCCGCAGGCCCTGGAACCAGATTGCCTGGCTTTAAATCTCTACTCTGGTCTTTACTAGCTGTGTGATTTTAAGTAAGTTATGTAATGCTTCTGCCTCAGTTTCCTCATCTAAAACATGGGATACTAACAGCAGAACTTCCTAAAAGGACCACCGTGATCTAATACTTAGAACAGTGCTTGGCTTCAAATCTTAGCTATTATTATTACAACTGGAGATGTTTAAACGACTGGAGCATGTCTCATCTCATAGTAAATATATTTTGACTATCCCTAGTACATGGCTAGGGCTCATCCATATAATAATAAATAATCAGGACATTACAACCCCTTGGCAGCAAAAACAAACATACCAAAGACAAACAAAAAGCCCCACCTCCTTTGCCCTAACAAAAAGCAGTCCAGGTTAGCATGCAAAGTTGCCAGATTCATTCTCTCCCTGGAATATATTCCTCCAAGTATGCCTAATGCTATATTAGTTATAAAGTAACTGGGATACTTCAGCTTTCAGCAAATGATTATGTGAGATTTTGTAGTTTCAATTTCTTCTTGTCAGGGGGCCTCACAACCTGGGTTCTCCCACCTTCCCGGGAGACCACTTTGTCTCCGATAGCTGAGCTGCTCTGTGCACTCCCGGAAGACAGTCCTTGGTTCTTCTTAAAAACAGTCTCTAATTTCATCTTGTCTAAGAAACACACACTCTAACCAATAAACTTAATCCATGAATTCTATGAAGTTCAACAAACAAATTAGCAGAGAAAGAGTTGCTTATAAATGTGTTATTAATTCTCTTCTGTGCTTTCGCCCTAAGATGATGCTCAGGCGCCAGATGCCTGAGTCCCCACCAACCTTACCTTCACCCCCACCCAGAGGGGTGAGGGGGGATTCAGCGAGAAGAGGAGTGGAGGCATGTGGAGAGGGCTCTGGGTTGGCCTCTGATGGAAACCTCAGCAGGGAAATGGAGATTCTAGGCAGCTAAGTACAGGGACGCGAGGTCCAGAAATCCAGAAGTGAAATCTGGAGCTTGAAGCAGAGGATTAGCCCAGTTAAATAAGCGGGGGCTTTCTGTCAGAGGAAAACTAGTGGCTGGGCAGAGGACAGAGCAGGGAAGAAGGCTGTGAAGCACATGGCCTACCTCTGATTTCAGCAGGAAGAGCTGGGCAAGCTGCAAGAGCGTGAGTGGGGAGGAGAGGGAAGGGGCCTTTCTTAATAAGGTGGTGGTTTGGGCCCCAACCAGGAGGGCGTAGCTGTCAGTTTCATTTTGGGCTGGGGATGGGTGAGGTGCTTGTCCAGCAATCACCCCCATCAAATGTGCATCCAATCAGTGTCATTTTTCAAACCCTCACCCTACTTTGGCCAAGGAGGCAGGGATGAAAGCCAGGGGCTCAGGCTGAAACAGGCGGGAGCCTGGAGCTCTGTGGCAGGCTCTGGCCCTCAAGCTCACGAAATATGACACCTAGAGAGGGGAACTGCAGGAAAAGAGTCACAGCCAAACAAACACACCCTCAGCCAGAGCTCTGAGCCCAGAGGCCAGAGAGGGGGCCGCTGGCCCTTCGGGGAAAGATGGCCAGCCGTTCTCTCTCTTTCTCTCCAAGATCAATGCTCCCCCAAAGAGGAGGGACTCTTTTTGCTCAAAGAGTATACTCACCTGCCCCACCCACAGTTTAGAGATCTTCTTTTATGAATCCTTGCTTGGTGAAGTTTTTTTAGTGTTTTTTGGTGAAAAAGATGATGCTTCAGTGTCTTCTGTAGTTCAGATGCCCACATTTGCATGGGGTTTGCTATTGCTTTTCTCCTACCCTTTAACCAGAACAGGAGCATAATGGGTGGATTATGCCATGGATAATCCATAGGAATAGATAACCTAAAGTAAGATGCATTTTGCTTTAGAATGAGTAGTTGGTTTGTCTTTTGATATGGGAGGCAATAGAGCCTAGTGTTTAAGATCCTTGAACATTTCAAGCCAGAGAGAATGGGTTCATAGCTCAGCATGACTACTGACCTGCTGTGTAACTTAGGGCAAATCACTCAACCTCTCTGAGCCTTACATTCTCATCTGCAAGATGAGGATATAATGGTATTGATTCCACACAAGTGTTATTAGAATTAAATAAGATTGTCTACTTAAAGCAGTTATATTGCCTGGCATATAGCAAGCACTCAATAAATGGCAGCTATGAGTGTGTCTGATGCTCAAATGTTTATAATTCTCTAAATAATCCTGTTAAAACAATCTTTAAAGGTCAATTTGAGAGGCTTTAGCACAGTGCCCCATCCCCATTTTAAGTCCCAGCTCAACTCTCTTCTAATTCTCATGCCTCAGGGATCAGTAGCATCACTTGTCACCTAAGTACAAACCATCAGCATAAGAAGAACTACTTTTGCTGTTTCTATTATTTCTTTCTCTTGCTTCTCCCACTCTCTCATGTTAAAAGCTTTCATTTCCATACGTGATAAATTGGAAAGAACGTCCACCTACCAGTCCCAAAACTTGACAAAACTAATACAGTTTAACTTGGAAATTTTTTCTAGAAATTCTCAACTCTAAAAATAAGTCACAATAATGATACTGCTCTGCAGCCGGAGGAACACATTTGGGTCTCAACATTTGAATTTTTTTTTTTTTTTTTGCGGTACGCGGGCCTCTCACTGTTGTGGCCTCTCCCGTTGCGGAGCACAGGCTCCGGACGCGCAGGCTCAGCGGCTATGGCTCACGGGCCCAGCTGCTCCATGGCATGTGGGATCTTCCCGGACCGGGGCACGAACCCATGTCCCCTGCATCGGCAGGCGGACTCTCAACCACTGCACCACCAGGGAAACCCAACATTTGAATTTTTTTGCAAATAGATTCAAAGCTCTCTGAATTGAAGTTTTACATGGGATTGAATGAAATAAGATAATCTTAACATTTGAAAGATAATATTTATGTGTTTGAGAAATTATGGAACACAAAATTACCAGGAACAAGAACTTAAACACAAAGCTGGTCTGGCTTCTGAGAGTTAATGAAGATTGTTTTGACTGTAAAATATTTCTATCAGTGACTAATAAAAACACTCCTAGACTGTTGTCATATCATAGGGATATAGTTCAACACACATTCATTCATTTAGTATTTATTGTGCAATTTCTAAACTTCAGGAACTGCGCTCAGCACTGGGACACAAAACATAAACAGTTACTTCCCACCTGTGCCTTAGAGTTTATCGAGAGGTTCAGAAAACTAAAAGGCAATTACAGAATGACATAAGAGAGCAATGAGTGAGAGACACAGGGTGCTATGAGAGCCCCTGGGGAGGACACCTGGCCAACGGTTAAGGGGCAGGAAAAACTTCCCAGAATAAACAATATCAAGGCAAGACCTGCAGGATATGCAAAGCCTGAAATAAGTAGGTGGGGAGGGGAAAGAATGCTGCAAAAGAGGAAGCACCCTCATGTGGAAAGTCCCAGAGACCAGAGGCTCAGAGGGAAATTGGGGAAGTGGACTCATTTTTGTTTTTGACTGGAGCATGGGGTACAAGGCACAAGCAGCAAGAAATGAGACCAGAGAGGAAAGCAGGAGTCTTGTAGGGCATTTACTCTGAGCACAAGGGGCACCCCATCAGAGGACTCCAGAAAAATGGGACATGAGAAGGCGGAGTTAAGAAACCGTTGCCTGAATAGGCAAGAATACTAAGGATGGAGAAAAAGTGAAAAAATTAAGAGATGTTTCCGTATGGAATTAAATGGATTTGTGGTTTGGTTTGAATAAGAGGGTGAAGAAGAGAGGAAGAAGCCAAGAGTGAGGCCCAAGTTTCTGGCTTGGGAAGCTGGAGGTCTCACCACAGGGCCTTTGCACTTACTGTTCTCTCTGCCTGGAATACTCTTCACCCATATACCTCCTAGGCTCCTCTGTCACCTCATTCAGGCTCCTGCTCAACTGCTGCCTTATCAGAGTCTTCTTCACCCTATACAAAACTTAATCAGTACCCGAATTCTCCCCCCAGCCCCATTACTCTCTATACTCTTAACCCCTAATATTCCTTCATAGCAATTATCACCACCTGACATTTTATGTATTTGTTCACCTGCCTTTCTGTCCCCATGAAAATGTGGGCTCCGTGATAGCATCATTTTTTTCTATTTTTTTCCCTATATATCCGCAGTATCTAAAATAGTTCCTGGCATATGGTCACTCTCAACATATCTTTTAATGTTTAATGATTAAATTCACAAAGGTAGGAAACGCTGAAAGAGAAAACACAAAAGTGGTTTAAGAAAACACACACTTGCCTCTATTTCTAACACTTTGGTTCAGAAGCTCCTTTGTTTTTCAATGAAACTCTAAGACATACAGAAAGGTACACAAATCAGACATGTATAGTTCAATGAATTATAACAAAATGAATATACCATGTTACCAGAATGCAGAGCAAGCAAAAGAACATCATCAGAGCCCCCAACATGGCCCTCCCAATCACTCACCCCCTGTTCCTCCCCAAAGGTAACCAGGAAATTGACTTCTAACCCCATCAGTAGTTTTACCTGTTCTTGAACTATGTATAAATGGAATAATTTCATTTGTATTCTTTGTGTCTTGCCCCTTTCACTTAATATTAGATTTGTGAGATTCATCCATGTTTTTATACAGAGCAATACTTCCTTCTCTTTTGTAGTTGTATGGGATTCCACTTTATGAATGGTCCACAGCTTACTTTCTACTATTGATGAACATCTGGTTGTTTCCAATTTGGAGCCATTACTACTGACACTGCTATGAACATTCCAGTACATACCTTTAGGTGACCATATGTATTTGGGAGGGTAGGGAGGGTGGGCTATATATCTAGGAAAATAATTGCTGAGTCATAGAGTATGTATATGTTCAGTTTTAATAAATACTACCAAAAAGTTATCAAAATAATTGTATCAATTCCAACTCTCATCTGCAATGTATGTTATTTTCCATTGTTCCATATCCTCAACAATACTTGGTAGCGCAAATCTATTTCATTTTAGTGGTGGGTGGGTGGTTGTATCTCACCTCCCCAATGACTAGTGAAGGTAAGTGTCTTTCCATATATGCCATTTGGGGATCCATGCTTGTGAAGTTCCTGTTCAAGTCTCTTTCCCTTTTTCTGCCTTTGTCTTATTGACTTGTAAGGGCTGTTAATATGTTCTAAATACACGCTCTTCATTGGTTAGAAGTGCTGCAAATATTTTCCCTGACTCTGTTGTTTGCCTTTCACTTTCTTAACACTGACTTTTGATGAACATAAATTCTTAACTCTGATGTAATCTGCTTTATCAATCTTTTCCTTTATGGTTCACACTTTCCGAGACTTGAAAGAGTTCATAAAGGAGGGTGTAGAAAGCAGGGAAATGGAGACAAAGGGAAAGTGTTTTGCAAAGGAGGGATATAGTGTGAGCTAAGGCAGGGATGTGTTCCCAAGACCAGAAGAAAAGGTTAGCCAGGAAAGGTGACGCTAGACTGAGAGGGGCCTTAAAATTGACCAAGGTGTTTCCTTTTGACCTGAAGACAATGGCGATGTTTTAAGGTCCTGTCTCCACCTACCCATCTGCCTTCCTTACACATCTTTCCTGCCCCTGCAGCTCAGGGGACGTGCCCATCACAGAATTTAACCACCGTCTCCCACAATAGCTTTCTACCTTGTACGTACTTCTATCTCTGCCCTTATCATACTGCACTGCAATTTATCTATGTTCCAGTCTAAACTGACAACTTCTTGAAAGCAGTCATTGGCAACAGAGTACAGGACCAGCTTGTAAAGGCTCATGAGAGCTGACTATTCAATTTTCAAGAATTCTGCAAGCCAGTTGACATTATGTCAGTAGCTTGAAATCAACCATGGTATTTTAAAACAACCAGAGTATTTTTACAGTGTGGAAATCAGCAAATGCTCCACATTAGGGCTCCTCCCTCCCGCACACAGCCCGGTGTTAATCGTTTGCCAGCACACCACTAGACACTGGTATTATTCATCTCTATACGCTTGTCACTGAACATAGTGCCTGCACCAACATTTATTGAATTAAATTGCATTTTTTTCACAACACCTATCACTCCTTATAGAACCCCAAGTAAATAAATTCTCATCATAATTGGACATTATGCTAAGTGAAATAAGCCAAACACAGAAAGACAAGTATTACATGATTCCATTTACACAAAGAATATAAAATAGTCAAAATCATAAAATCAAAAACGGGAATGGTGGTTGCCAGGGGCTGGAGGACGGGGGAAAGGGAAATGGGGAGTTATTAATCAACAAGGCATAAAGTTTCAGTTAAGTAAGAGGGTTATACTCTGGAGATCTGCTGTCCAACATGGTACCTACAGTCATTAACAATGTCCTGCACACTTAAAATTTGTTCGGGGGATAGATTTCATGTTCTGGTCAAAACTAAAAAAAAAAAAAGGGACTTCGCTGGTGGTCCTGCGGTTAAGACTTCACCTTCCAATGCAGGGGGTGCAGGTTCAATCCCTGCTAGGGGAGCTAAGATCCCACATGCCTCACAGCCAAAAAACCAAAAAAACATAAAACAGAGCAATATTGTAACAAACTCAATAAAGCCTTTAAAAATAGTCCACATCAAAAAATCTTTAAAAAAAATTTTTGGAAGAATCCTGCTCTCTGCTTCTTCAGTACAACAAGCATGTTTGCCGTGCTCATTTACTATGCATGCTGACACCATACCTGAGAGTTTATATGTGAGTCCCCGAAGCAATTAGAGGGCAGCACGGGTAACACATAAGCAAGTGCAAGGCAGTATATTAGAGAAGCCCATCTTTCCAGAGCCCATTTCTCAAGAGGCACATAAGCCACTTGGTGTTCCTAAGAGGTCTGTGAAGCATCATTCCCATGCAAAGTACATGCAAAGTACAAACAGCCCAGACATTTCCTAGAGCCAAAAGCTTCATCTAACAGGGTCACTGAAAGAGGAGGAGCCTGTGGGCCTCTGTGTCAGACACATGGGCGTGTTCCTTGGTGTTCCCTCCATAAACAAGATGATGAAACGTCAGATGGTGAGAGAGCTCATGACTCACGACAATGCCCTGGTTGGGCAAAGGGGTTTTCAGTAAAAGGGATGAGTAAAGTTTTATGTGCCACACAAACCCAAGAGCATAAACTTGGCAAAAGAATGAACACAAATTAGACACAATGCCAACATTTCAAAGCAACTGAAAATTTAACTGTAGATCCTTTGTTGTTAGAGTGAGAATACCATCCCAATGATTCTTCACCGA
Source organism: Hyperoodon ampullatus (assembly GCF_949752795.1). Classification (NCBI taxonomy): domain Eukaryota; kingdom Metazoa; phylum Chordata; class Mammalia; order Artiodactyla; family Ziphiidae; genus Hyperoodon; species Hyperoodon ampullatus. Next base: position 120,392,785 of record NC_136915.1, on the reverse strand, counting down.
AAGAATGCCAAGGGTTGGGGGGTCAGCATATAAGAATCTCCCTAGGGGTAGGGATGAGGGCCTGTGTTATTCAAAACAAAAATTACTCAATATTATAATTGCTTTAATTTATTTTTAGTCGTGGTAATTCACTTACTTGGAAATCTCAAAAACCATTAGGGAAGGCGTAATATTTTGTATTTATAAAAAGAGGCATGGGTTTTCAGAAGGATGAGAAATGTTGTTAATATATTTTAATTCTTGTCTTTTACAGATGAGGAAACTGATCATTCAACTGTAAACTCTACAAGAGCGTGGACCAAGTCTGTCTTATTCACCAGGATTTGTCCAGCACTAACCACGCCTGGCACACAGTAGGTGTGCTATAAACAGTTGCTGAATGAATGAATGAGAACCGGAGAAATGGCCAGCATTACACATGTTGACATTTTGGCAGAGCTGGCATGAATGTCCTAACCCCAGTGATCTTTCCACCCTAAAGTGGTGGTTAATTAAAAGCATGGACTCTGGAGCCAGACTGCCTGGGTTCCTAGACCAAGCCCTACCATTTACTAGCTGTGTGACCGCAAGCAGTTTATATAACACCACTGAACCTCAATTTCATCTTCCATAAGATGGGAATAATCATAGTCCACTCCCAGAAAGCAGTTGTGAGCATAAGGTGAGAAAACACACATAAAGTGTTTACGAAGTGCCCAGATCACAGGATGTGCTCAATATACAATGGCCATTATTATTTTTCCTTTTTTTTTTTTTCTTTTTTTTTGCGGTACGCAGGCCTCTCACTGTTGTGGCCTCTCCCATTGCGGAGCACAGGCTCCAGACGTGCAGGCTCAGTGGCCATGGCTCACGGGCCCAGCCGCTCCGCGGCATGTGGGATCTTCCCGGACCGGGGCACGAACCCATGTCCCCTGCATCGGCAGGCGGACTCTCAACCACTGCGCCACCAGGGAAGCCCTACAATGGCCATTATTATCAACCACAGATAATAAGGTGGGACTAAATGATCTTATGCCCTAATGGCTCAGCATTGCCTTCTGTATTCTTGGGAAACACTTTGGAAAATTTGCCTGAGACAAAACCTTGAAGCGTTACTTATAAATGACACTTTATATTTCTTCCAGAAGTCCATCAACTTAATGTAAACCCAAAGACTACCAAAAACCTAAATAAATGAGGCCAATGAGACAATCTTTGAGGGAAGGTCCTGTGTTATTTGTCACTTCATCCCCTATGAAGCCTAGCAGAGGGCAGCTGGGATAGCCTGGTGGTCAAGAGCACAGATGCTGGGCCTTAACTGCTTAGCTTTAAATGCTAATTCCTCCATTTGTTTACTGAGTGACCCGGGCCAAGTTACATACCCTCTCTGTCCCTTTGCTTCTACAATTGTAAAACGAGTTTAATAACTGTACCTACCACACAGGGTCATGGTGAGGACAAAACAGTGACTGGCACTTGGATGGCACTACAAGTATAGCCATCACCACACACAACAGACATTCATGTGAATTCACGTGTGTGGCCATGAATTCAGCTACATGACAGACTGTGTTGTTTTCTTGCCATTGGCTGTCTTTGCAACTGTTGACCATGTTACAACTGGCATCAGAACCATGGTCCCAACCCATAGGGCAGCCCTGACACTGGCCTGAAGAGATGCACAGAATAACACATATGACAACACTGATTAGTGGAACAAAGTCCAGTCGACCAGACTGAATTAAGGAACCGCATCACACAACAAAATGTGGGCAATTCCCTGGCAGAACACTGTAAGGGAATCACAGGGGAAACAAAGCTGCCAAAGTATCAACTCATTGACAAGACTCTGAGGACAGCCAGCACCACAGCCAGAACCAGCCGAGCCACGGATTGGCAGGTGCCCAGGGGCTCCCGGGAACTGAGCATTCTCAGGTTACATTTCCATCATTTGTAGTTTCCTGGACCTTCTTCAGCCAGGGTTGTGGCAGCCGTAACAGGTGAGTTCAACCTAGGACAGCTTTTGGAGTATCTTGTCTACTGACACCCCCCTGCAGAGTCTTCCTTACAGACAGATCTATAACCCACACACAGTTCAGATGTTTAATAGAAATAGAGTATAAATGCTTTGCAACTAACAGAGTTTAAACTCAATAACCTTGCAGATTTTATAGAGACAGTATAGCATTGTGGTTAAAAGCCTAGACTCTAGAGCCAGGTGCCCCCTGAGTTCAAATCTTGGCTGAACCATTTCCTTACCTTAGGTAAGATCTTAACCTTTCTGAGCCTCAGCTGCCTTATCAGTAAACTATAACGATTATACCTGTGGCATATGACTTCCGTGAGACCAAAGGAGGTAACATGTAAAACACTTAGGAAGTATCTGACAAATGGTAAAGGCATTCGGGTGGTAAAGGCATCTGTGCACATGAAGAGAAAGGAAACACAGAAGAAGTCTCACACTGTACAGAACAAGAAACTATGTTCATTTCTGTGTGCTGGCACTTGACGGGACAATTATGTTAGTCTCACATGTTTCACCCTTAACCCATGCTCAACTATTCCCCTTGGTTAAAGTCACTTAGAATGCGTCCAGAGCAAAAGTTCTTTCAACTGCCTTCATCCCTTCACTTGCATAACACTGGAGCCGCTGAACCAATCTCATTCAAATTTTCCACAACAGTCACCTTTGCACTGAGTCAGCCTGGAAACTTTTAGTAGATTGGGTTGCAGTTTCTAAAAGCTGCGAGTGAAAACACCAGATGCCCACCTACATCATGTCTTGTTTCTCTAGTTTTACCAACTTATAAAAGGGGACACACAAAAATGATCCACTCAGGCTTCCCTGGTGGTGCAGTGGTTGAGAGTCCACCTGCTGATGCAGGGGACGGGGGTTCGTGCCCCGGTCCGGGAAGATCCCACATGCCATGGAGTAGCTGGGCCCGTGAGCCATGGCCGCTGAGCCTGAGCGTCCGGAGCCTGTGCTCCGCAATGGGAGAGGCCACAACAGTGAGAGGCCCGCGTACCGCAAAAAAATAAATAAATAAATAAAAATAATCCACTCAATTACCCCATTAATGCTTGGTATGTGTACTCTAAATACTCATTATTCATCGTGGGATCAGGTTAGTAACTATATTGGGGCCCAAATTGATGAGGTCAAGGTCTTAGAATTCAAACTCTTCCTTGACCCCAGTCTGGTCCAGGCAATATCACCTCTGGTTTAGTGCCTCAAGCATTTCCTCCATCCCCACCAGATCTGTATCAGCATAGTCAACAACAAGAAGAGTAAACGTTTACTGAGGATCCATATGAAGCTCCAGGTATTCTCACACAGACCCTCTTCTTTAATTATTATTTGCCTAGCACTGGCTGCTGCTGAATAAAATGCCTAGCATGTGTACTCTCCATTATCTGGATATGAATCCCTGTTCTGCCACTTAATAGCCACGTGACCTTGGGCAAATCACTTAGCCTCTCTCTGCTTCAGTTTCCATATCTAGAACATGGGAATAATGACAAAGCCTTCTCATAGGATCGCTGCAAGGGTTAAACAGGTCAAAGGGCTAAGAAAAGTAGCAGCTACAGAAACAGTGCTTGATGAATATCTACCTATTATTAAGCTTCCATAGGAAAACAATCTCTTCATCTAAGGAGCACCATGTCTCTTCAGACATTAGAGCTAGAAAGGACCTCAGTGATCATACAGTCTAGCCTCCTCAGTATACAGGTTAGAATGAGGTTCAGGGACTCCCAGCTGATTTCTCCACAATTATAAACCTTATGAACAGGAGCCCATAGATTAGACCCAGGGCCCTAACCCAGGTCTTCAAACTGCCTCTCAGTCTAATAAGCTGGTTTATAAATCACTCCACCGACCCGCCTCAAAAAAATCTTTGTATTTAGTGACTCAAACAAAGAAATGAATAATGTTGTAGGAGTATTATGGCAACAGTACCATGACAAGATATATGGAGAAATTATTTTAGGTCAGTGGGCCTCCAACTGTTCCACTCCATACATACATGAGATAGGTATTATTCCAGTTATGCTGAAGAGCAAACCAGGCACAAAGTAGTTAAACAATATGTCTAAAAACATAGCTAATAAATGGCGAGATTGTGATTTCAACCCAGGCAGTCTGCCTCTAGAATTCATACTTCTAACCACTATGCTGTACTGCCTCAGTAGCATAAGAGAGAAAAGTTCTCATGGCCCAGTTAAAGTTTGGGTGTTAACAACATCTATATATTTTAAATTTTCTTACTTGGTTTTAACCAGGAGTATTTATGGTACTAAACACAGAAGGTGGCATAGATGCTAAGGGTGCTATTGCTCTGTGTGTGTGTGTGTGTGTGTGTGTGTGTGTGTGTGAGAGAGAGAGAGAGAGAGAGAGAGAGAGAGACTGTATATGTGTGTGTGTCTATCTGTGTATCTGCATTCCATGTATGTGGCTTTCGAAGCTCCCAGTACCCACACAACATGAATTTACGTATAATCCTCTTTGGGTGTTTGGCTGATAGTTGGTTGAATTATTTCAAGATCTTTCTGCCCACACAAGCAGAAGTATTCTACTGGGAAACACAGCATCTATCTTTGAACCTCTCATAAATTATTATAAATGTCTTATTCACAGACATTCTCAGGAGTTTATTACATAGCCAAACCCAGAACTTTGGGCCTTGGAGAACTCCAAAATCATTTCCACAAAAATGAGTCCCATTCCTCATGCTCCTTAAGAAGTCCAGATGAGGAACTGATGGTGTTAGAGAGAAACAAAGAAACCAAATTAACAAATTACACTAAAGTTCTTGGCATTTGACTTTGGGGGCACAGAGTCAAGTTCTGATGGTGTTGAAGTTTATTAAGAATTCAATCAATGTTGGACTTCCCTGGTGGCGCAGTGGTTAAGAATCCACTTGCCAATGCACAGGACACTGGTTTGAGCCCTGGTCCAGGAAGATCCCACATGCCGCAGAGAAACTAACCCCGTGAGCCACAACTACTGAGCCTGCGCTCTACAGCCTGCAAGCCACAGCTACTGAGCCCGCAAGCCACAACTACTGAAGCCCACATGCTTAAAGCCTGTGCTCCACAACAAGAGAAGCCACTGCAAGAAGCCCACGCACCACCACAAGGAGTAGCCCCCGCTCTCTGCAACTAGAGAAGTGCCTGCGTGCGGCAGCAAAGACCCAATGCAGCCAAAATTAAATAAATAAATAAATTTATTTTTTAAAAAAAGAATTCAATCAATGTAGTAATTCTTTTGGCTTGTAGAATCCTTGATACATAAAAGAGAAAGGTATTTTGTCCCCCCCCCCCCCCGTAAACAGAGGGTTAGAAGAAAGAGGACAGGATGTCCCCTTTAAATAGAAGAGGAAACTGAGACAGAAAAAGTTAAGTGATTTAGACCCAAAGAATCAAAGACTTTTAGAACTGGAAGAAGTCACTGGTCCAAGGCCACACAGCAAGTGAATAGTAGTCCTGGGACCTAAACTTGGGCATCCTGACTCTGGATCTAGAGCTTTTTTGCAAAATAAAGCCACACAGAGCCATGTTTGTGTGGGTCTATTTCTGGATTCTCTATTGTGTTCCTTTGATCTGTGTGTCTATTCTTTCTGCCTGTACCCACAGTCTTGACTACTGTAGCTACTTAAGTCTTCAAACAGGGTAGACTGATTCCTCCCACTTTATTATTCTTTTTAAAAATAATTCTAGTTATTATAGTTCCTTGACCTTTCCATGTAAACTTTAGAGTAATCTGGTCCGTATTCATTAAAAAAATTGCTAATATTTTGATAAGAGTTGTGCTAAACCTATATATCAATTTGGGGAGAACTAGCATCTTTACCATATTGAGTCTTGATCCATGAACATAGTATATTTCTCCATTTATTTAGTCCTTTTGATTTCTTTTCTCAGGTTTTATAATTTTCAGCAAACAAGTTCTGTCCATGTTTTATTAAATAGATATGTAAGTATTTTTGAGTGATTATAAATGTCATTGTATTTTTAATTTTGGTGCCCACAGGTTCATTGCTAGTATATGGAAGTACAACTGATTTTTGTATCTTATGAGCTTGTTGAGTTTGTATCTGTGACTTTGCTGAAACGCTTTATTAGTTCCAGGAGGGGGTTTTTTTGGTAGGTTTCTCGGGATTTTATAAGTAGGCAATCCTGTCATCTTTAAACATAGTTGTATTTCTTCTTTTCCAATTCCTTTATTTCTTTTTTGCAATGGCTAGAACTTCCAGGACTATGTTGAATAAGAGTGTCAAGAGGAGACATCTTTGTCTTGATCCTAGTCTTAGGGAGAAAGCATTCAGTCTTTCATTATTGAGTATGCTGTTTGCTATATACCTTTTATAGATATTCTTTATCAAGTGAGGCAATTCCCCTCTATTCCTAACTTGCTGAGAGTTTTTATCATGAGTGGGTGTTGGTTTTTGTCAAATGACTTTTCTATATCAATTAATGTAATCATGTGATTTTTCATATTGAACTATCCTTGTATAGCTGGAATAAATCCCACTTGGTTGTAGCATACAATTCTTTAAAAAGAATGTATAAATACATTGTTGTATTTAATTTGCTAATATTTTGTTGAGGACTTTCACATATATTAATATAGCCACTCCAGCTTTCTTCTGGTTAATATTTTTATAATATAGCTTTTTTCATCCTTTTTCTTTCAACATGCCTATATCATTATATTTGAAGTAAGTTTCTTAGACAGCATATAGAAGTCATGTTTTTAAAGCACTCTACTAGGGACTTCCCTGGTGGTCCAGTGGTTAAGACTTCATCTTCCAATGCAGGGGGTGTGGGTTCAATCCCTGGTCAGGGAGCTAAGACCCTACATGCCTTGCGACCAAAAAACCAAAAACGTAAAACAGAAGCAATATTGTAACAAATTCAATAAAGACTTTAAAAGTGGTCCACATCAAAAAAATCTTTAAAAAAAATAAAGCACTCTGCTAATCTTTATTATGTTTATAGGTTTACAACAGTTAAAATATCAGCAGTTACATATGCTTCAATCTAATGTATTAGCTCATTTAATCCTCAATACAATATCCTCAAAACCCTCAAAATACACCCATTTTACAAATTAGCAAACTGAGACATGTTTGCCTAAGTTAACAAATCCAGGTAGCAGTGGAGTTGGCATTTGAACCCAGCCTAGCACCAGCATGCTTGCTTGCATCCACTGTGCTTCACAACCTGAGCTAGGCAGCAAGCAGGCTACCCTGTTCTTGCCCCAGGAGCAGTTCGGCACAGACTATGTGTATTCTAACAGGTCCACCTACCCAGGAGCTTCAGCCCCAGTAGGGAGAGAAGTGAAGTTCTAGTTCACTGGCTAGACTTTTGACCTGATAGTACTTGTAGCCATGCATGCTGGTCATAAGTGACTACTATTAGATTTGGGCAGGCAGGGAGAAACAGTGCTCTCCTTATGATCCCAGAGGACATGAGCAACAGGGGTCGAAATCATCAGCAGACCAAGTTCAGGGGAGAGAGTCCCCGAACAATGAAAAAAAGAGAGGTATACTTCAACCTGAGCCAACAAAACAGCAGTGTCCAGTTCAAGTGAGGTCTACCAAGATAAACATTGAGCCCCATCCTCCACCCTCACTGTGGATAGGACACAGGGCAGCACCTTGGGTCTGGTCCAAAGCAGACACACAGACACATCCAGGGGCCTCATGAGGTTACCGTTCAAGGCTATCCTGGATTTGGCAAGAGTCCCCTGAATGTTCCAAAGGGGACCCAAAATTAACCTTCCTCTCTTGAAATGAAGCAGCAAATAAGATGACTCAGGGCAGAGGAGTGGAGTCCTGCACACAGCTCATGGCTCCCTTCAGTTGTGAACATTTCTGCACTGGAAACATTCACTCTCCTACCACCCCCATCATCTACGCAAGGTCTCCTGGGATCTGGGTTGGCTTAAGTGGATTAATTAATGAAAATAGAAGGACAAAATGATCTGGTAAATGAACCCTGTTGCCACAGAGAGGAGAGGACCTGGAGCATAGAAGAAAAACAAATAGTAAAAGCTCTCAATCAATCCACAATTACAAATCATATAAATCAATCAACTAAATTGCAGTCAAAGACCACACAGATGAGAATTTACCCTGAGTCCCTGGAAACATTTTGCCTGTGTCAAGACTGAGCACAATACACAGTAAACCAGCTGGTAACTATCACCGTGCATCAGTAACCTATGTTATAAAAGCTAGAAAGCAAATCCAGAAAGGTGAAGACACTTTCTCAAGGTCATCCAGCAAACACAGAAGCAGAGTTCAGGCTTAGAGTCTGGTTTCCACCACATCCATCACAGAAATAGACTCCAATGTTCCCATTTGTAAGGATGCAACATTTTCCTCCCCCAAAAGAAGTCAGACTGACTACCCTGAGAATAGTCAGCAAGAGCAGGGCTTGAGTTTTCTTAGAAATGTTTAGCTCTATAATTTCAACTTTATAAAACATTGTGTTTACAGAAAAAGACTCAAATGTGTTCAGCGAATAGGATGATGAGTAAAGTCCTCTCCACCAGAAAAAAAATCTTCTCTAAGGTTGGGCTGTATCATTTTTATACATTTTTTCTTAAAGGAGTCCATTTTCCCCAACGTCATTGTAAATATGTCTAAGACTAGTGAACTGAGACCTTTAACAAGAAAGAAATGAGCTAGGGAGCATCATTTTTGTTAAGAACATGCCTCAGCATTGCAGGAACCATCATGACAAAAGTTTCCCAACTCCTCGACTCAAAAATAAGATGTTCAACTGTATCTTTGAGAACTTTTGTGTTCCTCATTCCCTATCAAAGACTTCTTTACACACAGGCCTCCAGGACACTCAGACTCCACTGAACTCCCCTCACCAAGTTCAATCCGGGGATCAGTGGCTGGGGCAGATTCTCTACCTCACTGGTCTTTGAACACAACCTATTGTACCATGTTATCTGAGAGACTCCCATAGAAATTGTGCCACTGTTTGAGAGGAGATGGCTTTACTGGGAGATATGAGGTTGCACCTGGAGGACTGGTCCATCTGCCTTCCAGGCCAACGATGGGCAGCTCTGTGAGAAGAAACATGTTTTGGGCAACAGACAGGGCACTGTTTGCTAATGCCTCCGTGACTCACTCTGCGACCTTGGGCCTACATTTCCTCAACTACAAAACAGAGTCTCTAAGTTTCCTCCCACCCCTAACTTTTTGCAAGCTTAGGTTTCTAATGCTAAATCCCAGAGGGTTTATTTGAGAGAGACTGACATACCAGGTGGGACAGACTTTATTTAGATAGACCAAATATTAATAATAGCTCATTTTAATGAGTGTTTACTGCGTGTCACGTACTATTCTGAGTTTTCTACATGTATCGCGTTATCCAATCCTTGCGGCAACACTATGAGGTAAAAATGATTCTTATCACTAAGTTACATACGAGTAAATAAGGCTCAGAGAAGTTCCCTAACCTGCCCAAGGCCAGAAAACTAGTAGGTAACAGAGTTAACTCTTGAACTCAGCCAGTTTGGCTGCAAGGCCATGTTCTTAACAGTTGTAACTATATATATCTTACATAACTACTAGATGTTGGAAGATCTGTCCGCAGAACTCAGGGTCTCCCAAATGAGTGACCTTTACTGACTTCAGGTCTCACTAAATTCACCCTCTCCCTTCCCTACAAGTTGCCCAAACTCTTCATGGATCCCCTTCCATAATTTTTTTTAAACCCTTGCCCAAACCCCAACACATAGGTATAAATACTATGAAATGAGAGAGGTGATTAACAGTGTGTCTAAAGTAGAGATCTAAGCCTAAGGGAATGAAGCTAATGTCTAGCAGATGAGGGAAGTGGTTTTGGAAGTAGGATACCTCCCTGCACCCCCCAAATCCCTGACTGCCCAAAATTCACAACCTCCCGTGTTCATTTCTGCCCAGTTCCCAGGGCTTAGGGCTCCCTGGGAGGTGCTATTCAGTCCCAAGATGCTAAATAAAAAGACTGTGTGGATGAGTCATCCAAACTGGAGAGTGTAGAAAAGTCAGGCAGAAAGAAAACAAGCTAAAACACCTCCCTTGGATACCCCCACCTGCCCATGTGGGATAGCCTCCTCTGTGCTTCCTATTTCTCCCTGGGTTACCCACGACAATGAGAAACGCATTGGGAAAAGAGCTAAAGAGCCTGGAAAGACCAACTGTGATTTATCCATGAATGGAGGCTTGCAAAGACTAACCAGCCAGTTAGGACCCATCAACAAATAAAATATTAATAGAATATTAACTACATGCAAGGCAATCTGGGATAGGGAGTCTTTGCCTTTCTGTTTGAATCCACCATAGTAACTAGAGTTGGAAATAGCAAACCTTCAGTAAAGTTGGAGTTTGCAACCCAGTAGCAGCAGAACTTGGAAGTGACCCCCTCACCCCGGAGTAGAAAGCATCCTGCCTGAATGCTAGGGGAAGAAAAGAAAAAGGCCAACATTCGAGGGAAGGGGAACCTTTATCCTCAACCCGCCATGAGCTTGGAATTCAACTGAACGATTATCATTCCTCCTGTGCTCCTGGGAACCAGCTCCCAGCCTCCACTGCTGGAGTTAACCCAAACTGGCCACATCTCTGGGATAATATTGTTTTTGGTTCCCTCTCTGCAACTGGCCAAACCTCCTTGAGCACAGAGGAAACACTGTTTCCTTTGACCAGATTAAATCTTTCATTTCTCACAGGAAGGGCAGTGACTTTTGCCATCATGCAAGAAACAGAGTGCAGGGATGGGGCACCACAGGGAACTGCAGGCTGCAGGGCACAGGAGTTAAGGGGCCAGGCTTTGGTTCCAGCTGTAGCTCTGTACTTTCTAGCTGTGTAACTTGGTAAGTGACTTGACCTTCATGAGCCTCCCTCTGTCATCCGTAGAAGGCAGTTGATAATATTCATCTCCTAGGATTTTTTAAACTCCAAGGACCTCTAAAAACATTGCACATAATGTACCTGGCATCGTAACTAGCACATAGCAGGTTCTTTAAAGTTGGTAACTATTATTAGTATTGTTTCCAAAATACAGGAGGCAATAATGAGACTTTGCTTTGGAGACTTTAGGTTTTGGCTAAGTAAGCTACAAAACTGCTGCTTTTCCTTTAGCTTATTCAACAAACATTAGAGAACCTACTATGTGCCTGAATAAGTTAGGTTCTGGGGATAGAAAGATAAATGATGCGCTTTCCCATCCATAAGGATTTCACAGGCTAACAAGGAGAAAGTATTATATAAACGCGTAAAAATAGTGGTGTGACAAGTGTAATGGAGGAAAGTGCTGTGTGAGCATAAGGGGGGAGTGATTAATTAAGTTGGCTGGAAACAGCTTAGTGTGAGTCAGGGAGGAATTACTGGGCTGAGCTGTTCTGCTCATTTCTGCATGTGACTTGGAGCATGTGATCGGGAGTAAGGCATAAGGAGTACTTCACGAGCCTTTAGGCCAAATAAATAAGCAATAGTAGAAATCATTTTTGACTGGTCACTTGCACATTCCTACATGTATGTGTGCACATGCACACACACACACACACACACACACACACTTTCCAATTTTCTCTCTCTAATGCACACATGCAACTTAATTGTGCCCACACATTCCAATCAGTTCCCAGATCGTGGCTTTCCACCTGCCTGTCTCTACCTCTCCACACTGCTCAGCCAGCCCCAGGCCTTCTCTCTGGATTACATAACCATCTCTGAATGCCCTTCTTGTCCACACTTTCATCTCCCACCTGATGCTATGACCCTCCCTGTCTGTGCTTATGGCTTCACTCTCATTCTCTCCAATACATCCTCTGTTCTGCAGCCAAAGGGACTTCTAAAAAATTGCAATTCTCTTCCCTGCTTAAAGAAGACTTCACTGGCCACCTCTCAACTCCCATCACCAACCCTAGCACAGCATATGAGGCCCTCCATGACCTTGCCTCTCCCAATGTCTCTGGCCTCCCCCTGCCACTTTTATCCACTCATTCATTTACTGACTATTAACTAAGTGCCTACTATGTGCAAGTCTTTGGGCCAGGCACATTCTCTTTGAAACACACGCTTCAGCAGGCCGAAGTGTGGTTCCTTGAAAGCCCCAGCCTGTCTCCAGCCTCCAAGCCTTTGCTCATCTCTTCCTTTTGACTGG